>NC_137436.1:692500-1277500 GCF_964374335.1 Astatotilapia calliptera | reverse complement strand
CTCTGCTTCCAGGACTCCTGCTACGCTTGCAGTGGCCAAATTTAAACAGGCTTTGGCTAAATCTTTCTTGAACAGCATGATTCTTACTAGTCTGCACCCAGACAGCTCCTCCAGCAGGCCCATGAGTATTTTGCCATCCTGAATGTCTGTGAACAGGTCGTGCACTTCAATAGGAGGGTCCCGCTGGGGGGGAAAAGCATGACCCTCATTGATAAGCACATTTTTTTCAGAGTGATCTGATGAACTGATTTGTGCCTTACTCTCTGCAGAAACACATTCATCCACCTGGTGAAGGTTCTCTTCTGCACTGCTTTTCGTTCATCTGAGGAAGAGAAAACAGGGCCTTGGTACACCAATATTTAAATAAAACATGAAAATGGCATCAGCAGTGATCAGCATAACGTTAATGGAACGCAGTGTAATGGGAAATCGTTGGTGTTTTATTCGTATGGTTGTTATTGTGACAAATATTAGTAAATCGATTAGCTTTTAGCGCTCACTAGCCACCCTAAACATTGCAGTGGACTAAGTAACCTGTGCACACCCACAGCACTCTGGCAGGAGCGAGACACTGTGCCCCACTGGCCACAGAAGAAAGAATAATAGCCCCAGGCACTGACCTAGCCTCCCAAACATGATCCCAATCAGTATCCACAGGAGGCACCAGAATTATTCTGATCCACGAGGCCCCACCCTGCAAGCACAAGGACGCAAAAGATCCACGTCCAATGCCCTGGTGCTTTTAACAACAAGTGACCTGTGTCTATGTCACGGCACATCAGAGCGGGATAGAGATTGGTAGGATATGACGCAGCTGGTTTTTAAAGTTGTGTCAGTGTTAATCTAAGAAGAATGCAGAATATTGAGGTATTTAGTAATTAAATGTCCATACTCTATTTTATAGATAGTGTCGAGGAGGGAAATTATTTTACTGCTATTGTTAAATAATTGTCATTGCATTAATAATATAATCTGCAGCATGGATATTGCATTCCAAGGTTTAAACAGTGTCTCTTTCAGAAAGACTGAGTTGCAGGCTGACAGGAAGTTGTATGCAGAAGTGAAACCAGGAAGTTATTTTGAGCCGCAGGCTAAGACGAGGCTTTAACAATGTAACAGATAGCTTTAAGAAGGCCTTAAGATCAGATCATTTTATATTAAGGTTTTAGTAGAGGTTCTTGATTAAAACATTTATTTAGTAGAAGACATACACATAGTCTCAGTGAGCTTCTGGTCTGGTAAAAGGTCAGAAGTGCAACCGGTGAATTGAGAAAGAGCATGTGAGGTCGTGACACACACACATAGAGTTAAATTTATTTAGAGGAACCGTCCTTGTTGTCTCAGCAAGAAAGAGGAACAATTCATTTTAAGATAAGAACGGAAAGTACCACGCCATGAAAATAGAAGATGATTTTCTAGGTGAAAAGTCAGGATGATGTTGATCTGATCTATGTATAAAATGTATGTGACGTATGAAGGGGCGTCAGTAAACAAACCCTGATGCTATAAAATATCTGTTCATGCTTTGATTAAGTTGAAGACTACTGGCTGTCTGCGTACAGAGTGTCTTCCCACGCGTGTATTCATTAAAATCATCGTTTGACTTCACCCGGCCGGATCGGTGTGGTTATTCTTCGATCACCTCTTGTACCCTTCCTCAATAATGAATCTTAACATTTGGGGGCTCGTCCGGTTATTGAGGAGGGAGAGTTGGAGGTTTGGACGGAGAAATCCGGGGTCTTGGGTGGTCTGACGGGCAGACATGAATTCCAGTGGTCTAAGTGAGTGGGCATAAGCCGGCTTATCCAAAAGGTAAGGCACTACCTGTTGAATTATTTCCAAAGTGTGCCAAATTGGACATGATAAAATTTAAGTCTACTCACTGAAGTTACTGGTGGATGTCTGTTTTGATTTTGATGAAAATTTCATGAGTTGAAGCAGTTAGAGTTCTGCTAAGAAGAAATGAAAGCAGTAAAGTCTGCTAAAGCAGTTTGAGTCTGCCAGGAAAAAGTTTAAATATTGGGTTGAAGTCCCAACGAAAAAGAGTTAGAGTCTCAAGTAGTTTGGTAGGGAATTGGTTATTGTGTTGGTTAGAGTCCAAATTTGGTCATAAGAGTGGACCTGAGCGGTCATTTTGTGAGTTGGAGTCTCCATTTGACCACTAGGTTGCACCTACTTCAGTTATACACTTGTTTCGGGTGTTGATTGTTGTTTCAAAGTATTATAAATTATTCTAGAACGGCAGTTAGAGTCTGCTAGGAAGCGCAGTTCTCGGAGGTAACGCTCCCTCCCGGCCAAGGACGCTTGGCCCTGACCTATCGGCGAATAGGGTTAGTACGGTTGGCAACCGGGGAGAACTTGGGAACCTCCAAAATAGCTAGGAGTTAGTCTCCTTACCGTTTGCAACGGTATCTGCGCTTTTTTGGACAGGAGAAGTTGGTCTTCGGGCGTGTAACTTTAACTTAACACTTCGAGGTAAGCCTTGGCTGTGAAATGCCAAAAATAGAGCTTCAGGCAAAGTTTGGGTTGGTTGACGCTTTTAAATTGAGTTAGGGATTTTAGAAATGAGGCCAGAAACAGTTAAAGTCTTGATACTGGTTAATTGGTGGGCGGTTATTTTAAATTTGTCGAAATTGGTTAGGCGCTAAAGCTGACAGATCTGACAGTAGTTGTAAATATAAGACGTTGTTGTAATATAGAATAATAAAATTTGGTGTGAGAGATCTCTGTGTGTCGAGTCAGTAATGCACTGACTGCCTGCTGCTATTTTTGGAGGTGTGTGTGTGAGTGAAAATGCAAATGAGTAAGCAGTGAACTGTTTAAGCCACAGTTGGTTTTACAAATACTGCTGCAAACATTGTAGTGTGTGTTTAAAATGCCATTTATGTTTAGTAAAGGACTATAAATAAAGTTTTGAGTTGCCGTAGGGGATGCATAGTAACTGACTGAGTTTGGATGTAGATATATAAATAGATTGAGTGCACTGTATATACTTAAGACTAACACATCACTTTCAGTAGTAACTTTTCTCCAGCATTAGTTGCTGGTGGGTTTTATTTTTTCAATTTCTTGTGTGTGCGGTGAGAATTAATGGAGGTTTCAATTTTTTGTTTGTTTGTTTTTTACTTGCTCTTTTTGATTATGACAAGCATGTCTAAAATACTCTTAGGAAAGTGTGTTGAGTTATATTCCTTAACTCTAGTCACAGTTTAAGTGTGAATGCGGTGACTAGAAGCTTTGACATGATGAATAAAGGTGTGAGAGGTATTTCTTGGGTGATGTAAAGTAGGACGTTTTAAACTTTGAAAGTGTTTTTAATTTGAGAGAGGCATGAGTGATGTTATAAGAGTTTAGTTTATTTAAAAGGTGTGTGTGAGAGGATTATGAAATCATTGTGTGAATGATGCTACATTTTAGGTCAAAAGTTAGTAGAATTACAGAGGGTTTGTAGATTGTAAATACAAAATAAGTTTGATTAGCCTGGAGAAACAGCAAAGCAGTTTGAGCTGCTCTGAGCAGCTGCGGGCGGTGTGTGTGTAACAGGAAATGGTGTGGGTGACAGGAAGTTTGCATGCCCATATAAGGTGATGTGTGAACAGAGGAAGTCTGAGAGAGAAGTGTGTGTGTAGGCAAAAGGCAGAGTGTGTGCGTGAAATAAGGGAGTATTGTTTTTACATCAAGGTTTAGTAGAGCTAAAGTAGAACGTCACAAACAAACAAAAGAAGGTAAAATGAAGAGAGAAAATAATGTGGTTCCCTGACCGGGAGAGAAAATAACTGACAATTACATTAATGAATAGAAAACACACATACACAAAGTGCCATATGAGAAATTATTCTAGGAAGGAGTCAGAAGTAAGATAGTTTAACATAAGATGTAATGAAGGAAGCAGCTTACATTCCTTTAATTCCCAGAGCCAGTGTGTTCCCTCCCCTGCCCACTTGGGCCCCGTATCAGGCGAGTATGGAAGGCTGGATAGCCCATGACGGGTAAGATCCCACCTCGAAACCCTGGGACAACCTAAGGCAGGCACAGTCACGATTACTCTCGGACCTGACGGGTAAGACCGCTGGGCTAGGGTGGAGGTGGAAAGTGGCAAGTGGAGCCCTACCTTCTGGCTGAGGACAAGGAATGCTGCTATTTAAGGTAGGAAATCAGAATTTGGGTTAGTAAATTTGGGGAGGAGAAAATTGACTGTTTAAAGGCAAAATTATGAAGGAGTCTGACACACTGTAAAAGCACCATATGCAAATTCACACACACAAACAGAAAATGCATTAAACTTATAAAGACAAGACAAGCTCATGGAGTTTAATGCATAGACACTGATTAAACCTGGCTAAGAACACAAACATAGGCAATGAAGAACAGCTTGCTATTTTGTATGAATGATACAAGGGTGTGAATGTTTAATAAAATACATTTGAGTTTGTAATTGAGGAATAGAATAAGCCATATGACAAAGGGAGTTATGAAAACGAAAAAGGGATTAAAGTAGTTTTAAAAAAGAGTGACTTAGGAGTGCTCTCGTACTGAGTGATCAACACTAGTGATCACTGTTGGAAGAAATAAAATGATTTAATGAGTTGGGAATATTTAAACATATGTTTCTGTTGTTACAGCTTCTTGAGAGATGATTCAGTATGCAAATTAGCTGGAGTGTGTGTGTGACTGTGACTTTCAGGAAGAGGAAGCATAGCAGAGACGAGAAGTGCAGATTGGGGTAGGAAATTTATAGTTTAGTGATATGTTGTTGTAAGGGGGTTTTATGCTGAATTGAAGTATGTTATAGAGCATAAGGGGGTGATTTTTGTGTGCAAATTGAGTGGGTTTAATGGGACTTTTGGTGTATTGAGGAGGTGAAATTATGTGGTGGCAAGATTTGTGTGTTTAAGGTTGTTGTGGTGATGGGTTGATTCTGTCAGGTAGGTTGTTGTTGGTGTTTTTGTTTTAAATAGAGGGAGTTTTAGGAAACATGGACATGTCTAAAATTGGGCCCATTATTTTGTAACAGTGCACTTAAAGAAAACCTGTCAGGTGATTTTGTTTTGTTTTTATGAGCTAACAATCAGCTCTATTTTTTTCATTTCTGTTTTAAGCAGGCCTGCAACAGTGAATAACGGCGCTGAAAATTCTCGGGAGGAGCAAATATAAGGGGGCTTTCCAGATTACAATTGGGTGAGGAGAGCTACCTGTGGGGACTGATCAAGGTCGTAAGTCCCTGTAAAAAGGATTTTATGCGAGTCAATCCAGTCCAAAAGCATGAAGAAATATTTTCCTATGGAAAATAAAAATGACGGAGCTCATTTTGCTGAGGGTGGAGAATCTGACGCGGGAAGCTCCACCATTAGCAAATACATGGTGTGACTGCATGTGAGTGAATGTGAGACTGTATGTGAGTGAGGATGAATTAATGTGGACAAACAATTTGCTTTTACCAGAAAAATTTCTGTTTTGCTTTGTTGACTGGGGTTAGATTATGAGATTATAGTATATTGTTGGGAGAATGCCAAATGCTAAAGGGGAAATATTTTTTGATGTAACTCAGTTACCATTAATTGTAGAAACACATGACTGATAACTGTTCTGTTTTAAGTTTATTTTTATGACATAGATTGGATCATGAGTGGGGAAAACTGAGCAGTTTTAAGTTTTGTATAGTATCTTGACACATGAAATGTATCAAGATAAAGGGGGGTTTAGGGTTTAATAATTTAATTGTTTAATAATTTAGGATCATTTTAGGACCTTTTGGGTTTTTGATCATTTGGATATGGTAAAACTGAAACTGTTATTTTTAAGTTAAGGTTAAAGGATTAAAAGTGAACTTGTCACGGTTTGCGAGGCAAGCCGTGTGGAGTTGTAGAAAAGGACCCAAAAGGCGGCAGCTCTGGTGCAGGTGAATATTTATTTACAACGGTGGGCACAAAACAGCACTGGTGGAAAAACAAGAAACCGGAAACCTAAACTGGGTAAGCTAATAACACAAACCAGAAACGAGGATGCAGGGAGGTCCGGGGAAATACACAAGAGACGCAGGGAGACCGAGGGGAAACAATATAGACGAACCAGGAACTACAATATCAGAAGACACAACTTAAATACACCCAGAGCACGGGGAGAACACAGACATAACAGGCTGGGGGAAACATGGAATAAACACAAAGAGAGACGAGAGCTCATAAATAGACAGAGGGGCACAAGGGGGTAAGAGTCACAAAGGGAAAAAACACTTAGGGAACACCACAACAGGACACCTCAGAAAACCTGGCCTAAATAAGGAGCGAAAATACAAGGAACCAAGAATGCTGGGCCAACATGGCCCAGGACCATGAATCCTGTTTAGAAGATACAATGCCAGTTTTTCAAAGCTGTGAATAAATCTTAGAGGGAAAATTAGTGAGGGTTGAAGGGGTAGAACAGGTTTGATTTTTTGATCTTTAGAAGAAGTGGTTATAATGTAGGCTTACACATACAGATATTACATAGGAGGTATTTTTAGGATAAAAGGGGGAGCTTATAAATAGAAATGATTTTTATACATATTGCATTTTGTGCTTTTAAAGGAGTTGTGGCTCAAATTTGTCTCTGGAGGGTCACGAGCCTTTGGCTAGCGCTATGATTAGCCAATCTACTGTGAGGATAATATGAGTTCATGAAGGATTGCACACGCTTACAGACACAGAGTTAAGAAACACACATGACAGTATTGATTCCAGGCAAAAGGCCTTAAATTCATTTAGCTTTTAACTGAACTTAAAGAAGGACCAAAGAGGAAGGAAAGCATATGTTTTGGTTAAGTCTGATACATTAGAATTAGAAGGTATTGTTACATTAAAAGGAGCAAAATGAAATAAAAAGGCTATACCGAAACAGGTGATAACATAGGAAATGTGAGGTTTTAAAATGAAGTTAGTGTTAACACATAGGAGTTGTTTCAAGGCAGCATTTAGTTATGATGAAATGTATACAGGAGTAATTGCTTATATGCTTGAACTTAATTGATTAAAGTGGTTGTTTTCTTTTGGAGTAGATTAACTTGCAGCAGCGACAACTTGTGCACAGGATGTTGATGATCAGATAAGGGAAAATAGAGCGAGCAACCGGATGTGAAACCAGCGCTCAAAGAGTTTAAAGTGATGAGTAACGTTGAAGAGTATACATAAATACAAGTCAATAAGTTAAGAGCATAATTAGGATCATGCTTTTGATTAAAGAGTCCCAGATAGGATAAGTTAGGGAGATGCAAGAAAAGGTGTTTTGTTTCCTTTGCAGAAGATCTCGGCGACCACAGGAGGGGCGAGGATCCTGGAGATCTCAAGGTCCGAGACCACCAGAGAAGGGTCTGCGTGAGGACACAATGTATTGTGACCTCTGGTGTTCCAGAGGTCAAAAGGGGGAGTGTCGAGGAGGGAAATTATTTTACTGCTATTGTTAAATAATTGTCATTGCATTAATAATATAATCTGCAGCATGGATATTGCATTCCAAGGTTTAAACAGTGTCTCTTTCAGAAAGACTGAGTTGCAGGCTGACAGGAAGTTGTATGCAGAAGTGAAACCAGGAAGTTATTTTGAGCCGCAGGCTAAGACGAGGCTTTAACAATGTAACAGATAGCTTTAAGAAGGCCTTAAGATCAGATCATTTTATATTAAGGTTTTAGTAGAGGTTCTTGATTAAAACATTTATTTAGTAGAAGACATACACATAGTCTCAGTGAGCTTCTGGTCTGGTAAAAGGTCAGAAGTGCAACCGGTGAATTGAGAAAGAGCATGTGAGGTCGTGACACACACACATAGAGTTAAATTTATTTAGAGGAACCGTCCTTGTTGTCTCAGCAAGAAAGAGGAACAATTCATTTTAAGATAAGAACGGAAAGTACCACGCCATGAAAATAGAAGATGATTTTCTAGGTGAAAAGTCAGGATGATGTTGATCTGATCTATGTATAAAATGTATGTGACGTATGAAGGGGCGTCAGTAAACAAACCCTGATGCTATAAAATATCTGTTCATGCTTTGATTAAGTTGAAGACTACTGGCTGTCTGCGTACAGAGTGTCTTCCCACGCGTGTATTCATTAAAATCATCGTTTGACTTCACCCGGCCGGATCGGTGTGGTTATTCTTCGATCACCTCTTGTACCCTTCCTCAATAATGAATCTTAACAATAGACAGTTTACATGAAACCCAACTGAACAGTGCTGGAGAAGGAACATTTTTATAATAATTAAAAATTTGATACTAAAACACTAAATGATTGGGCAATCGAATGACACGAAGCCAAGAATACCTACCTGGAAAATTCCCTAAGAATGCAGTCAAGGAAGCAGGAGAGCAATGATGGTCCTTTTTGTATTCTTTTCAAAGGTGGCCTGTATACACAGTTATTTAAGTAAAACCCACCAGGATGAGACTGTACCTTGAGATGTGTATTTATCATTGAGCTCGCTCGCTGAGTTTGTCTGTGAATCCCAGCTGTCCTGCATTCTCGTTTAGACTCTTGGCACATGATCCATTATGAAGATAAAAGTGAGAATAAGTCAAAATGTCAGCAATCAGAGGCACTCCACGGTTTCCTTAAACACTCACGTTGAAGTAAAGGCAAAAGAGAGGCGGTGTATCTTGCCCCAACACGCTGAAACCTCCCTCTGACGCGTTCTCCCACCACTCCCACAAGCACAGCGTGAACCCGACTGCAAGTCTGTGGTTTATGAAATCCTGTATGTAGTGGTGGTCACTCCATGTCCAGGGGTCTGTTTGCATGTAAGAACTCGCTGTGGTTTCTGTTTTCACGTATAAGGATGTCGTTCAGAAGATCTCATGGGTGAATGATTCATTAAAGTAAACACACATATTTCTTCATAGCTCACCTGGCTCAGGGTAAAGGTACGAGCAGAGGAAGCCAAGGTTCCTGTGATGTATTAATCAGTCAAAGAAAGAAAAACAGAAAATTACAAATCTTTTTAGAGAGATTTGACAAAGTGTTTGTCACGTTTGATAGCACTGGAATTTACCTCTAATATTTCCTGCAGCAATGTCTTTTATCTTGCAAAATTACTACATTCCAGAAACAGGTCGAGTCTCACAGGAAATATTCATTTCCAAAAATCCAAAACTAATACAGAAACAATTAAAAATTAAGCTAAAAAATATTTATCACAGAAATACAAAACTATAATAACTTTGTTCAACAAGCGTTTAATTCTTTATAATCAAAAAATTGATCCGTTTTCTGGGACACCCTGGTGTTGTCTTTCACAGTGAAGATGATGTAAATATTGTGAATGTTGTTATTTGCATTTCATCTAAATATTGTAGCTGTTTCCTCGTGGGTACAACATGACGTGTTCTTTGTGCCCTCCACTGATTCCACTTTTTAATCATAGAAATAGTTTAGTTTTGGTTTGTTTAAGCTTTGTGGTTAAACACGTCCCACCCAGTAAAGTAACTGTGTTGATCCGTCCACAGACCTGACATCACACAGCATGTCTGACACAGTTGAGTCGCAGGTCTTTATACTCTCCTCTACAGGTGTGTCTGCAGGAGGGTTATGGGCTGAGGTCAGTAGTAATAAGGGGGCATTAGTCCAAGATGGCGGCCAACCAAACCGGTTTCGTGCGTGTGCGCGTTCAGGTGTGGAAACACACAGGGCGTCAGAGGGGTTATATGAGTTTATGTGTTTTTAACTGGGTTTTAATTTAATCAAACCATAGGGTTTTTTAATTAAACTATTTTTATCACTTAGGTGTGTCTCAACATTCAGTTATGCAGACATATGTCTTCTTAAAAGCAATTCTTTGTTTTGCAGGCGGAGTGGAAGCTGTTTTGGTTCACAGTGCACCTTAACAAAGAGGGGCTGCTTTTCATTTACATCTAGTCAAAAGTGTTGGTGTTTTAGTCACACTAATTTTGTGATTCTGACAATATCTCAGCTTGCAGTGATGCCAGCATTTTATTTTAAAAACGCCACAAATGGGAGTTTCTTCTGAATGGGTAATGTCAGCATGTTCACAAGCGTTTCATTTCATCAAACCACTAGTTTTAATTTAACTAGTTTTTATGCATCTACTGGGGTTTCTTTCCAGGGTTGATGCGATCGTTTTATTTAAAAATCGGGATCTCAGCCTGGGCGTCTATTGTCTCATGTAGTCTGGAAGATGAGTGGATGGTGGGGTGGGTGCAGTTTTCTCTGCGGTGGGGTCGGGTGGACTGTCCCGGGCTCTGTGGGGCCGGGCGGCGCTGCTGCACTGGGCCCTGGTCCGGATGGGCCTGGGCCCCCTTTCCCTGGCGGGTCGCGGAGTATGGGGGTGCCTACTGGGGTCAGCGGGGGAGCTGGCCCCAGGGAGGGGTCACTTGCCCCTCCCTTCCTTCCCTCCCCATCTCCAGCTGCCCCCCTCTTCCTGCTCCACCACAACCACCCACACATGCAGGGCCTTGGAGTAGGGGTATGTTACCAGGGTGGCAGAGGAGGCTACCCCCCCCCCCCCCCCCTCTGTCCCCTTCTGGCTGCCTCTGCCTCAATTTTATCCCACAACTTAGACATTCACATTACTCACACTCTCATTACACATACAGTGGGGCAAAAAAGTATTTAGTCAGCCACCGATTGTGCAAGTTCCCCCACCTAAAATGATGACAGAGGTCAGTAATTTGCACCAGAGGTACACTTCAACTGTGAGAGACAGAATGTGAAAAAAAAAAATCCATGAATCCACATGGTAGGATTTGTAAAGAATTTATTGGTAAATCAGGGTGGAAAATAAGTATTTGGTCAATAACAAAAATACAACTCAATACTTTGTAACATAACCTTTGTTGGCAATAACAGAGGTCAAACGTTTACTATAGGTCTTTACCAGGTTTGCACACACAGTAGCTGGTATTTTGGCCCATTCCTCCATGCAGATCTTCTCGAGAGCAGTGATGTTTTGGGGTTGTCGCCGAGCAACACGGACTTTCAACTCCCGCCACAGATTTTCTATGGGGTTGAGGTCTGGAGACTGGCTAGGCCACTCCAGGACTTTCAAATGCTTCTTACGGAGCCACTCCTTTGTTGCCCGGGCGGTGTGTTTTGGATCATTGTCATGTTGGAAGACCCAGCCTCGTTTCATCTTCAAAGTTCTCACTGATGGAAGGAGGTTTTGGCTCAAAATCTCACGATACATGGCCCCATTCATTCTGTCCTTAACACGGATCAGTCGTCCTGTCCCCTTGGCAGAAAAACAGCCCCATAGCATGATGTTTCCACCCCCATGCTTCACAGTAGGTATGGTGTTCTTGGGATGCAACTCAGTATTCTTCTTCCTCCAAACACGACGAGTTGAGTTTATACCAAAAAGTTCTACTTTGGTTTCATCTGACCACATGACATTCTCCCAATCCTCTGCTGTATCATCCATGTGCTCTCTGGCAAACTTCAGACGGGCCTGGACATGCACTGGCTTCAGCAGCGGAACACGTCTGGCACTGCGGGATTTGATTCCCTGCCGTTGTAGTGTGTTACTGATGGTGACCTTTGTTACTTTGGTCCCAGCTCTCTGCAGGTCATTCACCAGGTCCCCCCGTGTGGTTCTGGGATCTTTGCTCACCGTTCTCATGATCATTTTGACCCCACGGGATGAGATCTTGCGTGGAGCCCCAGATCGAGGGAGATTATCAGTGGTCTTGTATGTCTTCCATTTTCTGATGATTGCTCCCACAGTTGATTTTTTCACACCAAGCTGCTTGCCTATTGTAGATTCACTCTTCCCAGTCTGGTGCAGGTCTACAATACTTTTCCTGGTGTCCTTCGAAAGCTCTTTGGTCTTGGCCATGGCGGAGTTTGGAGTCTGACTGTTTGAGGCTGTGGACAGGTGTCTTTTATACAGATGATGAGTTCAAACAGGTGCCATTCATACAGGTAACGAGTGGGGGACAGAAAAGCTTCTTACAGAAGACGTTACAGGTCTGTGAGAGCCAGAGATTTTCCTTGTTTGAGGTGACCAAATACTTATTTTCCACCCTGATTTACCAATAAATTCTTTACAAATCCTACCATGTGAATTCATGGATTTTTTTTTCACATTCTGTCTCTCACAGTTGAAGTGTACCTCTGGTGCAAATTACTGACCTCTGTCATCATTTTAAGTGGGGGAACTTGCACAATCGGTGGCTGACTAAACACTTTTTTGCCCCACTGTAGCTCCATGCCCTCCTGGGTTTTAATTGCACCTTAGAACACACATGCATCAACACTACAATGAGCGGGTGGAGGGAGGTTTGGAGTCTTCTCTCACCCCCGTTCTCTGCGACCTGCTGGAGCGGGGGGGCTAGGAGGAGGAGTTGGCCGTCCGACTGCGGTCTGGAGTGTGGGGCCTCCCTGCTGCTGCGGAGTCGGGGTGGCCTGCCTCCCCCCACCGCAGGGAAAAGGGTAACACCACCTGGGTCTGGGTGCAGTTCCCCCCTCCAGGGGCAAGGGTACCTAGACCCGGTTTGTAGAGTACGCTTGGGGAGTGTGATTGTGTGTACAGCGTCTCTTTATGTCTGTCTCCACGTTGGTTGAGTGTGGAGAAAGTGCATATGAGAGCATGAGGGTGGGAATGGATGTTTGTGTCTGTGTGTGCCTGTATGTCTGTGTCTATATGTCAGGTTGGGTATCAGGCGCCACCTCTCTGGGGACATCTCAGGCCCTCCAAGGTTTGGAGGCCTATCTCCCCCTACCACCACTTCCCCTGCCGGTGGCGGCCTCCCTCAGACATCGGTGTGTTGGTGGTTCTTTGTGTCTGGGGGTGGGCGTCCGGGTACACACTGGCTCACTCCTTGGCGGCCGCTTATCGGGGCCTGGAGCCTGGGGCTCGCTCGGGCCACTTCGGAGGTGGGGTGCCCCCGGCCTCTCGGCCTGGGGCTCGGTCACTCAGGCATGGCTGGCTGCCGGCGGAGCTCACGGGCGCGTCACTGCAACTCCCCCTGGCTTCTGCTCCGCGGCTGCTGAGTGAGCCCTCATCTGGGACTCTCCTCAGCTCTTACTGGGACAGTGGCGCGGCTGCCCCTCTGTTGGTCTTCCTTGGTCTCTTGTGTTCTGGGGGCCTCTGGATGTCTGGAGTTTTGATCTCCTCCATACCTGCTTCATGCCCTGGAGGACGGGGCTGTGGCCCCCCCACACCCTCTAGCAGATCATTACATGAAGGAACCTTTTAAAAACAAGCGCGTCCATGCTCACAGGTGTACACACGGGTGATCACACCCACAAACTACACCCTTTTTGGCTCCTACCTCAAAGCACACTGTGTTCTGTTGATCTTATGTGCTGCACAATAATGTTTAATATTTAGTATTTACTGTCATATTCCCATATATCATTGTGATGTTGTTTATTCTATTACTCTTGTTCTCTTCTGCTTGCTTTCTTTTTTCTTTCTCAGCAGGTGATCCAGGTGATTGATATATGCATTTTTTTTTCCTCTGCCCGTTCTGTTGGTTTTTGTCTTTTGCCCTTCTCCCCCGTCCCTCTTCTCAGCTGTTTCTCTTTCCCCCAGTCAAGTCTGTCCCGTATTCAGCAAATGAAAATAAAATGAACAATAAAAGGTGAATCAAATGGACCATTACGGCAAGGCTGGGATGGTCAATGTGGTAAAGTAAATCCGTTGGGCATCTTCCTTTGCCTTTAGACAACAATTCTGATGCAAAAGAGCCAAACGGAACAGAAAGAAAGAAAGAAAGAAAAAAATCGGGATTTCGGAATGTTGAACTAAGAGTGAGACAAAGCCAGCTAGTTTTTAACACAGTAAATGGTCACAAATAACATTCAGCTCTTTAGAAGATAAACGCTGCAGTGATACTTCTAAAACCAGTCGCCCAGACCCGCTCCGTCTTTTCAATTCAATTCAATTCAATTTTATTTATATAGCGCCAAATCACAACATAAGTCGCCTCAAGGCGCTTCATAGATACAGAGAAAAACCCAACAATCATATGACCCCCTATGAGCAAGCACTTTGGCAACAGTGGGAAGGAAAAACTCCCTTTTAACAGGAAGAAACCTCCGGCAGAACCAGGCTCAGGGAGGGGCGGGGCCATCTGCTGTGATTGGTTGGGGTGAGAGAAGGAAGACAGGATAAAGAGATACTGTGGAAGAGAGATAGAGGTTAATAACAGATATGATTCAATGCAGAGAGGTCTGTTAACACTGAGTGAGCGAGAAAGGTGACTGGAAAGGAAAAACTCAATGCATCATGGGAATCCCCGGCAGCCTACGTCTATTGCAGCATAACTAAGGGAGGATTCAGGGTCACCTGGTCCAGCCCTAACTATATGCTTTAGCAAAAAGGAAAGTTTGAAGCCTAATCTTGAAAGTAGAGATAGTGTCTGTCTCCTGAATCCAAACTGGAAGCTGGTTCCACAGAAGAGGGGCCTGAAAACTGAAGGCTCTGCCTCCCATTCTACTTTTAAATACTCTAGGAACAACAAGTAGGCCTGCAGAGCGAGAGCGAAGTGCTCTAATAGGGTGATATGGTACTACAAGGTCATTAAGATAAGATGGGGCCTGATTATTTAAGACCTTGTATGTGAGGAGCAGGATTTTGAATTCTGGATTTAACAGGAAGCCAAAACAGGAGAAATCTGCTCTCTTTCTAGTCCCTGTCAGGACTCTTGCTGCAGCATTTTGGATTAGCTGAAGGCTTTTCAGTGAGTTTTTAGGACTTCCTGATAATAATGAATTACAGTCGTCCAGCCTGGAAGTAATAAATGCATAAACTAGTTTTTCAGCATCACTCTGAGACAGGATATTTCTAACTTTAGAGATGATGCACAAATGGAAGAACGCAGTCTGACATATTTGTTTAATATGTGCGTTGAAGGACATGTCCTGGTCAGAAATGACTCCAAGGTTCCTCACAGCGTTACTGGAGGCCAAGGTAATGCCATCCAGAGTACGAATCTGCTTAGATACCATATTTCTAAGCTTTTCAGGGCCGAGTACAATAACCTCAGTTTGATCTGAATTAAGAAGCAGAAAGTTAGCGGCCATCCAGCTCTTTATGTCTTTAAGACATTCCTGCAGTTTAACTCATTGGTGTGTGTTATCTGGCTTCATGGACAGATAGAGCTGGGTGTCATCTGCATAGCAGTGTAAATGTATGCTATGTCTTCTAATGATGCTGCCTAAGGGAAGCATGTATAATGTAAACAGAATTGGTCCTAGCACTGAACCCTGTGGAACTCCATAATTAACCTCAGTGTGTGAAGAGGACTCTCCATTTACATGCACAAACTGGAGTCTATTAGATAGATATGATACAAACCACTGCAGTGCAGTACCTGTAATACCTACAGCATGTTCTAATCGCTCTAATAGGATATTATGGTCGACAGTATCGAACGCTGCACTGAGGTCTAGCAGGACAAGCACAGAGATGAGTCCACTGTCAGAGGCCATAAGAAGATCATTTGTAACCTTCACTAAAGCTGTTTCTGTGCTGTGATGAGCTCTGAAACCTGACTGAAACTCTTCAAATAAACCTCTGCAGATGATCTGTTAGCTGTTTGACAACTACTCTTTCAAGGATGTTTGATATAAAGGAAGGTTGGAGATTGGCCTATACTTAGCTAAGACTGCTGGGTCTAGAGATGCTTTTTGAGTAAAGGTTTAACTACAGCTAGCTTGAAGGCCTGTGGTACATAGCTGATTATTAGAGATAGGTTGATCATATTTAAGATCGAAGCATTAATTAATGGCAGGACTTCTTTGAGCAGTTTTGTAGGAATGGGGTCTAAAAGACACGTTGATGGTTTGGAGGAAGTAATTATTGAAGCTAACTCAGAAAGATCAATTGGAGAAAAAGAGTCTAACTTAACATCAATGGTACTAAGAGTAGCTGTAGATAATATTACATCTGTGGGATGATTACTGGTCATTTTTTCTCTAATGATAAAAATTTTATTTGTGAAGAAGTTCATGAAGTCATTACTAGTTAACGTTAAAGGGATGGTTGGCTCAAAAGAGCTCTGACTGTTTGTCAGCCTGGCTACAGAGCTGAAGAGAAACCTGGGGTTGTTCTTATTTTCTTCAATCAGTGATGAATAGTAAGATGTTCTGGCTTTGCGGAGGGCTTTCTTATAAAGCAGCAAACTATTTCTCCAGGCTAAATGATGATCCTCTAAATTTGTGACACGTCATTTCCTCTCCAGATTACGAGTCATCTGCTTTAGGCTACGTGTTTGAGAATTATACCACGGAGTCAGGTACTTCTGATTAGAGACCTTAGTTTTCACTGGAGCTACAGTATCCAGAGTCGTACGTAGTGAGGAGGTGAAATTATTAACAAGATAATCGACCTCTGTTGGAGCAGCGTTCAGATAGCTGCTCTGCTCTGTGTTGGTACAGGGCATTGAAGATGATAACAGTGGGTGGATTATATTCTTAAACTTAGTTACAGCGCTTTCAGAAAGACATCTACTTTGATAAAGTCTACTCTCCACCGCTGTGTAATCAAATATTGTAAATGTAAATGTTATCAGGAAATGATCAGACAGGAGAGGGTTTTCAGGAAACACTGTTAAATGTTCAGTTTCTATGCCATATGTTAAAACAAGATCTAGAGTGTGATTAAAGTGGTGGGTGGGTTCTTTTACATTTTGAGAGAAACCAATTGAGTCTAATAACAGATTAAATGCCATGTTGAGGCTGTCATTTTTAGCATCTACATGGATGTTAAAATCACCCACAATGATTATTTTATCTGAGCTCAGAACTAAATTAGATATAAAGTCTGAGAAATCAGACAGAAACTCTGTGTAAGGCCCAGGTGGACGATAGATGATAACAAGTAAGACTGGTTTCTGAGTTTTACAGCTGGGGTGGACGAGGCTAAGCATCAGGCTTTCAAATGAATTAAAAGTCTGTCTGGGTCTTTCATTAATTAATAGGCTGGTGTGAAAAATTGCTGCCACACCTCCCCCTCGGCCTGTGCTTCGAGATTTCTGGTAGTTAGAATGACTCGGGGGTGTTGATTCATTTAAACTAACATAATCATCCTGCTGCAACCAGGTTTCTGTAAGGCAGAGTAAATCAATTTGTTGATCAATTATTAAGTCATGTACTAACAGAGACTTGGAGGAGAGAGACCTAATATTTAATAATCCACATTTCACTGTTTTACTCTTTGGTTCAGATGTGGATACTGTATTGTTCTTTCTTTGTAATTGTTTATGTTTAAGTTGTTTGTTGCTGGTTTTTAGTTTGTTTTTTGTCTGTTTGGGAGCTGACACAGTCTCTATGGAGATGGGTTTTTGGGGGGGTAGCAGGAGGAGAGAAGCTGCAGAGAGGCGTGTAAGACTGCAACTCTGCTTCCTGGTCCCAACTCTGGATAGTCATATTTTGGGGGGTTTAATTAATTTGTCCATATTTCTAGAAATGAGAGCTGCTCCATCCAAAGTGGGATGGATGCCGTCTCTCCTAACAAGACCAGGTTTCCTCCAGAAGGTTTGCCAATTATCTATGAAGCCCACATCGTTTCTGGGACACCACTCAGACAGCCAGCAATTTAGGAGAACATGCAGCTAAACATGTCACTCCTGGTCTGATTGGGGAGGGGACCAGAGAAAACTACAGAGTCCGACATTGTTTTGGCAAAGTTGCACACCGATTCAATATTGATTTTAGTGACCTCCGATTGGCGTAACCGGGTGTCATTACTGCCGACGTGAATTATGATCTTACTGAATTTACGTTTACGCTTAGCCAGCAGTTTTAAATTTCCTTCAATGTCGCCTGCTCTGGCCCCTGGAAGACAATTGACTATGGTTGCCGGTGTCTCTAGCTTCACATGTCTGAGAACAGAATCACCAATTACCAGAGTTTGACCCCCGGCGGGTGTGTCGCCGAGTGGGGAAAAACGGTTAGACACATGAACGGGTTGGTGGTGTACCTGGGGCTTCTGTTTAGGACTATGCTTCCTCCTCACCGTGACCCAGCCGCCCTCTTTCCCCAGCTGCTTGGGGTCTGCCGGGGAACAGCTAGCGGGGCTAATTGTTTGAATGTGTTCAGGATTACAAAAGCCCACCGCGGGTATCATTTAATTGTTGGGATTCCTTAGGAAAAGGTAAAAGCCGGCAGGTGTACCAGTCGAGCAAGGTCTCGCCTACTTTCTGAAGTAGCCAGCAACAGCGGTCCCTTAGGCCTATCTTGGCCAGTTACACCGGATCTCAGCAACTGCGTGCCCCACCCTCATTGTTTTAAACTTGCACAGCAAGGTGATGCCCTGCAGGTGTATCGCCCCCACCCAGACTTATAGGCACCCCATCTATTGTTTTTGGAAGCACCCGGTCCTATATGAAGCGCTCCTGAGAGCGTGAGACCCTTGCCATTTCGTGTCAGGACCAGCGCCGGTGCAGACCATTTTCTACCCACACAGAGCGTTCATGACCAGCCAGCGCTGCTTATGCATAAGAGAAAAGCGACAATACAACGAGGTTCTCTGCTCCAAGACGTCCGCGGTCCTTTCACACGGTAAGCATGTGTGTTATAGCCAGCGCTTCATAAATGTCTGTCTGGCAGCGTAGATTATTCAAACTGTTTTTAAAACGTGACTCATTTGTTGTCCAAAAAACATTTCATTTGCTAAGTTACTGATTTAAAAATATATTTTTTTGAATTTTTTGCTGGATGTCAAACATATGATAGACTCTTAAGTATATTATATAGCAAAATTCACAGTGGTATAACCATGTTAAATAAAAGATGCCCAAGTGTGCACCAATGCACTCTAATGCAAGCCTTTGAAACGTATGTTGATAAGTAATGAAGCGTACGTCTACCACTATAGTTGAAAAGAGTCTGTATCCACACTTTGTGGATCTGCTGATTTGTTTTTAATGTGGCACTTTTTTCACCAACTGCAGATGATGAAATCCTCTTTATTTGAGAAAGTGTCCCTAAACTGTGGCTACTCATAATTAGTGAGTTCCCTTTGCTTCAATGAAGATGTGTCTTTAAATCTACGATACCTTTCCTGTTTCCTGCCTATAAGTCTGGGGAGGGGGGGGTTATACACCTGCAGGGCATCACCTTGCTGTGCAAGTTTAAAACAATGAGGGTGGGGCACGCAGTTGCTCAGATCCGGTGTAACTGGCCAAGACAGGCCTAAGGGACCGCTGTTGCTGGCTACTGGTAGAAGGTTCCGCATCTTCCGGGCAAGGACAGAGAGACTCAAGAGGAGCTTCTATCCCCAAGCCATCCGGGCCCTAAACACACACACCCGCCCTCTCACATCATCTATAATTGACTGAGACAGGACTCTTCCAGACACTAAACCAAGGCACAATGTACATTTCAATTCCTTTAATTTTAAATATGTTTATATTGTCTATCCTGTAAAATAGTCAGATGTCTATTCATATTAATGTACAGAATTCACCTGCTTGCTGCTACTACTGCACATTCACCCCGTGTATATACTACATATATATAATGTTCTTCCTCTACACTCCCACCCCCCCCTCAATTTTTTTGCACATGTCGAGGAGCGTGTCAGGCTACATTTCACTGTGTGTTATACTTGTATAACTATGCATGTGACAAATAAAGAACCTTGAACCTTGAACCTTACTTCAGAAAGTAGGCGAGACCTTGCTCGACTGGTACACCTGCCGGCTTTTACCTTTTCCTAAGGAATCCCAACAATTAAATGATACCCGCGGTGGGCTTTTGTAATCCTGAACACATTCAAACAATTAGCCAGCTGCTGAAAAGACGGAGCGGGTCTGGGCGACTGGTTTTAGAAGTATCACTGCAGCGTTTATTTTCTAAAGAGCTGAATGTTATTTGCGACCATCTGTTGTGTTAAAAACTACTCTGAAACCATGAAACCCCTTACAGGAGAAATGCCCGTTTGATCCGTTTTTAAATAAATAAAATGCTTGCATCGCTGCAAGGTGTGACATCCGAATCACAAAATGAGTGTGATTAAAACACGATTAGCTTGATAAGAGCGATACTGGTTGCTTTGGGGGGAAAGGTGACATGGTGTGCAACGTGTTTTAGAAGTAGCCCAATAGCATTTATTTTCTAAAGGACTGAATGTTATTTGTGACCATTTACTGTGTTAAAAACTAGCTGGCTTTGTCTCACTCTTAGTTCAACATTCTGAAATCCCGATTTTTAAATAAAACGATCGCATCAACCCTGGAAAGAAACCCCAGTAGATGCATAAAAACTAGTTAAATTAAAACTAGTGGTTTGATGAAATGAAATGGCATCACTGCAAGCTGAGATATTGTCAGAATCACAAAATTAGTGTGACTAAAACAACAACACTTTTGACTAGATGTAAATGAAAAGCAGCCCCTCTTTGTTAAGGTGCACTGTGAACCAAGCAGTGTTGGGGAGTAACGGAATACATGTACCGCCGTTACGTATTTAAAATACAAAATATGAGTAACTGTATTCCGTTACAGTTACCGTTTAAAAAGGTGGTATTTAGAATACAGTTTCTTTGTTGAAATAAATGGATTACACTGCGGTACTTTCCTGTTTCATGTTGTCGCGGGTCAGGACTGTTTGGGTTTTGTTTGACAGCTACGTTCTGTTGTTCCAGGCGGCAGCGTTATGGTTGCCATGGTTACAGGGTGACGCTCTCTCTCTCTGTGTTTCCTGGGTGAGAGAGCGCCTTTTTGTTGTTGTTGTTGTTGTTGTGCTAAGCTAACAGGCAGAATGCTACAAGCATAGCTCTAAAGAATGTAGCATCATAGGCAGTGTAGTCCGTGCTGCAGGGAGAATGGACTGCCATACACGTTATGTGTCTGTGAGCGAGGAGGGAGAAAAAGGAAAGGTACGAGCTGGCATCGAGCAGAAACGGGAGCTGGAAGCATGTAAATATAATAATAACCACTGCAGCCAAGAAGAGAGCCTGACGAGCCCAGCTGTAAGTAAGCTATTTAGACTCGACTGTACACCGTGTTCGTGTTTTCCTCCGAAACAATAAGTTCCGTTGGAGCAGCCTTTCAACGCCTCTCTCTGTCTCTGCTAGCAAAGTTGACCCACACAACAAAGTAAAGCTATTTTTCGGCTACGAGCCGACACGAACCCGACGTATCAGCCAGAGGTCCCTTAACTACGGTTCAGAGCCGCGGACCTTCAGTAATAGTAATAAATCACAGCAATAGTACATTCACGTAGTTGTAAAAATGCATGATAATATATTAAGTAATCCAAAGTATTCAGAATACGTTACTGTCATTGAGTAACGTAACGGAATACGTTACAGAATACATTTTGGGGCATGTAATCTGTAATCTGTAATGGAATACATTTTAAAAGTAACCTTCCCAACACTGGAACCAAAACAGCTTCCACTCCGCCCGCAAAACAAAGAATTGCTTTTAAGAAGACATATGTCTGCATAACTGAATGTTGAGACACACCTAAGTGATAAAAATAGTTTAATTAAAAAACCCTATGGTTTGATTAAATTAAAACCCAGTTAAAAACACATAAACTCATATAACCCCTCTGACGCCCTGTGTGTTTCCACACATGAACTAGCATGCCCCGAGCACACCTGAACGGGCACACGCATGAAACCATCAAACCGGTTGTGAAACCGGTTTGGTTGGCTGCCATCTTGGACTAATGCCCCCTTATTACTACTGACCTCAGCCCATAACACTCCTGCAGACACACCTGTAGAGGAGAGTATAAAGACCTGCGACTCAACTGTGTCAGACACGAAGCTCCGAGGAGTCTCTCCACAGCAGCTCTGCAAAGAAGCTCCACAGCTACCAGACCCACTCTGAAGATGAGTCCCTCTGTCAGCCTGCTGCTCCTGCTCCTGCTCGGCCTCTCTCAGGCTCATCCTCTCATGGAGGAAAGAGGAGGAGGAGAGGGCCAGGTGGAGGAAGACCACACCGTCGATATCACCACCAGGATTCTGACCGCAAACAATGGCAGCAACGAGATCCTGCTGGAAGGAGACATCCTGCTTCCAAAAAGCAGAAATGCCATTAAATGCCAGAGTTACCAGAGCTGCCTGTGGCAGAAAGACAACAACGGCCTGGTGACGGTTCCCTTCACCATCAGCAGTGAGTACAGCAGCGGGGAAAGGCAGCTGATCAGAAATGCCTTGCAGTCCTTCCACAGCCAGACCTGTGTCCGCTTTGTCGACCGTAAGGACCAGAACGACTACATCAGCATCGAGAGCCAGAACGGATGCTTCTCTCCTCTGGGCAGACAGGGAGGGAAGCAGGTCCTGTCTCTCAACAGGCAGGGCTGCGTCTACTTTGGCGTCATCCAGCACGAGGTCAACCACGCTCTGGGCTTCCAGCACGAGCAGACCAGGAGCGACCGCGACTACTACGTCAGGATCAACTGGGAGAACATCGACCCGCAGATGGCCTACAACTTCGACAAGCAGGACACCAACAACCTCAACACTCCCTACGACTACTCCTCCATAATGCACTATGAAAGAACAGCCTTCTCCATCAATGGCAGGGAAACCATCTCCCCCATCCCCAACCCCAACGTCCAGATTGGCCAGAGGCAGGGCATGTCCTACTGGGACATCAGGAGGATCAACCTGCTGTACGGCTGCTGAAAACACACGTTAGCTTGTCTGATTAGAAGTTTTCATTTGTTCCCAAAGGTTCTTCCACTTATGTGTTCACAAGTGTTTTATAGGGAGATAATGAGCTGTAAGGTCAAACACATAAAGTGCATTAAAATGGTACGCTGGATATTAGTGATTCATTTCCTCGCCAATACTTGTTTCATTCTTTATGATTTGTCTTTTCTTACCTCATCCTTTCTACTTTTTCTTCCACCAATCCGTATCTACAGTCAGGCTTGTGGAAATGTCCTCCTCAATGCATCGCTATTCAAAAAACTATATGATGCAAATACAGTGTGATAATATGCACAGAGAGCTCTCGTGTTAATTATACATGAAAATAATTCATTTTAATACTCCTTTACTTTTGTGAAGGTCAAATCAAAGGTTGCGAGTCTTCTTTAGCTGTGCAACTCAGCAAACATATACACATGCAGGAGGGCTGAAAGCTAATAAATACATTTTCTCAAGTTGAATCTTTTGTTAAATAATAAGCAGCTAGTTTGAAAACTCACCTGAATGAACAACAGCTGTGCAGGAAAAAAACAAATGTCAAAAATTGTAACTGATCTTCATCGGGTATTAAAATAAATCATAAATAAAAATATCCAGTAATATATTAAAGATACACTCCTAAGACCTAAATGTGTTTCACTACAGCTAACAGAAAGCCACGTGTACATCAAACATCCTTTTTCTGTTCTTGCTGACAGGATGAATTTTTGAAGAGATACTTAAAATCATAAAGCACGTGCACATTAACAGCTCTTTCAATGAAACACTTTTTATATTTTGTGAATCTAGGTAAACATTTTTTAATGACTTTCAGACCATAAAAAGACCAAAAACACATTTTATTTAAGTCCCGTTGGCCCATTTTGTTAAATAAAAGAAAAAGTTTAAACCAAAGAAGGAAGAGAGCAAATGTTGTTTTAAAACATGTTCAGGTATCACATTTAAAGGAAATCATTTGAATTTAATATGATTAGGAGAAATGTGCATTTTTTTTAATCCAACGGGGAACATGTGATACTGAGCACAAGTAAAAGTATGACATACATTTCTAACATTAATCTGCAGCATCGGTCAAGGATTCAGGTTGAAGGAATGACAACATTTTCTAACTAAATAAGTATAAATGAAGAAACCCAAAACCTGATGGAAAGCAGTGACTCGCTTCCAGCTATATTCTTATTTGTATTAAAGGAGCAAACTAACAAGTAGGCACAGGCAAACTATTACACTGAAGCAAACAAACGTTCTGAGTGTTTTTAATAGTTGAAACTAAACAGCAAAGCCTCCCAAAGGCTTCAGTGTGACAGCTGAACAGTGTCTGACAGGAAGAGCTTCCCCTGTTTCAGACAATATCTGGCTGCCAGGTTTTACTCTACCTGCCTCAAGAAAGGTGACGGCTACCGGGGGAGGTCGTCACCACCGTGGGAGGCAGGGGTCTGTGCAAAGAACATCGCACGTGACACTCCCGAGCCTCCAGGAGCCACGCCTTTTCATTCTTTGAGTTGCTTTCTGCAGCTTGTTGTACCCACAGGCAACAGGCTGGGCCAGGGGCAGCTTCACAAGGCTGCACAGGAGAACATCGAAGCATCAATCACATGTCTAAGTATCATCTTGGCTGTTGGGTTTCATTGTGAGCAACTTGCACAACACCCGGGTGTTTTTATTATTCAGTTTTATTTCAAAACATTTAGCACATTGAAATAGATTATTTCCAAATACTGTTAACATTCCTAACTTAAAACCAAAGCTGGATTTCCCTGCAGATAAGCCTGAATCATACTGAAATATAACAACGACAAAGGCTTCCAGGTGTGATCCTGGAAGCCATAATGAATAACTACACTGAACAATTCCTCTTTCAAACATCGGTCCCTCGGTGGATTCTCCTGCCTGCTAAACGAGGCAGTCCAAGTGTCTCTGCTGATGAGCGACAATGTTTTTAATCCTTGCAGCAGGTCAGGTCCACCTTCCTGTTTGCAGGCTCACCACAGGATCCAAATCATCTCCTCTATTTTCAAAGGCTTGAAGTGTCGCTGGTGTGTCCAACTGCGAGGAGTTTCCACGTTTCACGGGTTCATTTCTTCCCCATGATGAAGCTGGGCGCTTCTGCGTCATCCTCAGCTTCTCTTTCGTCTTCCTCATCTTCATCCTTGCTTTCGTCCTCCTCCTCGCTCTCGGAGCTCTTGTCGTCTCCCTCCTTCTTGCTTTTAGTTTCACGTTTAGCTTTCTTCGCCAGGAGCTTCTTCTGCTTCATCTTCTCTCGCTTCTTCCGCCGCTTCGCTGTCCTCTCTTCGGCGGCCTCTTTGTTCCGCTCCAGTTTTTCCAGGTACTCCTCGTCCTTAGTTTGCTTCTCTGATATCTTGTCCAGAAAGTCCTGTCTCTGGTACTCTCTGCGGCGGAGGTGGCGATAAACGTGGAACTCTCCGCTGCCTGCACCCGCGCTGGAGCCCATCACGTCCCGGACGAACTCCGGCGGGGCTCGCGGGTTCCATTCTTTGGGTCGGTCCGGGATCGGAGCGAGCTTATCTGGGTTTCGCATCAACTTCTCCAGTTTCAGACGCTGTTCCTCCGCCGGTGTTTTGGCGATAATGAGAGGCTGAGCCTCTTTCCCTCCAGGTTTCCCCGGTTTGTTATTCTTCTGCGTGGGCGCCGCCATCTTTCAAACAGTTACCCTCTTCTTCCTGTGAATGTAAAATGCTCCGGAAGTCCTTTTCTGCTTCTGTGACCTGAAATTTTATTTTATTTTATATATAATGTTTTATTTTATCAAAGAAAACATGCCATATTCATATACATGCCATGTGAATGCCACATTATTCTTATTTTTATTGTAACATTGTTACTATTATATTTTCTAACACAATAACTTTAAACGTCTTACATTCGCCAGCGTTGAATGACGTGTGACGCCACCATTAGCAAATCAGACTCGGCGAAGACTGGGCGAAGCTGTCCAATCACCGTTCACGTAAACGCCCCTCATCGTAACAGTGAGGCGACAGTAGTTTGACTGGCTGTTTTTACTCCGACTCTGGCCCGTCTGTAGGACGTTTCTTCTCCTCTTGTAACGAGATAATTGAACACAAACCATGAACAGTTTATTCCGATCCGCTGCTCGGTGTCTCCGCTCGGGTCCGGCTGTCTACCTGCCCAGACAAACCGACGGCCGCTCGCAGTGGGCCTCAGTCCGGCTCCTGTGCTCGGCGGCGGATCTCCAGAAAGACCTCGGTGAGATGGTGAAGAAGGACAAAGTGGTGGTGTTTATGAAAGGCACGCCGGCGCAGCCCATGTGCGGCTTCAGTAACGCTGTGGTTCAGATCCTCCGGATGCACGGCGTGGACAACTACGCAGCGTACAACGTGTTGGAGGACCAGGACCTCAGACAAGGTCAGTAACCCGGAGTCTGCCTGACAGCAACAGGTTGTCACCTCTCAGGTGAACGTGTACCGTTTTGGTTACTTTGTAACCGGCAGAAAAAGCGTCACATGCTGGGTGCAGCTCATTTAAACATCCTTGAAGTGTCGGGTCCTGATCGTTACCTCATTCAAAGCAGCATTCGGTTAGGATAGCTGTCAACGGCACTCCATGGCCAGTTTTTATCAGTGTTGTGCAGCAGCACCAAAGGGTGGGGTAACGTTAGCATCGGTATCAAAGTCCCGGCCTCTGTCAGGACTCGATCCCCATTGTTCCGATAATGACACGAGACATGTCGGAGAGCAGGGAAGCGTCCTCACAGATGACATCAGCAATATGTGCTCCTGTTGTCCTGTCTACGTGTCTTTAACCACGTTTAGAGTGAAATACCTGATAATGGCCGATTGGATCAATTTACATATTGTTATATAGTCTGAATGTTGTATTTTACAGCCGCATCTGGACACTAACAAACATAATACTGATGTTAAAGGGCTTAAAGGGGGGGGGTTAAGAGAAGAGGCTCTTCCAGCGTGTTTTCTCCTGGCTTCCTCCCCTCACCCCCAACCACTCACAGATGGCCCCTCACTGAACCTGGTTCTGCCTTCCTGCTAAAAGGCAGTTCATCTTTCCCTCTTCCATCTATGGTTTGCTCATAAGGGTCGCCTGATTGTTGGGATTTTTCTCTCCATTATTTACTTTACAGTATAAAGTGCCTGGAGGCCACTGTTGTTGCACTAAATGAATAAATCTGAATTGGGTTGGAGACCCTTTGCTGTGAGTGTGGAGGTTTGTGCTTTTGCTACAGTTTCAGTGGGTAGAAAAAAAACCCCACCCCTCAGATTTTCCTTAAAAATGCTAATGAGGCATGTAACCAAACTGCTACGCCTAATTTTAAAACCCACGAGGTGTTCAGAGAAACAGGACTGGTAGTATTAACGCTGTCTGCCTTCCACAGGAGTCAAAGACTTCTCCAACTGGCCCACGATCCCTCAGGTGTACTTCAATGGCGAGTTTGTGGGAGGCTGCGACATCTTTCTGCAGATGCACCAGAACGGAGACCTGGTGGAGGAGCTGAAGAAGCTGGGCATCCGCTCTGCAGTGCTGGACGCAGAGAAAGAGTCCAAGTAATGGACGGGTATAAGCGTGACGCGGCTGACTCATCCAAAGGCGCATTTATCAGGTTGAACCCCTCCCCACTGCCGCCGCCACCACACAAACACACACACTCAGTCCCCGAACTAAAAGGAGTGAAAAACACCGGCCACAGAGTGCACAGCGGGATAAATAGACTTGGGTATTGTACATTCGGTATTACAGCTTTGTTTTTTCCAGCACAGCTGAGGGCACCATGGCTCCCATGATGAGAGCGAACCCCAAAGCAAAAGCTGCGGGCCAAATGAAAGCTCCATAGAGCTGAACGATAACATCGTTACAATGAGTCTTTCCATCCTGTTGTAATAAAAAGCTTTAATACTTCTGCACCTCCAAGAAGAACGGTGACATCACCCCCTCACTCCCACCTCAAACTGCCAGCTGACCGCGACAGAGCCGGCTGTGATCACCGTGTTCAAGCTGCCACCTGAGCGCTCTCACCTGGTTACATCAGTCCTCTGCGATCTTCCCCTCGCCGCTGTCCTCCACGCTCAGTGTAAGACCAGATGAGCTTTAGACTTGCCTAACTGTACCACGCCTAAGTTAAGGTCATTATTCATGCTGCCTGGGCCTCATCGGCTAATGATGTCATCACGCTCTTAAATGCACTGCCTGTAGTTTCAGGAAACAGAACAAAGAGGGGACACCGTGGCTTCGTGCTGGTATGAATATCTTCTCTTTAATGAAGCCACTGATAATCTAGCAGTTTTTTAGTGGCCGTAGCTGCAGAATCGATCACTGGACAGTCCCCTGTTTGTTCTTCCTGCCTGGAACCACGTGGAAACCGTCAATGTCAGGATCCGCTGAAACGTAACGTACCTGATACCTTATGTCCTTTTTTCTTTTTTTAAAACCACCCTGAAGATGAGATTACTGCACACGTGTACCAGCCGAAGCAGTTAATGTTGCATCTGTCTGTATTTCACTCTGAAGGTGAAGTGTTGTTTTAGTTGTTTTTTCCAGACACCTCACATTTATCAGTCGTAGGTGATCCTCCTGCTGCAGACAGTTGTATTATCAAAGCAACACGTAGTACACTGTAAGATATTGTACAGCTTATTATTAGATGTACTTCTGACGCGTGTAATCAATTCTGCACTGATTAAATATTTTGTGACACAAATGAGTTGTCGGTGTCGTGCCTCATGCATGTCGGTCTTTTGTCAGCGGGGTTACTCACAGTAGTTTTTACTGTGAGCTGGGCCAGACTTGCAGTAATGTGCAGACGTCATGAGCCACATCACTTCCTTGGGTTTTACTAAGAATTTGAGAAATGGGTGTTTTTAGTTTTTTGATTATTTTTTTAAACATTTTTAAATGCACTAGAAAACAGTTTATAAGACAAACTGACTTTGTACAAGTTTGAACCTGCTGGAATATTTGTTGTGACCGTCTTTACTTTTCAGCTTTCTTCTCATTTCTCTAAGTATCCTCCAAAAATAGTTCTGCAGGCTTCTTGAAGAACATTCAAAGATCTTTTTGGATCTTGGCTTTCTCTGTCAGGATCATCCCACATTGCTTCAATGATGTTGAGGTCGGGGCTCTGGGGAGGCCAGTCCGTGACTGCTGGTGTCCCACTGTGTGTTTTTCTGTGCAGGTGTTTCCCGGCTCCTGTGTCAGCTTAATACAGTTTGTTTTTTCTAATTCTTGTGAACATGACTCAGATACCGTTCATCTGCTATAAATGCGTTTATAGGTCAGAAACTTCTTCTTTTGTCTAACTTGGACTCATTTTTTAAGAATTCGTTGCACAACATGCTGACGTAAATCAAATATGACATTTTGGCTCCACATGTGAAGGAAAAGTGAACTAAACAAAAAGGTGCTACACATGAACGTTTTCAGTATCTGAATCTGGCTTCAGGGATTTCTGACAGGACTCTTCATCACTGTGAGATTGGGAAAAGTTACACGCAAATGTTAAAAGGCAAAACTTTCACACGGTGTCTCGGTAAGTGCACATCAAGCTGAAAAACTGTGTCTGAGTCCAGGCCAAATTCAAATGCCAAACACACTCAGTGTAAAACATCTGGAGTCTATGTAGTTGGAAGAATATCACAGAACCTGGTTCTGAGACACGAAGCTGCTGTCAAAGTGCCTTAAACTGGTATTCTTCATAGTGGTCAGCAGGGGGCGACTCCTCCCGCTGGAAAATGTGCAACTGTGTTTAAGAACGGGAGGAAATGGTTGTTTCCTCACCAGAGAAACGGAGCATTTCCAGAAGAGTGTGTGTGTGTGTGTGTGTGTGTGTGTGTGTGTGTGTGTGTGTGTGTGTGTGGAAACAGCAAACCACTGTGAACACTGACAGAGGCCCTGGTGTGTTCAGGGAGCCCAGCTTAAATATGCAGCCATCATTCCTGTTGAACATGTTTACTGTGCATTTCCTCTTGTGTCATGTCGGCGTGTGCTGGGAAAACACACCTGCTGTTACTCAGTTTCAGGAAGGAACACTTCTGAGGAATGTGAGTAAAGCGCTTTCCTCATTCTATCCTGTGCAAATGTAACCGGGTCATAAATGACATATTGTTATAATTACACAAAATGTGTTCTAGACCCCAAACCCTTCCTGTTATACCCGACTGTTAGGACCTTCAAGCCTGTAGTTTTGTTCATTATCAGTTGGAGCCCCTCCTCACTGTTCTTCTTCTTTGGTGCACCCCTATAAACAGTGCTCCCCTTTGGCCTCTCCCCTTTTCTACAATTCCCCTGTGGGGGAGGTCGGTGTCGTCCCCAACACTGCAACACATAATGTATATTTAGCCACCCTGATATTTCTGATTGTGTGTCTTTAGTTCAGTCATTGTGTCTGTCTTTGCTAGATGCTGTAAATGTAAATGTGCAGTACGTGTGTGTCACATGTGTTATAGGCACAGTCAGTGCTAGCATGAACAGGTCATTCTTGCTAGCTTGGGAGTTGTGGTGGGTGGAGCTGACCCTCTTCCCTACTGTTTGCATTTGGTTGTAGGAGCTGGAGCGAGGTCTTGGTTTCTTTTACCCTTCATTGTCAGACACAACGCAGGAACACACCGGCTACACAAAGCCCGGGCTCGAGAGCAACGTCTCAGCTTCCACTATTAAAGCTTTCCTAAGACTAAGTGATGAACGACAGTCACTGTACGATTCTGGAAAACTTAAATACAAAATAATACATGTGCGAGTTTTATAAAATAAAACCAAACAATGCTGTACAGTGAAACGACTGTAAATATGGCCGTTGAGCATCCACACCTTCCCCTCCGCTTCTCTCCATAATCCAGTGACGCAGAAACACTGTTAGAAACTAACAGCCAGGATTCAGCTCAGAGTTTCTGCAGGAAGCGCAGCACCAGGTCCCTGAGCGTGGTCCTCAGTGGCTCACTGTCACAGACGATATGCGTCCCGTCCTCCTCCAGCTGAATGAGCGTGTCCTCCGCCTGCAGGTGCAGGATGTGCCCGTCTGCAGTTTCCTCCACTTTAACTTCTGTGATCCCGTGCTGCAAATGAGCACATAAGTTAGCATTAAGTTAGTGCTACTATCACAGCACACTGATAGCCCTCTCGCTCACATTTCCCACCTTCTGCAAAGTGGCCAGAAAAGCCTCCAGGGCCACAGCTCCACTCAGCATGGGTTTAGGGGCCAACGCTACGGGGGGCTCCTCAATCACCCGCTTCCTCTTCTTGCTGGGGGGCATGGGAGGGGGTTTGGGCACCGACTGGGAACAAATGAAAGACAAATGCAGCTGAGCTCTGATCAGCTGATTCTCTAATGGAAGTGCAAGCATTCTGGGCTCACCTGTAACGTGTGCTTGTTGTCCTTTGAGTGCAGCAACGCAGACACGGTCGCCACAGAGACGCCGGGTTTGATCTCAGAGGGCACCAGGGAGTTGGCCAGCTAGGAAGAGAAGAATACGACTCTCAGCAATTAAAACCGTCCGCCTGCTTTCTGACAGCGAGAGGATTTCTCAATAAAAACAGCTGATCAAACGCCACGTTGTCATAGTGATCAGAGAATTCACCAGATACTCTGTGGCCAGAAACTCAGATCCATCTCTGAGGAGTTTTGACTTCCTTCTCTTCGGGGCCTCACCTCAGGCAGGATGTAGATGCGTTCGTAGCGGCGTCTGAAGGGCAGGTTGAGAACAGAGCAGCGTCTGTAGGGCATAGGAGGAGGCTGCAGCTCCAACATCAGGTCGGAGCGGTGGGACTGGGTCAGAGGAGGCTGGGTGTACTGCTCGGGACACACCACGTGGAGAGGCTGCAGGAAGAAGACACGGCTTTTACACACAGAGTACAAATGTGAGCGGCTGAAGCTGGCTTTGTTAACATTTAAATTAAGGCTACAGCTAAACGAGAACTAGTGCTGCGAATGGGCCATCCTGGAACTACAGGGATGCTTCGATCAAATCCCTCAAATCTTAAGCAAGACCCGCTGCTTCCCTGAGCTCTGCCCTGAACGCTCACATTGTTCTGCCATTTTATTTGTATATTGTCTGTTAACTTGGAAATCTGCTTTCCATTCTCCCGTTTCACCCACAACGCTCTCACAGACTCAGTCACTATGGCACAGCACAGTTCTAGCATCATGATGCAGCCTTTCCCTCCTCATCGTAGAATCATCGTTCCTTAGTCTCGGCTCTATTTCTGTGTATTTCTCTCATAATCAGATCAGGTGCTAACAGCATACCTGGACTTCCTTGAGCAGCTTTGATACTTGGTGGAAGTTGAGCCGTGTGTCAATGGGACAGTAAACGCACTTCATGGCTAACGGCTGGTACGGAGCCAGGGCATCCAGGTAGGAGAAGTCCGGCTCTGAGTGAGAAAGATCAGGCACTCAGGACATTACCAGCTCAGGCTTTCCTTGTTTTAGTCACGTGTGAGAGATGTAGCGATAGCTGTAATTACCAGTAAAGATGATGGTGTTAAGGCTGGATTTGCCCCAGAGCTCCATGAAGTGAACGACGTCCCCGAAGCGCAGAGAGGGGTGACCGGTGAAAACCACGCAGGGCTGACGGAACTCGCTGCTGAAGTCTCCGTGAATGCTGGGGTAGTGCTTCAGCTTGTTGGTTTGGATGAGCTGAAACATCAGCAGCACATTCAAGCACCAGTTTATCAACGTGACCTCGTCACCAGCTCCACAGGTGTACTTGTGTTTTCATCCTGGTATCTTTGTATCAGTCGACTCTGCTTTTTAAAACGTGTGTTAGAGGTATGATGCGCTCCAGGCAAAAGCACATCTCACTCACATTTGATGCAACTCATGGCTACATGTCATCTGTTATTAATGACTTGTGACAGCACTGGCCTGGTCGAACATACTATTTGCCTAATGCTTTCCAATTCAAAGTTTTCTCCAACCAAACATGACTTTGCATAAAACATAAACACTTCCTCAGAGATGAAATGCTGGTTTGGTAGCGAGGCTCCAAACGCTCAACCAGAGCGCCAACAGGTCTCGCACGCCACAGCCGCTCTATCGCGTGATGCACACGGCTCCGACGTGCTGAGGTTATGAGCCGAGTTACGCCGTGTCGCAAGTTTTGTGAGGTGCTTTTGTGATATTTAACGGATCGGATTACATTTTTTATTTCTCTCCGATATCCGATCCAATAATTTAGGTCAGTATGGGACCGATACAGATACTAGGGGTGCAATGATATTCGTATCGATATTGAACCGTTCGATACAGTGCTTTCGGTTCGGTACGCATATGTATCGAACAATACAACATTTGTAATTTATTTTATCAACTTTCCTTCTGACGATGCTGTCTGTGTGGAGCGCTCAGTGAATCTGCGTTCGACTACTCCGCCTAGGCTGCACTGTCGAGCGCAGATCTGCTGAGCGCTCAACACAGACAGCATAGTCAGAAGGAAGAGCGCAGGGCAAGCTAGCGAGACAGAAGTTAAGCTCTCCTTACAACATGGACCTCCCCCACCCTCATTCAGATCTGGCGTTTGGAATTATTTTGGTTTTCATGTGACGTATGACCCTGAAGGTAAGCGAGTCATGGACTAAAGTAAAACAGTATGTTGGATGTGCCACGCAATGCTCAATTACATGGGTGGGAGCTAGTGTGTTAGCGCAGTTAGCTCGTTAACGTGTTGGCCGTCTAGCCCCATGCACGGAGCGATCGGCGGTAGCTCGTTAACGGAGATTTGCCGTGTTGTGGCGTTAAGGTCATTTCAACGAGATTAACCTGAAAGCACTAGTGGGAACACAACGAATATGACTGCACATTTACTCCGACATCATCCTAGTGCAAAGACAAAAACAACAAGCATGCTACTAACTTTAGCCGAGTCATTTAGACAGCTGTTAGCACATGATTCTCCTTATATGTTTAATATGCTGCTGAGAATATAGCCCAGAAGAAGCGGATAGTATAGCTTTTATTTTGGAAAGAGACATTTCTCTGTAATAAACTCTCTTTTCCAAAGATGAGTGATTCCTCAATCAGATACAGGGCTCGCAATATCGCTAGCCCGACGTCCTGGAGCTAGCGATTTTTTCAGTCGGGCTACCAAAATCTATCTCTGCCCTGCCCGTCGGGCTATTGTAGGAAAAATATATGTCAATGCTTCTGCATTCTTTCAGAAATGTAGCTGGGTAATTATGTCATTGGCATCGGTGAGCCACTGTCAATATGTGACATATTGAAGTCGCGTTTGAATTTGCGCTTGTTTTTTTGCTTTCACTTTGCAATCGTGTGAACTGTGTATAGAGAGCGACAGCACTGATCTGTGAGTGATGATAATTTGTGCACCAATTCCTCTGACATCGTCTTATTAATCGTTAGCTTACTATGCAAACATGACAAGTGAAATCTCCCGCAGCTTACACATGTGAGAGGTTGATCGCGCAGAGAATCGCTGAGCTTGTGAGTGCGCGTGTAAAAGCAGCAGGATATATATTTGACTACGATGACCTTCACAGACAGATATATATTTTAGTTCTGCTGAGCCAAATAAGACAGGTCAGGGTGAAGAAGTGACAGCCAAAGAAAAGCTTACCACAAAACGGAGAAGTTATGACAAATCAGACTATAAGGCAAAAAGAAAGTGCAGCTTTATGGTTTCATGGACAAAAGAATTTCTGTGGCTGCAATATGACGAGCTAAATAACCAGGGCTGCACATAAGTGGTCCGCAGGTGCGCATTCGCTGTCACAATAAAAAACGCGCACAAGGGTTAGGGTTAAATTTAAAAACTGTACTTTTGAGTTAAAATATATATTTATAATTTTAATAAATGACAAATTAAAAATGCATGAACATTTTTTTGTATCGAGTTACGGTTAAAAACCTAAAAAGTTAAAAACCTAAAAAAAAGTGGGTTCCCTATAAGATAATGATTATTTTCAGTATAAAGGAGAAGTGCACTGCCAGTAGGGCAGGGCAACATGGCCAAAAATATTTATCACCATATATATTTGAAAATGTGTGCTAACGATATAACTGACGATATAATTAACGCGAGACAAAATACTTTATTAGTGCAAAACACCCACCAAAGTATTTTCACTTAAACAAGCAGCTGTTTTTGCATTAAAGTTATATAAAATGTAACAGTGCAAACTCCTCGCTGACAGTTTAACCAAAAAACATTTCCAGTGGAAACTGGCCGACACATCCTCACCATAACCATGTATAACATCCACAAAACTTAAAAAGAGGTCATACACACACAATACGGTAACATTATGTTGAAGCACAGCACGTATCGCTCCGCAAGGCTCCGCCTACAATAGCCATAATGCTCCAACAATCCATCAAGAGGTGCGGCTTCGTAGCTCAGCAAAGTCGTACTGAAACCTTTTTTGACAGAATTTCGAGCGCCGTGCACTAAAATCGGTTCAGTAATAACGACGGCCCGCTAGCATGCGCTACCACAAACAGTGCTTTGTTGTGTATCTGACGGACGAAAGCTAAACCAGTTCCACACCAGTGAAGCTGCAGCATTTTTACAAACCAGTTCAGGTTCATCTGTTTCATTCAACGATCTGCTTTCCCTCTTCTCGTTCTGCGTCGCCGCCATGTGCGTATGAAAACAAAGGTACTGCGCATGCACGTTTTACCCATATTCTATCGCCATGTTTCATTTTCTTATCGTTGCCTGACTGGTGTTACCGTGAGCGGTATGATATGGCCCAGGCCTAACAGCCAGTGTTCTTGACTCACCTCTGCGTGTGGGAAAGGCGGCTCTGGGAGATAAACCTTTGTTTGCTTGTTGTGACAAAGCCTGAAATATTGGAGAAAAAGAAAAAGCACGTGGAATATTCCACAGTCACACGTTACCGTCTCTCTGCTGTTTGTTGCACTCCTATCAAGTAACAAAACATCGATACTGTGTTCCTACTTATCAGAGTGACTGCATCATGACTTGTTGTGGAAGACGTGGAAAAATGAGGACAAGCTAACCGAGCACATGCTGAAGAAAAACAGTAAAACCTAAAATCACAAACTTTCACCACAGAATCGAGAAGCTTTCGATAAACGGCCGCTCACCACTCGGCGAAGATCTGAGAGAACTCCAGCGAGCTGTTGGCTATGGGTGAGATGAAGTAGAAGGGCGTGGTCCCCAGGTTGGCGCTCTCTATGAACTGGTACAAACACTCGAGCAGGTCGTAGATCACTCCCGAGGAGTAGCACGGCACCAGCACATTTCCTCCTGCCCGGATGGTCATGGCTGCAGAACGCAGAAGAACAAGCACAGACAACATCATTCAAGTTCCACTTAAATGATACAAGAATGACTTCAACGTTTGGTTCTTTTCACACGCCACAGAAATCTGAGCGCTACATTAAAACCCACCCAAGTTACTGCAGAACTCTCCCAGCATGCCGTCTGGGTTGGCAGTAGGCATCTGAGTGAGGCCTGTCAGAATGAGGACGTCACTATTCTTTAGGGAACTCTGGTCCATGGGCTGGGAGCAGAGAAGAAGAGAAACTGCAGAGTAGTTGTGATAGGACAGAACAGGCTGGATTCAAACAATGACAGCGTGCACTGACAAACACTCGCCTAAAGATTTAGCTTCCAAAAGAAACTGAGCACAGGAAAAAGGAAATCTGTGACTAAACAAATAACGGACTGCACTCTTTCCACTCTAGATCGTGACGGTTTTGTCCTCGATCCCTTCAAACTTTAACTTTCTCCCCCATAAAGACGACATGTGATGACCTCTGCTGGACCCTCAATGACAAGTTTTGACACCTTAGTAAAAATCAATAACGACGTGATTTAGCTGCACGAGCAGAGCCCCCCCTCCCTGACTGCTGCACACGCAGTTTGTTCTGTAAACAGCCCCGAAATATGACAGAAATCACTCAGCTCAGGAAAAAAGCTTCAAGGGTTGCACCCAGGAGACTTTGAAATGGTGAAGCATTACGCCTGCTGGCCTACCTGAGGATGTGTGGTGAGTAGAGATGAGCCAGACACATAGGACACCTTCTCATGGTGAGACTGGATGATCCAGTTGGAGCTTCCCAGCGAGTAGCCGGAGCTTAAAGGGGAGACTTGTACAGCTCCAAACAACTCCTGCAAGAAAAACAAACGAGAAAAAAGACGAGAAGTCACCACTGCACGAAAGCAAAAATGTGAAATCTTAAATATCTCCTGGACAGAATCAATTCTCACCACTTTCTGTGAATAACCCACAAGCTGCACTTTGCTGAGTGCAGAGTTAACCTCCTGCATGCTGTAGCATCGCTTCCACATCCACACATCAACTGCATCCTTCAGCGGCCCCGGGAGCATCCTAATGCAATAACACAAGTATTCATTTGAACGGTGGAGTTACACCACCCTGTTAGTGGAGGTGTAACAAAACACCAGACAAATTAGGTGAATGGAAAATGAAACTTCAAAAATGACTAAAACAAAGTCAGTAACTGCATTTCATGTGTCAACTCGGACAAAACGCACACACACAGAATACAAAACTAGACTACCTTTGTATCTCCTTGTTCTTCCAGGACGTGGCAGACTGGGCTTTAGGAACTCTCTCCATGAAGTTCACCAGCTCCTCCATCAGCAGCCTAAGGAAGGAAGGAGGAAGAACGAGCGTAAACGCAACCGAAGACGTGTGACCTGTATCTCATTTTACCAAATAAAATAATAATGATATCACAAAAATAATACAGAAATAGTAAGATGTGGTATTCATCCCCTGCATCTGTCACCTGCCAATCTGCAGCGTGGGCTCCGTGGCGTACACTGTCCCGGTGAAGCCGGTGTGCTCTGTGATGTAAGGCAGGGCCATCATGCAGTGGTAGTTTGAGATTAGGATGACATCGATGGTGGACAGGTCCAACAGTTCTCTCTGTGGGTTATTCAGATTAAATAAATATCATTGTGGTACTTCAGGTATTTATTAAGATTTATGTTTTAGGTCTACTGTGAAGGTAAAAGACGTGGTAATCACACTGCTCTGATCATAGTAACTGATTTCTCGGAGAGGATTCCCCTATTCTTGTCAATTGTGGCAGGCCTATCAGGTTTCTTTTTCTTTCTTATTATTTGTTTAAAATAGGTTGATTTGCTGCAACTCTGATGCTTCACAGTGGCCCCTGTTTTGCAGAAAGACATTCTAGCACAAGCTATAACACTGATGCAGAAACGAAGTATCAGGGATGTCTACCTCAGGGAGACAGAACTCTGGCTGTGCGTCAACAAACACCCTCCCTGCGCACTCCTTCAGCTCCTGCAAGCATAAGGCGAAACAGTTTTTTCCCCCACAGATAAATCGGCACATCTTCATAAAAAACTGCAGTAAGTTGAAATACACGCCAAGTAACCTAAGCACATTACAAACAGCTTCTCGTGCCTTTTCCAAATTTATTGTTCCATCCTTAGAGACCCAACCAGGGAGCTTGGAAAGTCTTGGACTGAAAAAAAAGGATCATCATCATCATCAAGCAAAACATATCTGTTATCCACGAGTGAATGAATTCCTGTCAGTGACTCACCTGTGCACCAAAGGCAGGGGCAGGAAGTTGAGGACAGAGGTGGTGTCCAATCCACAGTCCAACATGATAGTGGTGGACTTGAACTTGAGGACATTGCAGGGCAATGTAGGATGACCCGACAGACAGTACTGCAAGGAGGGAATGCACCGTTAAAACCACAGGTGTGTGTAGGTGTGTGTAGGAGTACAAAGATACAGTAAAACAGGATAAACACGACACCAGGGGATTGTGTTTCCGTTTTTTCGTATGCATAGTTAAACACTTCACGCTGTACTGACTTGCTGTTCGCTGCTCGCCTTTATTAAACTTTATTCAACTGTACCAAAAAACGCTATTAGCTTCCAGCTAACAGTCACTTTTGGGTGCGTATAAGTTAATCATTTTCGACGATTCCTACATTCATTGTTCTCTTCACTGATCTGCTTTTTACTCACCAATTTCATCTTTAACACAAGGAGTTGCTGATAAATGAGTTGAAAACAGTTAGCTTTGCTAACGCAGCATCGTTCTCCACCGCTCTTCTGCTCCCTCCTCGCTTTGTTTCCCGCTCGGCTGCCCTCTGCTGCCCCCAACAGACGCGGAGTCACATCGAAAGTACAGACACTTTAAAATGCCATTTTCACTGAGAAGCCAGCGCTTATATGCAGCTGCTTTGGCAACAGCACCTTGGCTCACACGATATTAATGAAAATATGAATTAAAGGGTCGATGATTGTTGTAAACAAGTGATCCCAGAGCTGAGAGTCGCTGCGATAAACCAGAGCCGTATACAGAGCAGTTAACACAATTTCATACGCCTGGTTGAGTTTATATTTAGAGCCGCCAATGTCGTAATTACAGTAATGATAGCAGCATGATTGCCAACTGTTAAATAATATGACATGTAGGTCATTAAGGTTTCAGTTGGGGGGACGCCATTAGGCCGGCAAAGGCAGGACTGCCACAGTGACTCAACACCGTTCATCCACTACTCTGGTTTAGCCCCCTCCTATGCTAGCAGCGGCTAGCTGACAAAAACATTAACCACTCCCAAAGTTGTACATTTATCCGGTGACTGCTCTGTCAGTCCACGGTGTTATTGCGAAACCGATGCAGAAACAGCGGGCAGCGCTCGCACTTCTGTATCTCCGGTAGGCTTTTTGTTTTATTTAACGAGTGTTACCGGCGGCTAGAGTGGACGTTTGGTTAGGTCGCTGTCGAAAGTGCGCTAGTCGATGTTTTCTTATGGAGGGTTTGTTCAGTTAGGAGTCAAGAGATTTAACGCGTGGGCGAGGACAGGTAGGAGTTAACACGCCACGTTTTGGGTTTTGTTTTAACTGACAGCACAAACACTTCGACCCGTTTAGTTAAATGTGCGATTGTGTGGGGCTCTGCGGTTAGATCAAGGGCTGGTTACAGTTACCACAGTGATGAGTTTTTGCCTTTCATTTGATACTAATAAACGATATAATGATACAGTCTGCGTATACACATGTTCATTGCAGTCAGTAGCTTCCGTGCAGAAATAGTCCGACTTTTAGTGCTGTTATCTTTCCCGTTTATAGAGCAGCAGTATTGATGTACACGTGTGTGTGTTTCTATTTGCCAGACCACAGGAGGTCCGCGCTCAGTTTCTTCACCATGGGCAGCAGCTGCAGTAACCACCTCGGGATCCCTCCAGGCAACGGCCCAAACGCTGTGGGCTGCACTGACTTCATGATGGACCACACTGCAGAGGTACAAGCAAAAGAAAACCTTTGTTCGTGCTGACATGTAACAGCTGAGGTCACATATCTGTATTTGACATTCTTGAGTGTGCTGCAGATGCTGGGCTGGGTACCCACGGGTATTATGGAAAGCAGGTATTGGGCCAAACAGGCTGCTGACATCACGGGAGCAAATGGCCTTCTGCTGAGTTGCTTGAACTGTCTGTCTCTCCAACAGGGCACCTTCTTCCGGCTGTACTATCCCTGTCAGGAGATGGAAAGTGCAGGGAAGCCTGACTGGGTCCCATACAAGGAGTACTTTAATGGTTTGGCTGACTTCATGAAAATGAACAGGGCCCTCAGTGAAAGGATCTTCAACTACCTCTTTGGTGAATAAATTAGGAAAATCCAGTATTTCTAATGATTTCATGGCATAAAATTGACTATTTTTTCTCAAGTCTTGTGTGCTTGTGCTTCCACCTCCAACCTGACAGTCCATTTCTCTGTGGTGTAAAAGTCAAATGTATTTGGTCAGGACAGCAATATTATATGACTTTAGTCACTAAAAAAATAGAAAGCTGGTTTCTTTCATTTTCTAATGTGGTTTAAAAAAATAGGCAAAGTGAATGTTCCTCATTTTCATCTATTTCAGGGTCCTTCAAGATCCCAGCCTATTTGGATGCTCCATTTAAATCGAATGAAAAATGTCCCGTGATCATCTTCTCCCACGGCTTGGGAGCCTTTAGGTACACACACAATGCATTTGTTTTTTTATTTCATCACTCCTGCAGCAATAACCCGTTACAAGTTCTGCTCACACTGTGGCTGCTGTGATTGTTTCTCAGGACCTTGTATTCAGCGATATGTGCAGAAATGGCCTCTCAGGGCTTCATCGTGGCATCAGTGGAACACAGGTAATTTTCCAATTTAGTTCATATGTCATTTTCATGCCATTAAGCGCCAACTGTTCTATAGCAGGGTTGTCAAACATAGGGCCCAGGGGCCAGAATCGGCCAGGCAGAGACTCCAATCGGGCCCGCTGGAAAGCGTGTGATGTTGTGTATGTGCGGTCGGCAAGGTCTGTCATCTCGGTTGTGGGCAACTGACAAATAAAGGCTCTGTTCTCTCATCTCTATGGATTTGGAACTTTTAACTGTATTTAAAGTTTTGCAGACCATTGTGTCCATGCTACACCAGAAAGTTACTGATAGATACAAAAAATTAAATGACAGAAAAGTTCCCATTTTTCGAGCATCTACTATAGATGTTTTTACTATAGAAAAGTACATTATTCTAAATGCAGTGTGCACAATGAGCTAGCAACAGTGTTTCTCTTAGTTTTATGTTACATGTGTAAAATAAGACAAACTGTTGCAGTTGCACTTCTTTTCCTCATATGAAGATATCTCAGGGATTAATTGTTTCAACATCTTTACACTGGCAGAAATTGGAGTTTCTGACCTTAAGTGGTCCCCACACTTAAGGTGGGTCGTATGTGGCCCACGATGTAAAATGAGTTTGAAATCGGTGTTCTTTGTCATCTTCATTTGGAGGAAATCGTAGCTGAACGTTTGTCCTCTGCTATTGTTTGCTTGGCTGTCTGTTTATGTGTGGAGTAAGAGTGGAAAGGGTGTGCAGACAATGGTATGAACCAGCTCATCACAATTCTTTTCAGTATGCAGACAAGGGGGACCATATGGAGATGAACATAATGGCCACAGCTGGCCTGTCACTTACGGTGATGGAAGTGTTATTTTGCTGAATTTTAGCAGCCGGCGACATGCTGACAAAGCCGCAGACAGAGCACACGGCTGCAGTGTGAGAGCAACAACATGAGAGTGACTTTGCTTCTTACAGAGAGAGGGCCACACGCTGCCTCAAACAGGATGTGTCCTCTGCATGTGTCTAAACCCTAATTGTTCCAAGTAACATGAAGGAAGTAATATCTGTTCCCAGGGCTGGAACTACAGGTTATGGTTTTATTTTTCTCCCACAGAGACCAGTCGGCGTCAGCTACGTATTATTTTTGTGAGAAGCCAGAGTCAGAAAGGTCAAATGCAAGTTTGACAAAATCATCCGGTGCCACCCAACAGAACTTGGTAAAGGAGTGGATGTACTACAGAGCTCTGCAGCACGGAGAGAGCGAATTCCCCCTCAGAAACAAACAAGTATGTTGTCGCAGAGATTACCCACAGACTCCCTCTGTGGGTTTAAAATTCAGTCTCTTGATTGCATAAGATGTGAACTTCATACCCGCTTACTCACAGGCAGCTTGGCACTGATGTTAAAATCAAACCACATCCTCGTTTGTTCTAGCTGACATTCTTCTATTTTCATCTGGGCACGTCACGTTAAACGGCAAGCGTGTGGTCACATCCCGTTTATCTTAAAGCTGAAAGGAATGAGGGACTGCAGATAGCAGTTGGCTTTTTAAATCTACGATTAAGGCGAGGGATATTTCTTTTTTTTTTCTTTCTGTTCATCAGAGTAGCTTCGCAAAACTCACAGTTCAACACAATCCTGGTTTATCTTGTACTGGGTCCAAGTGCAGCAGCTCAGCTCCACTATAACTTCCTGTCCCCTCCCTTTAAGAGAAGCTCCCTCTGATTGGCTGCCCACCATAAACAAAAGTTTAGGGAGACCGGGAGTATATAAATCCCATAGTAGGGGAAAAAGATGGTTTTGTTTGTCGTATCTGTACAGATGTCATGAATGTAAAGGTAAATATTAATGGCACCTTAAAGAAACAGAATGAATTCATTTGTTTCATCTTTCAGGTGAAACAAAGAGCAGATGAATGCATTCTGGCTCTGGATAAACTCACTGAAATCAACTCAGGAATCTCAGTGCAGAATGTTCTGGAGACGCACTTTGACTGGTCAACGCTGAAGGTAAGCTTTTGGTTACCTCTGGCTGTGACATGCATGCAGGACAGCTGTCATGCATGCATGCATGCAGTGTGTGGTAGCAAACACAATAATGGAAATGTGTCACAAGACGCAGAAAGTCGTTGTAACACGAGCATGGGGCAAGTTGGCAAGTGTCACAAGGCTCCAGGAAACGCAGAAGTCTCTTTGAAGTTTGATCAAAGTTTGATCAAAGCTAAAAGGCAACAGTTGTAGCCTCTTAGCTTTACAGTGTTTAAAGCTAAAGCTGAACTCTTCTCACCTTCGAGGTGAACAGCTGATGCTGATACCTGGGAGAGCAAAGTGTGCTGGTTACTGACACATGACAGAGTGGTACATACATTAAAGGGTTAACCTAGCAACCAGCCGTCGGCAACAAAGCGGTGCTCTGAGCGATCCTGTGTGGACCCCCGTCGTAGGAAGCAGACATTCCAGCCTCTGGTTACCTAGGCAACTTCCAATCCATTTATACTCCTGTCGTGTGTCAGTCAGGGGTATTCTTCACTGCTTCGATTGCTCAACTTGAAACTGAGAAAAGTTTAAAGAGTAGATCAGGAAGCAACGGCAAGTTTTTGACCAGAGACCACAGAGTGGTGCAACTTCAAGCTGGGCGAAGAAACCACCGACAAAGCGATGTAGGCTAACCCCAGCACTCAACTCTTCTAAGCTTTGAGGTGAAGTATTGCAAAGATGATGCTGATTGACATATGGGGCAGGTGCCAAGTATGTACAGCACGGAGTGTCTGCAACAAACATCAGCTCCAAAGCGATGAATGGTTGATGAGTGAACTGCTTCCTGTGTGCACATCCTTAACGTAGGACACGCCCACTTCACAATTCCCGCACTTGTTCAATTTCTTAATCATTTCTTAGTTCACAAAAATTCAACTTGTACATTTGGAACATCTGTTTCAGGGTTTGTTGCATCCTGCTGTGTGATGCTTAGAAGACCAACGAGTGTTTCTAGCAGTGTTGTATCTTTGTGGTTATTGCAACTTTCCCTAAAGTCTCGAGCTTCCAAAGTTCATTTACCAGCACTTTTTGTTTTTATATATGAGCTTGGCACCGAAAGTCTTCATTTAGTTGACTTGATTGGCAATAAGTCTTAGACCAGGCTTATTTATTTCCCCTTTTAATGGTGCCACATTTTGCCACAAGTTTGAAAAAGTTGCCAAATCTTCTATTTGGTGTCATTTATTGAACTCTGAAGACATAAGAGTCATAACAACAGCATGTGGAAGAACCATACATGGCCACAACAGCATGGCACCTGCTCCTCGTGCTGGTCACGCAGTGCTGTGGTATAGCTTCCCATTCTTCAACCACTACTTTTTGTTTTGTTGGCTGACTTGTGAAAAACACTGTTAAACTGCCGATATGTCTTGTTTCTTCATACTTTGCTCATCCCATTCAACGCCACACAAGAGTCGACACAGAATAAGCTGTTTGGCATTGGCCCGCATACTCAACTCTGCTGCTCAACGCACAAATGTGTTTCCCTACAAACGTGGCACCAAATATACTTTGCAGCTGTAGATTATTGGCAAGAAGCATCAAACACAAAGTTCTTACTTTTTGTGCTGCCGTGTGTGTATAAACAATAAAATGACATCAACTAGGTTCAGATGACTTTTGAAAGTGCACTGAGGAAAAAACCTGTGTTAGCCTCAGCTTATCAGCTGCAGAGTCCAAAGTTCATGAAATGCTGTTTTGCATAAAGAACATCAGCAGACTTTAATCTGTGATCAGGAAAAATGTGAAACGCAGTGGAGTACAATTTAATTTGTGCTGATTTCTTAATTCTCTCTCATGTTCTTGGTAACAGAACTCCATGGACCTGTGCAGGATAGCAGTGATGGGCCATTCGTTTGGAGGAGCAACAGTCATAGAGGCTCTGTGTAAAGAGGTTAAATTCAAGTACGTTTTTATGGTTTCCAGTCTTTTATCACTTATTGTCCATAGAGCTGTGTGCATGAGGGCATTTCACTTTGCTTAGCATAAATTAGAAACGTGTGTTACAGGCAGCAGTAACAGACCCAGATTATTAAAAGTAATACCCTGGCCTGCTATCGTATAAACAGGTGTGGAGTAGCGCTAGACTCCTGGATGACTCCTTTAGACGATGAGATCTTTCCTCGGGTGAAGCAGCCAATCTTTTTCATCAACTCAGAGAAGTTCCAGTGGGCGGGAAACATCAGCCGCATGAAGAAGCTCGACTCGGCCGTCATACAGAGGAAAATGATCACCATCAGGTACCAGTACTGGTCTGCTGCACTTTCAGAGACTTTGGGGGTAATTTGGGCTGATTTTGTGATGATGTCTCTTCTTCACCTGCATTCTTTCAGAGGTACAGTCCACCAGAGTTTCCCAGACTTCACCTTTCTCACAGGCAACTGGATTGGGAAGCTGATGAAACTCAAAGGAGAGATCGACCCAGAGCTCGCCATAGACCTGTGCAATAAAGCAACACTAGCGTTTCTGCAACGCCATCTTGGTAAGAGCTCCTGCTAGTCGTTCGTCAGATTTAATCATGTAATGCAGGAACACAGCTGTGGGCACATTAAAGCCGTTTTTACAGGATTAATAGTAATATGTGTACAGTATCAGCTGAGCTGTGAGGAGTTGGCTGAGAGATCGACTGAACTCTGCTTACTCCCCTTTCCTCTGTGCAAAACTCTTGCAGGCCTGGAGAAGAACTTTAACCAGTGGGACCCTCTGATCAACGGAGAAGATGAAAACCTCATCCCAGGAACTAATGTCAACTTGCTTCAGTCCGCCATCTGAACCGGCTCTGTGCCTCTTATACTGTGGCCTCTCACATTCGCCTTGGGCGCAGGAGTCAGTGCAAAGGGTTTAAAATGTCAAGTCAGGCCTACTTGGCATTTTTTAAGCAGTAATCAGATGGAAATCTAATCTCTACCTCATCAAAGGATGGATTTATTTTTTCTGGATGGACCAAGCACTCAGCGTAGTGTTTGTTTCAGGAGGCCTGAATGTTGCATACGAGCAGCTTGAAACTTTCTTCTCACTGTTGGTGACATCTTTACTATTAGCTGCAATTTCTTGAACAAATCTTTAATCAGTTTTTATCTTTTAGTGTAAATAAATCCAAATGTTTCTGTACCTCTTTGGACCTTTGAGCAAAGACAAGGTACTCTGATTGCTGTGTGATTATGTAATGCGGCCTATGATGACAATCTTAAGTTATAGAATAGAAAAAGATGATTATAGAATTATGTGATAAAGATTAGACAAGCTAGCATGTAAAAGGCATCCAGTAACTTCAAGAACATCTTTCAATGAATATTGTAAACACTAAAAAGCTGCTTTAAATATCCCATTGGTCATAAGCCACCGTACAGTTCTTTCCTTGGTCAGTGCTATGTAACTTTTATACACTTCATTTATACACAACAGAAATCCAATAAATCTGGTTTCTTTACAAATGTTTAGCACTCATTTTTAAAGACACTTCACTGATCAGTTTGTGGCAGTAAGGCTGTAAAATTCAATCTTTAAAGGGAGTCCACAAATGAAAATACTAAGGCAACAAGACGACAGAAACAGGCAGTGAATTAAACCTGTCTCGGTTATGAAGCTTGCTCCGGGCGCTCTGTGAATGGGAGAAAGGAGAAAACTGACAAGCAACAAGGTGTCAAATATAAGGCCCGAGGGCCAAAACTGCCCTAGCAAAGACTCCAATTCAACCCACTGGAGAGCTTTAGAAACACGAAGGACTGCATAGAGTTTGAACTTCTGTCTTTTCATGTGTCTTACAGCTTTTCCTGTTGGTCATTGCCATCCGTACCACACCGAAGCATAAGGACATTTTCTGTGAACTCATGGAAACTTTACATTCTAAATGTATAATTACAGGACAGTGTGAGCAATGAAACCTTTTCTGTAACTTTACAGGTGTATCATGTAGTTTCACCTGTCCCACCCGCTGTATGTGGCTACGATGTCAAATTAGTTTGATATCCCTGCACAGCTGGGTCTCCACTAATGTGTGACAACAGAACTGTTATGTTTGTTTATATGAAGCCACAGTCATCTCGTTGCACATCACCTTACTGATATTAATCAGTGTCCCATTCTATATCTAGATATCTCTATAAAAAGTAAAGATATCCATCTGTAGCTTGTAAAAGTGGTTTTTAAACACTGGGTATGTTCATAAAGCAACTGTTTCCAACACCACGAGGACGATGATCTAAATGTTTTACAGGGACAAACATGAAACATTTCCAAGACGTGTTCCTTTTTAATAAAATGTTACAGAAACACCAAAATGGAACTAATGAAACGGGGAAGCAAAACCATGACTCGTGTGCACTGAATGTTAATATTTATTGTGCCAACACAAATTTGCTTCAACTCGTGGATTAACACCAAATACAGATTTTTTTTTTTCATGCATTTCACAACAGCCACTGAAACCAGAGCAAATAAACTCAAGACTCAAACATCTAAAGAATTGTTTGGCAGTTTATCAAAACAAACTCCTCATGTTTTATCAACTATTACCATATAAAGACTTTTAGCTTCGTGGCTGTTTGTTTTTAGAGGAACAATGAAATAAGCAGATCAAAGGCTATGAGCGATAGGACGATAACACACAAAGAAGCCAAAACAATGACAACACTGGCATTGGGCACTTAAAATGAACACAGAAAATGAACTGCACCTATCTGAAACAACACAAAACAATATGCAGTTACACTAATCTTCTATTTAATGTCCAAAACGAAAAGAAGAGGCAGTCACTCTGCCGGCTGCTGCTCAGCAGAACAGCTTTGACAGCTGGATTCCTAAAAGGAAGTTAGCAGCAACAAAGCAACAGTCAGCAAAAACGGCTTTTTGTCTCCTCCTACTTTCAATGGTAACGTCATACATCAACATCATAACTCATTCAGAACAAACAGACAGGTATCTGTATCTGCCCATGTTCCAGAAAGCAGGTTTAGTGGAAACTCTGAGATGAAGAAGCTCTGACAGAACGCCAACTTCAGCTCCGAGTCAGTTACAAGAGCAGCAGCGCGTGATGCTAACCTGCACCGTGACAGGTTTTCTTCAACACGCCCCGAGTTTCTGTGCCTGAAGCAGCTGACAGTTTTAATTCTTCATTCATACAGTTGATAAAGATTTGATATCTTTTGAAAGACTCAAGGTTTCTTTTAACATGGCTCAGGGACTGAGAGCAATCACTCAACACTGCAGACCCACTATCACAGAAACAAAATCTAGAATCTACAGCTGTGTGAAAAACAAAGTCGTCACAGGACTCTTACAAACCTGAGAAACCCTAAATCCACTGTCACATGTCTATAAGAGCAAAGGTTTGAGCTACATCTCAGCCTCAGTTGGAGTTCATGACAGTAAAACTACAGAAACACTGAATAAGTAGGAATTACTTGGAACGGCTGCCGGGGGAAAGCCTCTGGCAGCACAACTTAGGTTTGCAAAGTTACATCTGACTTTGGGCTGTTACATCACAAACACCCCGTACAAACTGTCACAGAGGTGGAAGGCTGAGGACAGATTTGTTTTGCAGCCACATGACTTGCACACTTTGTACTCACTGAGTCAACCAAACTTAAGCTCGACTAGAATTCAAGCACAGCAGCAAACCTCCAACAGAACGGCAGAAAAAGAAAAGAATCAGTGTTGCAATGGCCAGACCTCAACACAGCTGCAAACCTCAATGAACTGAAGCTTTGTTGTGAAGAAGACTGATCCAACATTTCTGCCACAGTGTGTCACAGACAAAATGATTGCTTCAAGTAACTGCTGCTGACCACTGCTTCAACAAGCTGCTCTGGCTGAGTTCTGCAGTTTTAATGCTGCCTTATTTGAAAGTTTGAATCTCAACAACTTTGCCGCTGCAGATCACCGAGATTAATGTCTGATATCACAGAACAATCATTCTTTAAAGGAAAAGAAAAACACCCTCCAGTTTGGGCCACATAAGCTTGCTGTCATGTACACTCCCATCGGGTTACTGCTGAACACCTCATCTACCAACACACACAAAAGCCAAGTGTAAAAGTTGACTGACGAGGCTGAATAAAACCTCTTTTCTATTCATCGATCATATATTGATATTTTAGCTCTCCTGGTTTTTTGTCTGTTGGAAATTCTGGTATCGAGCTGCACTGAGTTGACTGCACCATCAGAGTTCAGTTAGACTCAGAGTTTGTTACACCTGCTTTCTGAAACATCACTCAGCTCCACACTCGTGGTTATTTATTATATTTTAATATGAGCATCAAAGAAGTTGAGGCACAAGAAAGTGATTAGACATGTTTGCAGAATAAGAAGCACCCAATGGCAGGCTCTTCATTTCTATTACTACTTCCTACTCCAATGGTAACATTGTATGAATGACCGGATTATTCTGGAGAACAAAACTTACCAAAACTGTCCTAAGGAGAAGGCAGTTCATCTGTCAGCACACTGTCATCAAAACTCTGGAAATGTTAAAAGGTTGAATGAAAAAACAGTAATGTGTGTTTGGTATTTTTTAGGCTAACGTGAGTGCCTTCTAGATACGTCGGTGGTACAATGAAGAGCACGTGCATAAGCAGTGTGCACTGAACATACTGTTAAATACCCAACAGAAAATGTAAGCACTTGCAGTCATGTGGAAAAAAAAACAAAACATTCACAGCACTCGTGCAGAAAAATGAAGCACACCTCATGATTGGACATCTTGTAGAACAACAGTTATCATGAGCAGCAAATAATTTTCTGTATGAGTGTCAGTCTCAGTATCGGAGAAGGATCCACTCGTCTTTGCTTCAGTTCACTGAGGTTTTTCTCTCAGCACAGCATTGTAACTGGGCTGAGTCTGGACTCTGGCTGTTCCATTTCTTTTGCAGATCTGCTGCTGTGCGTAGGGATCATTGTTCTGTTGCATGATCTAATTAAACCAAGCTTCAGCTGGTGGACAGACGGCCTCACATTTGGCTTTAGAATATTTTTATATACAGAGAAGTGCCAAAACTCCTGCTTTTACAGAGGTGCTCACACCTGAAGATAATCAGTTAACTCATTCACTGCCAGCCATTGGCAGTGAATGAGTTAAACCCATTGATTCATTCACTGCAATTGACGGCTATAGACGTCAATGGCAGTGAATGAGTTAATGAAATGCATTTGCACATTAGCACCTGGCTGCTACTTAATTAATAAGGAAGCAGTAATAGTGTTCTTAGAAATGTGTAGTCCTGTGAAAACTCTTCCACATGACTGCAGGAGTGTAGAAATACACGACAAGTTAGATGCTTGACTGTTGCTCCCCCTGTTAGCTGGCCATATTAGTACTTTTCAGTGCCAAAAAATACATTTTGTGTTTAAGATATTACACTGCTATGTTAAAAGCATCATAAACTTAAAAAAAAAACCCAAACCAAAAAAACAACTTTCCAGGAACATTCATAGCCTAAAAATGGTAAATGGCCTGTATTTGTATAGATTTACTAGTCCCTAAGGACCCCAAAGCGCTTTACACTATACACACACATTCACACACTGGTGATGGCAGCTACATTGTAGCCACAGCCACCCTGGGGCGCACTGACAGAGGCGAGGCTCTGTCAGTGCCGGGCCCTCTGACCACCACCAGCAGGCAACGGGTGAAGTGTCTTGCCCAAGGACACAACGACCGGGACTGTCTGAGCTGGGGCTCGAACCAGCAACCTTCCGATTACAAGGCGAACTCCCAACTCTTGAGCCACGATCGCCCCGCATAGCCTAAGGTCAGTGAATCATCAACCATGTGATATTTATGACAGATGTCTTTTAGGGACAGTCCTAAAACATAAAATATCAAGTCTCCATATTTAGATTTAGACTTTAAACTGAATTCATTCATTTTTACCTTTCTTACCTCATTTTGTTGGGAAGGTGGACGCTCCTGCAGCTCACACTCCTCCGTCAACATTTCAGCTTCCTCTTTTAGATCTGAAAAACAAGAATACATGAGTATATAATGAAACGTGTTTCTTGATGCACATTTATGTTTGTGAAATAAAAATGCTTTTCATTTCTAAATGACAAAAATGCATACACACTGCAAATGAAGGCTTACAACAAGCATGGTCCTAGTTTAAATGAATAAGGTCAGTGTATGTACAGCTAAAGCTTCAGACTCCTCTCAATGCTCTGTGTCAGACTGTACTTTCTCTTCTTGGCTCCATACAATGTTATTGAGAGGGGGCATCCATGCTGTGGTCACCTCAGACACACAGCCCTTGCTGTGGGTACAGAGGGTCCACCCACCTGCTGATGAAACCTGTTTGAAATGAGCAGCTGTAGTAGCTACAGTGGCTTGGCTCAGTGCAGGTTACACAACCTTTAGCTGAACTGTGAATCACACCAAGCTACTGTAGTAGCCCAGAATTAAAATACAAAGCTGTAAATGAGCTCTTTAATTTAAACAGTACCTCTACAGACGTCTGTCAAACAGATCTCTCCAACAAGACAGGTCACCTCTTCAACAAGGCTATTCTGCACAGGGATACAAACAGTGTGTATAGTCTCTGCAGAGATACAATGTTACATTTAAACCTCAAATTGGAAAAATATGCATTACCAAATCTGGAGATTTAATAGCTGTGGAGGTCTGTGGCTCAGCATCAGATTGTAAAGCTGCAACAGAAAATATACAGGAAATGTAGCCCTATGCGTGTTATGTAATCAGATCTGATATTTAAAAAGCCAAGATGACACACCAGAAAGTGTATCCTCACAAAGACACGACGTCTCATCTTCGGTTATCGAGTCGTCCTGAAACAAAAAGATCACACTCATCACTTTAAAGCCCGCTCCAACAAACATAAGCAGCTCGTGTTCAGATTAACATCTGCTACATTTTCACTGATTCTTTTAGTTTCGTTTCAAGTGATAAGAAGTTTCCTGGCCAAGTACATTTTATATGTGCAAGTCGTTAAGCCTTAAGGGCCTGGTCTTATTTAATGAATTTAGGGCAATTTTAAATGATCTGGATCCAGTTGCTTCCTGATAGCAGACAAGCACTTTTACTGTTTTTCTTTTTTTTTTTTTTAATTGACACCAAAGTTTAAAATTGTATTGGTTTCTGTTTTATTTTCATTTATATTGCCTCTACTAAACTGGTCTACGATTTTGATGTGTGTGCAACTAAATTTATGCAAATTGTGATGGTTCTGCTCTTTGTTCACCAGGATAATCTCATTAAGGGGTCTCCCGCTGAAGAAGTTGTACTACTTTACTGTCAGGAAATAGAGAGACAAGAGAAATAAAGTGTTCTACAGGGTCAGTATGTGTCAGATAAATTTACCTGTGAAAAGCCTGATCACGTATGAGCTATACAGCTGCAAGACATTGTTTAGTTACTCTGAAAAATCAACAAACAAATTACCGTTTCCTCTGCTGTCACACAGCTCAAACAGTCTTCACCATCACCACTCGGCTTTTTTTGCTCTGCAGTAAAAACAAAAAAAAAAAACAAAACTGCATGCATATCTAAAAAGAGGACTTCACAGAGAAACTGAATATTACTCAGAAGCAGTGAACTGTACACTCCCTGATCTGAAGTCTGATACCTGTGCAGACATCTGTTACGCAAGCCTCTTCAGCACAACAGGTCACTTCTTCAATCTCATCACCCTAAAAAAAATAAATAAATAACAAAAATAAATCTTGGTGATTAAAGTATTTGTAGTCTAATTTTACAATTCTGTAGCTTCAAATCCATTTCTGCATGCGAGTATATTTTGTAACCTCTGCTTGTTTTCCGTAGCAAATCCCAAATCAAAATCTGTGCTTTAACATATTTTTAAAATAGAAATTCAGAACAATGTTGAAATTATGTTTTACACTTCAAATTAGAGACTACACAATCAATATAAGAACTGCACACGGCAAAAAAATAAATACATTTTAAAAAGCCGATCTGAGGACATCACACAATATTTACTGAGCAATATATCCCAAGCCATGCATCCCATGAACTGATTGCAGATTTTGTTTGGTTTTTAGCCTTGTTGGTCAATGTGTTCTGCGCACTGTCACCACAATATCATTTTTTATTTATTTTTTTAAATACATGAGCAGTTACATGTCCCTGGTGGGACAATGCATCACCACTTAAAAGGCAGTTATTGGCAGTCAGAAGACAGCGCACATACAGACACACTCCACTATCTAGTTACCTTCTCCAGCGAGGACACCGTGTACGTGAGGGGCTCACTGGCAGCTTCGTCAGCGTCTGCGAGATCCAAACACAGACAAGCCGGAAAGAGTTTTAAATGGGGAATGATAGCTTACTTGCTTAAAAAAAATAACCACATCATTGGCATATCTATACTATATTGCCAAAAAGTATTCACTCATCTGCCTTCACCAACATATGAACTTAAGTTGCATTCCAATCTTAATCCAAAGGATTTAATATAATGTCCGGCTACCCTTTGCTTGCAGCTAAAACAGCTCTTCCATCTCTTCCACCACAAGGTCTAGAGTCTAGTGGCAGCATGCTTTACACCACTGCATCCAAGGACCTCTGCACCTCAGCATCTGCTGGCCCTGCTATGCGATTTTACATGACCTTCCACTGAGCTGCAAGCTGAGCTGCTGTCATTTCCAATCACTACTTCGTATTAATACTTAGTAACGAGGACATTTCACAACTGAACTTGTTCCACAGGTGGCATGCTAACACAGTAACACACTGGAATTCACTGAGCTCCTGAGAGCGACCCATTCCTTTACAAATATTTGCAGTAGCAGTCTGCCAGCCTAGATACTTAATTCTATTTGCATGTGACCATGGAAGTGATTGGAACACTGAAATTCACCGATTTGGATGGGTGAGTGAATACTTTTGGCAATATGGTGTACTGTTATTTTCATGCGAGGTTCATGCTTGCAGCCTTGCATTTGAACTTAACATGTAAATATCAAACCTGGCAAAATCTTATCAAACCTGAATTTGGAATGTTGAGATGAACCAAGGACTCCTCATCGCTCACAGAGTCACTCTGAAATAGAGCAGATTAATCTTTACTCACCTGAGAGTTCCAGGTGGGACTATATCAGTGTAGTAAGAGCATTTTACCCTTAGTCACAACAGTAAATAATCAATCTGATATTTACTAATCATGACAAAAGCAGAACTGCTTAACATCTATACCAATATTACGGTATATCCTCGTCCCCAGCATACCTCCGCTTGTGTGGTAGCACATGGAACCTCTTGCTGACTCATCCCATCTCCGGCCTCACTTTCCGGTTCTTTGGGAGCACCTTTGTGGACAATTGCACCCATTTATACCCCATATCATCAGCCTGAGACATTTCTCAATACGAGTACTTGTGAGTACTTGTGTTCTTTTGAAACATCATCAGTTGTGTTTTCTCTCATCAGTAAAAACCATGACAAACTTTCACACCTTATACTAAACTGAATCAATTTCAGATTTAGTCTTCTATAGTCTTATGAAATGTAGTCAACTAAAACTAGACTAAAACTAAAAGCATTTAGATCCTTAAATTATGTCTAAAACTTAATGTTTCAAAAGACTATGACTTAAACTAAATCAACGCTGTAACTGTGGCCGTCAGCTGGCCAAACTACAGAAAGTAACCCTGTTGTTTTTTCATTCCCTTTCACTTTAAGCCTTTCAAAATGAAAAATCACCGTATCAAGAGTTGGATGACAAAATAAGAAGCACTCACTGCACAACTGCTCCTCAGGAGGCACAAGGGAGGGCAGCACTAATTCAGTCGGAATCTGAAGAAAAGAACAAAGTAAACAAAATGATGTCCTTGTCAATGTTCTAATAGTTGAATCCAATCAAATTTCTTGTACCCGTTTTGAGACTTCAGTTCCTAGATCAGTACTTTCCATGAGACTAACAGCGTTCCGCGGAACCTTGAGAAAATGGAAGATACCAATATGTACGTATGTGATCAACAATTTTAAATTACAGAATGACGCTTTAAAGTAGGGCTGTGCGATATGACTAAAATCTCATATCCTGATATGACATTTCTCATCCCGATAATGATATATATCACAATATAGTGCATTTTCTGTAAATTCCGTGAATCTTGGGCAACTCGACTTGTGTGAAGTGTTTTCATGCATGAAAATATATATTTTTAGTTACAAGTTGTAACGGACGCCATTTTCTTTGTGAGTATTTATTACATGGCGTAGTGCGGGGAAAAGCCTGTTCTAACGTTTGAGGTGTATTTTGAGCATCTGGCGGTTCTTTTTGGTTCTCGTCCATAAACTCTCACCGTACTCTTTCACGTGATTCGTGCGTAGGTGGTAGAAGAGGTTTGTCGTGTTTGAGTCTGAACTGGGGACCAGTTTGCAGCATAATTTGCATCGTACAGTTTTCTGGTCCGCGTCAGACTTTTCCTAACCAAACCATGTCTATGCTACATGTCTATGCCCCTCGTTTAGAAATAAGGTCCTCGATTTGTTTTGACTGGTCCTTCTGTTTGGAGCTAACTGGTTCTGCCTCATCAACGGCCATGCTGGTATTCTCTGTGCCTGCATGGTGGCCATCCAAACGATGAAAAAATATTGCCGTAAACGGTTTATTTTGCGACACCATGAAACAAATGATAGTGTATAATATGAAATTATAGATGTTTTAATTTTATCATCCGATATATTTCATCATATCGCACAGTCCTACTTTTAAGGCTTTTAAAAAGATCATCAGTTTATTTCGACATAATGAAGTTTAAATCTACCAATTTCACAGTTGTCCTACGGTTCAGGGAAGTACCACTTCCTACAGAAGCTGTTATTCCATCTTGGTTTTGGGCTAGATCTGGAAATAGAAAAAGGAAAATGCAACACATATGAAATCATTAACTTGCATAATAACTGACAACATGTGAGACTCAACTCTGAGTCCATCAGACTCCAGCAAGCAAATGTAATATTATTACACAGGTATTTTTCCAGAATGACATGGCATTCATTATGATTTGAGCAGATTTGAACTCAACCATATTGTGTGCTAACAAGGAGAAAAACATTTTTTAAAAAGAGAAATTAAGCTCTTTCTTACCAGAAACATTCATGATGTCAAAGCTGTAGGAAACTGCGTTCATCTCTTCAAGTAGAGATACCTTGTCAGTTCTTGCAGTTCCCTCTAGGTCATCTGTTGTCTCTAAAAGGTTCTCATCCACTGGAGAACTTGAGACGTTGGGCCCAAAAGCGTCCATTACCAAGGCTTGCTCCTCTTCAGGTTCTTTGTTAGTGTCCTCCATGTTAAAGTTCATAGTCAAAACCTTTTGGTCTTTGTCATCTTGGTTATCAAGTGGTGACAATATACTTTCATCTATACCACTATCACCAGGAAATCTGTCCTTGATCAATATTGCAGAGGCTTGGACTTCGATCTTCTCTGTGGAAACACTTTCTTCTTGGATCCCAAAAAACTCAAGATGAACTGAATCTTTAGAGGACTTTGGAGTACTTAATTTTTGTACCTCATCTTCTGTGCAAGGCTCAAACTGATCAGTGCTGAGCTCGTCACTGTTGTCTTTCTCAAAGTGGATATGAGATTTGTCTGCTTCTTGGGTTTTGGGATTCTCTACTTGATCGTCAGGTACCACAGACTCATTTACAGATGAGTCAGTCTGCACTGAAGCTTCATCTGAATCAGGCAGTTCATCTGCTTTGGCTTTATTTTCGGTTATGAAGCTCTTCCACCAGGTTTTCATCAACTCGTTTATCACCTGACCTTCGCATTCCACCTGCACAAAGATTGTTCCTGTAGCTCTTGCTAGTTTTGTGACAGTCAACTGCAACAGTTTAACATCTATGAGTGCAGACAATTCAACCTTTGCTACACTTTCCCAATATCCACACAAAACATCAAAGCCTTCAAGCTCGCACAAAAATGCCTGTGGTGGAATCTTCAACAAGCAAGGTGGCATTTCTCTCACATCTGTTATGCTGACTCTAGTCTTGTTTCCATAGTCTAAAAAGAAAACAGAGAGCTCACCCTCATTTTTGTCAATGACCTCTGCACGATACCAAAACTCATCGTCTAAAAAGCGAGCAATACATAGACTTCCAGGAACAAGAGCATCTGGATCAATATGGTTCTGACCTGCTGAATTCTCAACTTCTGAGAGACCTAATAAGATCTCATCATGTTCTTCTGAACTAGCAGACTGACACCAGAAAGTCTGATCATCATTTATGACTGTGACATAGGCTTCCAATTTCTGCCCCTCAAAAAGGTCTTCCAGAAAGTTATGTGGGGAGCAGTGGCTCAGCACTGATCTCTCTGGCACTTCTCTGATATCAGATACCTGGGATGGCTCCTTCCTTTCCTTTACTTGCTCAAGTTTCTCTGAAGTGATTTCAGGATCTACAGTAGGCACTTTATACGTAACCTTCACACCATTGTCTTCAAGGTTAACTTCCCACACAGACCCAATTTTCCTGACAAACTGGCACTTGAACACTTTTTCTCCACTGCTAGAAATCTTTTCTTTGAAAGCAGACACCACATCTGGATCAACTACAACCTCTTCCCCAAGACCAGCAGCATCACTCAGCATACAGTGTGTGCTGTACATTGGCAGCTGCAAGAATTTCTCGTGGAGTCTGCCCATCTTGGAAAGTGGAGTCATGACTGTATTGCCAAAATCAACAAACTCAATGAGAGCCATTGCATCACCATGGAGTTCTCTTACAACTGCTCGGTACCATGAGGAATCATCTGCGAACTGTGCTTGAACAAGGTCACCTGGTAGCAATTCTTTGAGCCTGTTGGTTTCTGGAGTTGAATTGGGGTCATTGAGTTTTTCTACCAGGGAAAATATATGATCCTCATCCCTTACACAGTGCACATAGAAACTTAATGGGCTGTTGCAATGTGACATGTAGACATCTGCTACCATACCAGGTGTGACAGAATTTGAGGGCAAGTCTGAAAGTTTAGGAAGCTTTTCAGCAATACTTTCCTTTTGGGATTCTGTGCCATTTACTGTTGACTTGAGTTTCTTGGTATCTGTTGGAAGATCTGAAGATCTGACATTGCCACCAGCAGATGACTGCCTTTGCTGTGGAGGTGTGTACAACTCTAGTTGTGGACTCTTGATCCTTTGACCATTTTCATGAACTGACTTTGTTTTGTTCCAAAGTTTCATTTCATTAGATTTCCTGTCATCCCTTAAAGTAAAAGGAGGTTTTGAAGCAGAGAAACTGTTTTTCTTCAGGAATTGTGTGTCATCTTCCATTTTTGTGGTCCGTTTTGTCGTCTTTTGCAAATAACTCGGTGAAGCCTCAAAAGCTCTCCGACCATGGCAAACAACCTGGCTTTCTGTGTGCATCTCAATCTGAAACTTTTTCTTGAGCTTTGAATTGATCTGAGTGTTTCCAAGATAGAGCTCAACTAGCACTTTCCCATCAGGTTCTCTGGCCACTACTAGCGCTCGGAATTTGCATTCTGTTGCAGTTGTCTCAAACCAGCTGTTCACCTCACTGGAAACATTCGCAGGGACATCAGAAAGACCACACACCACTGCTTGCACAGGTACAGACATGATGTCGTTTGCCTCTCTGGGAACTGGGAGCAAGTCAGATTTATCTACTTCAATAGTGTCCCCGTAATCCACAAAGTGAACCAGGAGTGCTGGCTTTGTGGCCTTGATCTGCCCTCTGTACCACTGCCCATCAGTATACCTTGCAAAGCACAGAGTTCCAAAGACTGCTGGAAGCTTCACATTCTCAAGCTGACGACAAAAACTGCTCACTTTCATCTTGAGGTCATTAATCACATCAGCATTCTTTTCAAGCTGGCAGTAGAACTGATTGACATTGTTCACACATGTCACTGTGACCTCTTCCTCCATCCCAGTTTTGACACTGTGTGTTGAGTAGTAGTATGTATCCAGATGAAAAGATGGTCCCATAGCTTTTTTGGGAGGTGTACCTTTCATGACATTTACCATACTAGTGCAAATACTCTCAAATGGAGTTTCTAGATCCACAATGTTGAAAACAATCTTCTGCTCACTGCACATGACAGCATATATGGTGCATTTCAGAATCACAAAGTTGGAAGCAGCCGAGTCCACAAAGTTTTTAAACCTTTCTACTGCCTCTTCGCTCCACTCAGTTACAGCAGATGTAGGGTCATTGGGATTCCACAAACTGCATCGAAAAGCCTGACCATGCAGAGTAAGAAATTCTGGGCTGATTCTCCTCAGGTCTTGGAAGGAGACTGTCTCTGTCTGGCCATAGTCAACAAACAACACATCCACATGAGCAGTTTCATGTTTATGAATCGCAAGGGCCCTGTACCACAATCCGTTACCAGGGTGACGAGCAACACAAGCCGTTTCAACATTTGGCTGAAACTCACTGCCTGCATAGTGTGCCTGTATGTCATCCATGAGCAATTTCAAGAGTCCTGCATTATAAACTAGCTGGCACCAAAAGTCGCTTGGGCTCTCAATGAAGGACACATTGACATCAAGGACACTTCCGATAGGAAACATGTGTTCCTTAAAGGTAGCCATTCTTCCTTTTTTCTGGCTAAGGCCAAATATGTTTTGGACTTGGAGAGCCAATCCAGTGTTCTTATTCCCACATAGTGGGCTGGCAACTGGATATTGTGTGGGAGGCGTAATAGCAGGATGCATTGTGTCTTTGCACTGCCCTGGTTTGTCAGCCTTTTCAGCAAGACCAGAACTACACAACAGTGTACTGACTTGTTGTTCTCCCTCTGCTTTGGGATCTGTCAGATGGACAACATAGCCACTATCATATTTGGCCAGTACATGTACTTTTAGTTCTTTATCAGTTACTGCTTTTCTGAAAAAGGCAGAGGCACTCTGACTCCATCTCCCATCTTTAGGTCTGACACCAGCCAGAGTACATTTTAGTGCCAATCGTGGCAGCTTTTTGAACTCAGCAGGAAGTATCCTGAGGTTTCTCCTATTGACCACTTCTGTATTTCCATAATCAACAAAGAATACCTCGACCTGTGTCTCACCAACTTCAGTCACAGTTGCTCTGTAGAAATCACCATCTGCTGCTTTGACTGCACAGTAGAGTCCAACAGTTGGAATTCTAACAGATCCTTTATTCAGAGAATCTTTGTAGAGATGGTAGATAGTATCCATTAATTCATTCAACTGCTTTGTATAGTTTTGCGTTTGGATGTAAAACTCTGATGGGTTTGTTACATGCTGAACAACTGCCACATGTGAGGAGTTTAGCAGGAGAACTTCAGCAGGCACCCTCTCTGCAACTGCTTTCCCTTCTTTTTCTTCCACAACTTCTCCAGGAGTTAGCATCGTTCTTTCTTGCTGGGCTGGATGCGGTTGCCTGTGTGCTGTGTTGCGAATAGCATAATCTTCCAGTGTTTTTTCACAGTCCAGCAAACAGCCCTCTTTGGAACCAAACAAGATGTTCATGTTTGTATTGTCATCTCCATAAAGAGTGACATAGTGAACACCCTCTGAGATGCTTTGGTACTCAAATTTGGCAATCATCGTCTTGTACAGCAGGAGAGACTTGAGGTAGTCAATTTGGGTGGTTGTCCATCCTACCCCTTTGTCAATAACTCCATGGAGAGAGCAGATGTAGGTGACAACTGGCATCCTAAAGAACTCTGCAGCCAGTGACCTTACATTCTCCACTTTAACAAACTCTTTGGTTCCACTGTCAACATTCAATACTTCCACCATGTTACTGGTTGGAAATACCTGCTGTAGAATAGAGCGGTACCATTTGCCATCACTTCCTCTTGCAGAACATGGAGACCCAATCATATCTGGGCCTATAATGCAATTGGGCATTCTCCCTTCGCAGCTCTGTGTAAGCTGATCTGACAGTTTCTTCAGTTCTTGAGAGAAGACCTTTAACTGGCAAAAAATCCTCTGTGGGTTTGTCACTTCTGTTACAACGACTGTCTCTACAGTTCCTCCCTGTAGCTCTGGGTACATGAACACCTCTTGCTTGCGCAGTTGTTCAACAGGTCCCACGGACAGCCGTTTGATCTCTGGAAAAACTTCAGCTCCACTATGGGGCTGCACTGACTTCAGGACAAAGTCCTGGAAGATGTTTGGGGATAGTTTCTTAGCAAATCCCATCTCATACATTTGTTTGGATATGCAAGGTATGTGTAGGAGGAATGTTCTGTTCAGGTCTAGTACTTGCTGCACATGTGCTGAAACACACTTCCCAGTTAGAGATTTCAGAAATTCAAGCGCCATTGGGGACCATTTGTTCTCAAGTGACAGTGGTAGCACATTAGCTAGCACACAAAACTCCACTTCAGGAGGCAGTTGGAAATGCTCCTTTTTACTCCATGCAAGCCTACTTGTGTTGGCACGGCATGTTGTTCCTTTGTCAATGAGGAACACTGTGTATTTCGAGCCATTACTTGAGACTATGCGAGCCCTATACCAAATACTCTCAATCTGAACCAAGCACTGGTCACCAGGTTTTCCTTCCAGTTCTTGCAAAGAGTCCCCAGGGGACTGGATGTCTTTGGCTAGACGTTCATACTCTGCAGTCCTCTCCAGGCTAAATTTTCCCCAGAATTCCACAAGTACACAATAGGGATGCACATGGACCCTGGATATGAGAACAGTTACATCTGATCCTCGTGTAGGGAGTCCTAAGATTGACGACATTTTGGCAGTTTTATCAAATCTAGCTACCCATGATTTGTCACCTCTCAACACCGCTGCATGAGGATCTGGATCTTATCTGGAAAACACAAGAGCGCACACACACACACACTAAATGTAACAACCAGTGGTATAAATTTGACGTTGCCTCATTTGAGTTATCACATTCACAAGATTCTTAGAAAACTTGACCTCTGACCTTGAGATTTGCCACTGAGATTTGAACTTCTCCAAGATTTTTTAGCAGATACATACATGGTATGAGTTTCAGAATCCTGAAACTGAATTCAGAAGCCCCATTCTTGAGTTACTGCATTCACAAACTTGTGTCCACGGCGTGGTTATATCACCTACCCCTAATTTATGTAGTAGAGCAGCAGTTCCCAACCTTTTTTGCCCCATGAACGGTTTAATGTCCGATAATATTTTCACGGAAGGGCCTTTAAGGTGTGGCGGATAAATAAAACAAAATAAAATTATACAACCAAGACAAAAACTCTGGTATTTTGTAAATATAATAATAAACGCAAATTCACTGTGTAATTTCATTAGCAGCGTCCTCCTAAAAGGCGCCAACAACATTAGGAGTAACATCCTCCTCTCTGCCCCTTAATGCTCTCTGGTCACTATAGTAATAGGTTAATAGGTTTTCCCTCAATCAAAGGAAACAAAACAAGAAACAAAACATCAATCAAAAAATTGCTCTTTTTTATTCGGGCTACTTAAATTTATTTTGGGCTACCAAAAACTGAAGAGCCCCTGCCCGAAGGGCTACCAGGGATTTTGAAATTTTGCGAGCCCTGGAACAGGCTTTTCCCCGCAGCACGCTGTGAAATAAATACTTACCAAGAAAACGGCGGCCGTTACAACTTATGTCTAAAAATGTATAGTTTCATACATCGGTTAAAACACTCTACTCCAGCTACATGACGACCAGCTGGAAACACTTCACGCAAGTCGAGCTCCCCGAGATTCACAGAATTTACAGAAAATGTTAAATTTTTGTGATTTATATCGTTATCGGGACGATAGATGTCTTATATCTAGATGGCACCAGCAGTATGCACGGCGACACGTCCGTCAACTCTGCTAGCTTTGCTTTGGCTTTCGCTAGCCTTATCCTTCTCTATCTTATCCCAAAATGCCCTCGCTCTGCGTGTGTACAATCGCCAGTTACTCTTAGAAATCAAAGCATCGTATACCCTGGCTCTTAAGCAAACTGAGACAGGAGATAGAATAGAATAGCCTTTATTGTCATTGTACAGAGTACAACGAAATTGGAGATGATTATGGGCCTCCTCCACCACTTTTTGAGCCCTGTATCCCGGTTTATCTGTGCCAACACACATACACCACTTCCTGGAAGAAGCGCCCGAGGAAACGGGGAAAGCGGGCTGGTACACTCATCAAAGTCCGAGCTCTTCTCCGTGCTTCTCGTGGAACTACTGGACCAGCAGAGTGCGTCTTTAGATGAATCCTGCCTGTTGTCCCTGGAGCTCCCACGACACTTGATCCCCCGCTCTCAGCTTTTTATTTCCCTGAGTGGCCTGGGACCCGTGGATGCGGCGTGGACCACGGAAATCTTCGCACACTTAACCGAGCTGGAACATCTGACGTTAGGATCTACACACTCCAAATGGCTTTACTAAATGTAAGATCATTAGCAAACAAGACGTTTGAATTAAATGACTTCCTAAAGTCACAACAGTTGGACTTTCTGAGTCTGTAGCTTTTTCGGGGCTGGTCCCTCCTAATTTCTCATTCTTCAGCCTCCCTCGGTCCTCTGGTAGGGGGGGAGGCTTAGCCACTGTGTTCAACGCTCGATTTCATTGCCATCAAACATTACAGCACGACTCATTTTCTAGTTTTGAACTCCAGCTGTTTGAGTTACACCTGAATTCTGCTGCGCCTTTACTGTGTGCCCTCATATATCGCCCTCCCAAGTTTAACAAGGATTTTATCAAAGAGTTTTCAGGTTTTATGGCCTCTCGGCCTAGGGCTCGGTCACTCAGGCGCAGCTGGGGGCCGGCGGAGCTCACGGGCGCGTCACTGCAACTCCCCCTGACTTCTGCTCCGCGGCTGCTGGGCGAGCCCTCATCTGGGACTCTCCTCAGCTCTTACTGGGACAGTGGCGCGGCTGCCCCTCTGTTGGTCTTCCATGGTCTCTTGTGTTCTGGGGGCCTCTGGATGTCTGGAGTTTTGATCTCCTCCATACCCGCTTCACACCCTGGAGGACGGGGCTGTGGCCCCCCCACACTCCCTAGCAGATCATTACATGGAGAAACCTTTGGAATGCAAACATGCTGATCCACACAGGTATGCACACATGGGTATTCACAGACGCGGACTAAAGCTTTCTTGGCTGCTGCCTCAAAGCACACTGTGCGCTGTCTATCTTGCGTGCTGCACAATATCGTTTATTACTTAGTAAATACTGATATCTATGACTAGCTAGTTTATTGTGATGGTGCTTTGTTTTCTCTATTATTATGTTGCTCTTTGTTGTTTGCTGTCTCCTCTGTTTGTTTTTGTTTGTTTGTTTGTTTTTTTTCTCCATACAGGTGACCCAGGAGTTTTGTTTTTTTTTTTGTCTCTCTTCCCCCCCCTTCTCACCGTCTCTTCTCCCCTTTGGTTTTCTTTCTTTCTCTCCCCCTCTTTCTCTCATTCATTCCCCCTGTCCTATTTATTTAAAAAAAAAAAAAAAAAAAAAAAAGACAAAGGATGAACTGAAGCTCTGCCATCACGTAATGTCGCATACTGCTGTTTCTGATGTCATTTAGAAAAAAAAAAAAGGTTTTATGGCTGGAATCGTTCTTAAATTTGACAGTTTTTTAATCCTTGGTGATTGTAACATCTATGTCTGCTGTGACTAAACTTTTGGTCAAGGACTTTTTAAATATTATTGACTCTTAACTTGATCCAGTGGGTTACTGGTCCCACGTAGGGCTGGGCGATATGACCCAAAATTCATATCTCGATATTTTTTAGCTGGATGGCGATATAAGATATATATCTCGATATTTTTTTTAAGCCATAAAGTAAGAACAAAAAGAGAGTTCTTAGTCAAAGCTGTGTCCCAGATGTCACACAGGCACTTTTATTGACATACAGCGCAGATGTACATGAAAAATTACTGAAAATTAAATTATGAGCATTCATTAAATAATAATGCTCCATAAATAAAAGAAAACAATGTTGTTTTTGTGCTAAACAAAGAGCTCACAATTGTGCAGTCAAAATGTAAACTAAAAGACGCTGAGCGTAATAACAAAGACAGACAGATTTCACATCTGCTCTGTTCCCAAGTTCTACTGCATGACTGACAGCCTGGAGTTTGAAATCCGCTTCATAACCACGTCTCTTACAGGTGCTATTTATGGTCCTTATACACACACAGTACGGTAATATTACGTTGAAGCACAGTACGTATCACTCCGCGAAGCTCCTCAGTAGCCGACAATCTATCAAGCAGTGCAGCTCCGTAACTTACCAAAGTCGAACTAAAACATTTTTGACAGACTGCTGAGCGCCGTGTACCACATAAAATCGGTTCGCGGCCATCAAGCACAACCAGAATTCATACATAAGGCGCGCTATTAACTTTTGAGAGAATGAAAGGATTTTAGGGTTAGCGCGGTTAGCTCGTTAGCTCGTTAGCATGGTTAGCTCGTTAGCATGGTTAGCTCGTTAACACGTTGACGCCGTCCAGCCCCACGCATGGGGCGATGCGCAGTAACTCGTTAACGGAGATTTGCCGTGTCCATCTTGTCGCTGCCTGCACGTGAAGCGATGGGGGAGGAGGGGGAGTTGTCTTCAGTGAAGGAGAGAGGCGAGGCCGAGTAACGTTGCGTAGAGACAAAAGTGGACGAAAGAGAGGCAAACTTGTGGCTTTGTTAGTTTATGTGATAATTCTGGAGTCACTTCTTCACCAAGTATGTGCGATGATTTTTTAAAGCATTTTTTAATGACAAGATCCTATTGATTAGGGCCCTTGTCTCGTTGTCTGCTGCCTCAGATCAGAGTCCTTCTCCTGTGTGCTCAGCTGTCTTAGAGCAGTTTGATCCCGTCTCCCTTAAGGACTTGACCGCGGTAGTTAGTAACCTAAGATCATCACACTGCCCCTCTGATTGTCTCCCCCCGAGCTTGCTTAAAAGCACTTTTAATACTGTTGGGCCTTTTATCCTGAGATTAATTAATACGTCCCTTGCTACAGGCTACGTCCCATCATGCTTTAACCCTCAGAGGCTTTAAGTCAAAAAAGGGACCCTTTTGGGTCCCTTTGGATTTTTGATTCTCAATATATCAGTCATTTTAAAGACTAGTTGCATGAAACTTGGCCAGGAGGCGCATTTTAGGATTATTTTTAAAATTCAATGATCCCCTCTATGGTGTTGTGTATAGTAAAGGAGATTCACATAAGTGTTACCACCTGTGTTTATCGTACCATTTTGGGTCCCATTGACTCCCATTATAATCACATATTTTCGATATACTGTAATCCTGACATGTGATAATTTTTTTCTCGTGAATATCTAATGGATCTAAGCCTCAGCCTTCAAAATAAAGGAAAAATATGTTTTGGATCCAATGAGCACAATATTAGGTACAGCACCACCATAGACATTTTCAGTGGTTTTGAATGCAGGACATGGTTATCTTATTATGCAAAATACATGACAATAAAACAGCTAACCACCATAAAATAGTCTCGATGTAGTGGAGCTGATATAAGAGAGTGGTGTGAATGTGATTGAGAATATATTTATAATATATATTATGGGTCCCCCCCCAAAAAAAATAAAAATAAAAATAAAAAATAAACAGGGGTCTTTATGACAATAAAGCTATAAAAACATAAAAAATATTAAGAAAATTATGAAAAACTTTATATCAGTGGATAGGTCTGAAGTTGTTTAAACAAGCTGTAGTTCAGCCTCTTCTTAAAAAACAAAACCTGGACCCAACTGTTCTGTCCAACTACAGGCCTATCTCAAAGCTTCCTTTTCTATCTAAAGTCTTGGAGAAAGTGGTCTACCTACAGTTGCAGGCACACCTTGATTTTAATATGATCTCTGAAAAATTTCAATCTGGTTTTAAATCACTACATAGCACTGAGACGGCACTTTTAAGGATTTTTAACGATATTCTTTTAACTCTGGACTCTGGCAGCCCTGCTGCCCTTTTATTGTTGGACTTGTCAGCAGCTTTTGACACGGTCGACCGTGACATCCTGTTATCACGGCGAGAATTTCATGCTGGCCTGAAAGGATCTGCCCTACAGTGGTTTCATTCCTATTTGTCAGAAAGGTTTTTTTTATGTCAATATGGGCCCCCACAACTCCAAAATAGCCCCTCTTAAATACGGTGTACCTCAAGGCTCTATTTTGGGTCCTGCCCTGTTCGCACTCTATTTGTTGCCATTGGGCTCCATCTTCTCGCGGTACAGCATTTCATTTCATTGTTTTGCTGATGATTTGCAGATTTATCTACCTTTAAAAGCAGGGTCAGACCATCCGCAGCTCTTATTACGCTGCCTTGATGATGTCAAACAGTGGTTGTCATTAAATTTTTTAAAGCTAAATGAAAATAAAACTGAGGTTGTCATTTTTGGCAACTTTAATCGTATCGACAGCACTCTGGGCACCCTTTCCTCGTATTGTAAAACATGTAAAAAACCTCGGTGTCTACATTGATGGTTCTTTTAAATTGAATAAGCAGGTGAGTGCAGTAGTTCAGTCCTGTTTTTTTCAGTTAAGACAGCTAGCCAAGGTAAAGCCATACCTTCCAGCTAACATCTTTGAGCGTGTTATTCACCTTTTTCTTACTTGCAGATTGGACTACTGCAATTCATTGTATTATGGTCTGGATCAGGCCACCATCCATCGTCTTCAGATGGTTCAAAATGCTGCTGCTCACCTGCTAACTGGTACCAAACGGAGAGAGCATATAACCTCAGTTTTAGCTTCTTTACACTGGCTTCCTGTCTCCTACAGGATCCAATTTAAACTTCTACTTTTTGTTTTTAAGTCACTTAATGCCCGAGCCCCTCCTTACCTGTCTGAGCTCCTCTCTGCCTATGCTGCCTGCCTAACCTCAAATCCCGTGGTGATAGATCCTTCTCTGTGGCAGGTCCCAGACTTTGGAATAGTCTCCCCTTAAATATTAGATCTGCACAAATACTTGACAGGGCTCTAGACTAACTTTTTGCCATGGGCGTACCGGTACGCCTAACTTTAAAAAGTTAGGCGTACCGGCACAAAAGTTAGGCGCACACAAATTTTCTAATAATTTATATATTATAATGTGTTTTTCTGGATACACTGTGCTTTTTCAGCATTCAAAGATTGATGACACCGTGTCAGAGCACTGGCTATGAATTTCAGAAGGATCAGGCCTTAACTTAACAGAAAAGTTAGCAATAGTTCCTTTCCTATTACAGCTACATCCACTTCTGTCGTGCCTAGGCTGCTCACTAGGGCTGGGTATCATCACCGATTTCTATAATCCATTCGATTCCGGTTTTCAAAGTCCCGATTCGATTCAACTTAGCCTCAAACAGTTAGAAATATTATAATTCTGATCATTTATCAGCAGTGGCGTGTCCAGCGGGGTGGCCTGGGGGGGCACAAGCCACCCCCCCAACCAGACTGGCCACCCCAGGTGCCACCCCAAAGGCAAAACAATAAAATTCAATCAAATATCAAATGTACGATTATGTTTTCACGGTGAAGCTCAGATATCCGAGTGTAAGTGAATGCAGCATCGGCTTCTGCGCTATGCGCATCACGTTAGCAAAGGTAGGAGAGCCAAGCGCGAAAGACGGCACTGCAGGAAACAATTTTTCGGTGAAAGAAAATGAGGACAGAATAAATATCCCGGTAAGTAATATTAAGTTTGTTGAGTTTAGTAAACTTCGGTGAAATTAGAATACCAAGGAAAAAAATAACACTTAAAGAATTATTGCAGCTGTCGAATATTTCAGACAGTATGCTACTGAGGGCAGCTAACATAAGAGTTATGAGTTATAAGATGCAGGTCGATGTGTAAAAATAACTCAGTTGTTGGTTGGTGGCTATCGCAGAGCTTCCACAGAGGCCAGCAGGTGGATGAGGGAAGGGGAGGCAGTAGGAGAGCCCCGAGGCAGCCACCAGTCCGAGTGTCAGGTGAACTGAACTTCAGGTAAGAAGTTATGAGCTGCAGTCTATCTGGGTCAGATATAAACCAAGTTTAGGTGGAGTTTATTTTCATGTTGCTGACTTTTTACCCTCAGTTGCAATAACTCATACTGCGTTCTAGCCAGTTTGACGGAGTTTTTATACAGCTGGGTGGGTGCTATGATGTTACTGATAGTGAACTTTATTTTATTCATAAGGTTAGTAGAGTTGCCAACAGCTCCTTAAAAAAATGGAATGGTCCGTCATTCAGAGAAAATATTACACGTTTTGTATTGAGCTGAGAAGAGACGCGGTTTGTCCCGGACTTTCGCTATAATGAAAAAAAGACACAAAGCTGGAGTTATTCTGTCGTAACGCTGCACAGCTGCCTCTTCTTCTCTCATTCTCTCCCCCTGCCTCTCCTGTTGCTACTTCAATCATGAAACTGATCAATGATCAGCTGATCGGCTTTTCTCTCTTGTTTGTTTATCGCCCACTTTGCGCCAGAAAGAGGAAACCAGCGGATGTCGCGCTAAACAACAGCAGCACGTTTAAGCTTGATCAGCTGTTGTTAGAATTTATTTAATATTAATTTCTAGTATCAGCTGATGTTTGCTGGAGCCACAGCTGTAAAGCTGCTGGTCATGATGTCGGTTTGGATATGTGGTGAGAGGGAAACATGAAGATGAAACCAGGAGATGTCCTTACTGAATCATCAGAGCTGTGATGGAGAAAAAGGTTTACCTTTTAGGTGACATGAATGAGTTGAAGTTATGAACTGTTTCTGAGAGACAAATAACACCAGGATCCTTTTTTAGGTAGCCGACAGCTGGTAACTGTGCAGGGGTGGATCTAGCAAAGTGTTGCCAGGGGGCCAGGTAGGGCATTAACAGGGAAAGGTGGGGCACAAAGAAATACTTTTCTTTCTTATTTTCATTTAAAATATCTAGCTTTTATTAAATAATTATCTAAATCTTACAACCAAAGTTTTTATCTGACGTAAAATGTATAGAAATCATACATATACCAACAAGACTGTACATCACTGTCACAACAGCATTTGTTTTCATTCAAAGTCTTTATGGCTTTAATACCTGGTGGGCCAGTCTGTAGTCAAAATGCCCAATTTTCTGTCCCAGTCCAGCCCTGCAGGTTAATACTGGCAGTGTCACCATGCCAGCTGACTGGATTTCATCATCAGCCAGTGTTGTTCTTTATCAATATTACCACAGTTTACCATAAGGCAGCATAGAAAGTATTTACTTGCTTTCAGGTTTTATTCAAATGTTAGTCTTTTCAGTTGTTTCCCCACTTTTTTTCTGTTTCAAAATCAAACACCAGTTTGTGAGAAGATTATCTTCTTTTTTTAATAGGCAGATAAAGTTTTACATTGGAATTTGTCAATTGTTTGTTACAAATGTTCGTATTTTAATATTAAAAAATGTTTTTGCCCAAAACATATGTGCACTACATGGCAGTAAAAATACTATGCAAATATTGCTGTCCTTGAATGCTGAGTAAACACTGACAAAACACTGATTGTACAGTGGGGCAAAAAAGTATTTAGTCAGCCACCGATTGTGCAAGTTCCCCCACCTAAAATGATGACAGAGGTCAGTAATTTGCACCAGAGGTACACTTCAACTGTGAGAGACAGAATGTGAAAAAAAAAAATCCATGAATCCACATGGTAGGATTTGTAAAGAATTTATTCGTAAATCAGGGTGGAAAATAAGTATTTGGTCAATAACAAAAATACAACTCAATACTTTGTAACATAACCTTTGTTGGCAATAACAGAGGTCAAACGTTTACTATAGGTCTTTACCAGGTTTGCACACACAGTAGCTGGTATTTTGGCCCATTCCTCCATGCAGATCTTCTCGAGAGCAGTGATGTTTTGGGGCTGTCGCCGAGCAACGCGGACTTTCAACTCCCGCCACAGATTTTCTATGGGGTTGAGGTCTGGAGACTGGCTAGGCCACTCCAGGACTTTCAAATGCTTCTTACGGAGCCACTCCTTTGTTGCCCGGGCGGTGTGTTTTGGATCATTGTCATGTTGGAAGACCCAGCCTCGTTTCATCTTCAAAGTTCTCACTGATGGAAGGAGGTTTTGGCTCAAAATCTCACGATACGTGGCCCCATTCATTCTGTCCTTAACACGGATCAGTCGTCCTGTCCCCTTGGCAGAAAAACAGCCCCATAGCATGATGTTTCCACCCCCATGCTTCACAGTAGGTATGGTGTTCTTGGGATGCAACTCAGTATTCTTCTTCCTCCAAACACGACGAGTTGAGTTTATACCAAAAAGTTCTACTTTGGTTTCATCTGACCACATGACATTCTCCCAATCCTCTGCTGTATCATCCATGTGCTCTCTGGCAAACTTCAGACGGGCCTGGACATGCACTGGCTTCAGCAGCGGAACACGTCTGGCACTGCGGGATTTGATTCCCTGCCATTGTAGTGTGTTACTGATGGTGACCTTTGTTACTTTGGTCCCAGCTCTGTGCAGGTCATTCACCAGGTCCCCCCGTGTGGTTCTGGGATCTTTGCTCACCGTTCTCATGATCATTTTGACCCCACGGGATGAGATCTTGCGTGGAGCCCCAGATCGAGGGAGATTATCAGTGGTCTTGTATGTCTTCCATTTTCTGATGATTGCTCCCACAGTTGATTTTTTCACACCAAGCTGCTTGCCTATTGTAGATTCACTCTACCCAGTCTGGTGCAGGTCTACAATACTTTTCCTGGTGTCCTTTGAAAGCTCTTTGGTCTTGGCCATGGCGGAGTTTGGAGTCTGACTGTTTGAGGCTGTGGACAGGTGTCTTTTATACAGATGATGAGTTTAAACAGGTGCCATTCATACAGGTAACGAGTGGGGGACAGAAAAGCTTCTTACAGAAGACGTTACAGGTCTGTGAGAGCCAGAGATTTTCCTTGTTTGAGGTGACCAAATACTTATTTTCCACCCTAATTTAGGAATGAATTCTTTACAAATCCTACCATGTGAATTCATGGATTTTTTTTTCACATTCTGTCTCTCACAGTTGAAGTGTACCTCTGGTGCAAATTACTGACCTCTGTCATCATTTTAAGTGGGGGAACTTGCACAATCGGTGGCTGACTAAATACTTTTTTGCCCCACTGTATCTCTTGTACTTTATCAACGCAGTATCTAAAAACTTTGCACCGTAGTGGTTAAAATCTTATTCTAATAAGAGTTAAAAGTGCATTCGGTTATTAGGTTTATAGGATTATTGAATTATGGTTAACGGTTGGTAGAATTTTTTTTAAACATTATCTGCCAATTACATCTGCCACCCTTCTCCAAATCTGTGCCCCTACCTGGCCCCCCCAACAAAAATTTTCTAGACACGCCACTGTTTATCAGTACTGACTTCATCAGAATTGTGAACATCACAGCAGATGCCTTTGTGTGAAAGTAACTGAGAATACAACACAGAAAAACATGAAGGAGATTTTCCTGGTCTGGCTTTTTATAGCAGATAACCTTAAAAATATTCTACAATGTTCTGCATATAAAGCTTAAATTTCTTCAGTATTGAACAACAGAAAAAAATAGGCTTTCTTGTCCGAGGTCATTTAGGTGAAAAAAAGAAAAGAAAAAGACAGCAGCCGACAGCGCTGTAAACAACGGTAGACTGGTGGGTAATAAGCGAATGAATAATACAGAAAACAGAGATTGGAGACGGGAAACTGTTCTTGAAGTACAGAGAGAGAGAGAGAGAGAGCTAGCTGTGCATGAAGTGTGATTTGCAAAACAGCAAAATTCATGACGACATTGATCAAATGTGAAGCGCAGTTTGCTGCTTCTTTTGCTGCTGGCTCTGTGAATTTTGGCTGGAGAGAGAAAAACCTGCAGCTCAGAATCAGCGCAAAAAGACGTAATCACAGCGAACAGTTGGTCGCACAGGTGCAACCAATTTTTTTTTTTTTTTTTTTTTTTTTTTAGTCGCACCACTGAAAAATTTGGTCGCACTCTAGAGCCCTGCTTGAGCAATTTAAATCTTTACTAAAGACACATTTCTATGCCCTGGCTTTTAACACACTATGACCCAAGCATTTTGGTCTTATTTGAATTAGTTTAGTTATTGTTTTAATTCTTTTACTGTCCTTTTATTGTTTTTTTATTGTTATTATTGTATTACATTGTTGCTTTTTAATACCATTTTCATATTGTTAAGCACTTTGTGCAGCATCGGCTGTTTGAAATGTGCTATATAAATAAATTTGACCTTGACCTTATATCGGGATATGAGATTTGGTCATATCGCACAGCCCTATTATAATTATTTATAAAGTGTTTTTTACAAACTCTAACATTAGGTAACCGATGGATTTTCCAGTTTGAGTGCAGCTGGTCAAACAGCCAAAGAATATTCTCAGTTTCTTAAAACCATTTTGCAGCCAGTGACAGCACAAAAGTGAACACTTAAACTGACTTTTAGTGTCGTTGTTTTCCTTAGCGATTCAGTCACTAGTTAGCTAACATAAACTAATGTAATTCTATTAACCTCAACCAACCACATGAGGTCACATTCCATACTGACGGAAGATGGCGCAAAACATAAGACTTTAAGCACTTGTACTTGTACTTATGTTAGTTTTTGAAAGCAAAGCTTAATGATGTAAATTAAGCTTTACGTGTAGAGTTTCAAGCCCCATTTGAGTAGCGTTTATGTAAAAATACAGTAGTCGTGTCCAAATTCATGGGCTGCATCCTCCCGAGGACCCGGCCTTCGCAGTCTACGTGGGCCAGGTCCTCAGAAGGTCGGGTAGGCCGGAAGTAAACAGCTGTGAAATTGGACAGTCTAGCCTTCTGAGTAGCGTCACCGCTGTCTCGGTGGAGTTTAATAAACTCGGCTGTCTGCTCCTTGCTATCTAAAATATAACAGGACACTGGCGTAAATTCTCGACCATCTCACACTTCTGTTTAATCAGTTTTCTGTTTGACGTTTATTCAGCTGTGTGAAAACCAAGGAGGAACCCACCAGGGGGATTAATAAAGTTTTATTTTATCTAATCTAATAACTTTAATCTCAGCCAAACCGATTTACTCGCGAACAAATAAAACACTGAAAAAAGCCAGACAATAACATTTTTAGGTTGTCTAAGTGACTTATATATTACGTTTAACCTGAGTAGCGAAAGTCGGTGATCTGAAAATGATGTGCCGGGAGTTGTGTCGTTCTCAGCGGCTCTAGTGACCCTCAAGCTCTCGGCTAGCTATCGAGCTGGTGGGTAACAGACGTCTCCGAAAACGTCGGAGCACTTTTGCAAATATGCGATATCTTGATAACCTGAGCAGATATTTGAAGTTTACACACCCACATTCTCGCCTGAAAATATGTTAAAAGTTTATTTTGTGACCCAGAAAGATTAAAAAGAGTAATTTTAAAACTTAGTAGCGGCCGCCATTGCCGGAAACTGGAGTTTGGCTGGGCCGCGCTATGAATTCTGGGATATGGTGGGCCACGAAGGACACACCCAACCCATCCTTCAAATTCGAGGAAAAGGACGCATTTGCCGGCTGCATTCGGAGGAGTCTACGAATTTGGACAGCCTTCGGCACGTCGCTGTGACGTAATCGGTCTACAAATGCGGCCTCAGGAGGATGCAGCCCATGAATTTGGACACGACTGCTCCTTACCAACCACCAAGGAACGTATGAGCGCCAATCTCAAAGAAAACCGTTAGTAATACCTGTAAAAACTCTCAATGATGCAGTAGAAAAAAAACTGCGGTCGTATTATAAGCACATTTATCTTGGTAGCTACTGTAATTACATTCGTTTGTGTGACCCGCAAAGACCCGTATGGGCTCAAAATGTGGTCATAAATATTTTGTACTTGTAAATCGGTTTTGTACTTGTAAATCAGGATTTGTATGTGTAAAAAAATTTGTGCGTGCGTAAAAAAGATTTGTATGTGTAAAAAAAAAAAAAAAAATTGTGTGTGCGTAAAAAAGATTTGTATGTGTAAAAAAGATTTGTGCGTGAGTATAAAAGATTTGCAGGGGTTCTTTTGGCTAAAAAAAAAAAAAAACCCCTGCAAGTTACAAGTACGAATTTTGACCCTATTTTTCTTCCTTTCATCTGATTGGTCAATGTCATGTCAATCACAAATGTAACAATCCAATCAGAGAACAGATGGGTTTGGCCGTCGGAAGGCCGCTTTTTTTGAACTGCAGGTCTTTGAAGGAAATAAATGCCCTTTTACATGCCAACCCAGCGTTTTCCTTCATCACCACAAAGGAAAACAGTCTGTGGTCGTCCGAGTTTGGTGATTTTTGTGTCACAGGTCTACGTGTTTAATATAGGGACTACCACAGCCTTTTCAACAGCGCTGCGGAACGCAGGGTGGGGGCGGGCAGTGTTTTGTAAATGACAGTCTTCATTACAAAGCTTTCTTCGTTATGAATTAGCATACATGTTTTTACATTTGAAGAACTAGCAAAAAAACCAAACTCTTGTAGAGGACATAAAGTCAGAGATAGAAACGACAAGGAGCAGGTGCATCTAGTACAGGTAGAGCTGCTGCAAAAACCCACAGAGCCCAGCAGCCAGCGCAACAAATTCTGGATCCTTTGCTTTTAGTTAGCAGTTAGCATTAGCAGCACATCCTGCTCTGATGTGAAAGGACTTTTATGCTGCGCACTGTGACTCACAGCAATGGTCCCAGGTCAGCCCTGACTTTGTGTTAAACTAATCCTAAAGTAATAACGGTATTTCTAACCACTGATATACCACAACTTTTTCCTTTCAACAGCTACTGAAAGTTAGGGGACCTAGCTGCTATCGGATATTTATATAGAGATCCTCCAGCTTCAAACTGTATTACCCTTCAAGGACCTGCAGTTCAAAAAAAAGCGCCCCTCCGACAGCCAAACCCATCTCTGCTCTCTGATTGGATTGTTACATTTGTGATTGACATGACATTGGCCCAATCAGATGAAAGGAAGAAAAATAGGGTCAAAATTCGTACTTGTAACTTGCAGGGTTTTTTTTGACACACAAGTCCACACACAAATCTTTTTTACGCACGCACAAATTCTTTTTACACATACGAAACTGATTTACAAGTACAAAATATTTATGACTACATTTTGAGCCCGTAGACCCGCTCTGCAGAGAACTTCACAGGCATACATTAAATTACTGGGTTGCAGTGATGATAAGTAAATGTGTCTAACAGTGGGGTCAAGTAAAGCCTCAACCGTCTAAATAGCAGGAACTTTTTCTTCTTTTTTTTCCACGACAAGATTAAACTTCGAAATTTTAAATATACTTTTCAATTATTTTAAATATTTTAAACGAGGCGAAAAACGGGACACATGTTATCACAGAAATGTTTGACATCATCTTGAAAATTAGCACAACCCTATCGTTTAGTTATTGTCTTTTCTGACAGTCCAGTCTAGTGTCAGAAAACAACATTATTCCAAACCTTTCATGTTAAGAACTTATTTTAATGCTAACTAATTACCTATTATCACACGTTACTTCAATAACGCAAAAGCTAGCATCATATCAGGTACTAAGTTAATAGGCGAGGGCTCATTATGATGATTGTCCCTCAGTTTAAAAGCACACAGAATTATAGTAGCGAACCATGCAGGATTTAGTACATAACTTACCGTTTTTACACCTTGAAATCCTGCCGAGTGTTCTGGAAGTACCGTCGACGTTAGCTCCTTGAAGACCTGCCACCGTTAGCCTAGCCAAAAAGAAAAAAAACCGCCCGTAGCCCCAGCGGCGCTAAACTTCTCCTCACCTAAACTTTGCAGATTTAACCCAGTGAGCTAAATGTTAGTCCAGGCTCGGTGTTTTTATCGTTTCGTGTAATTTGTCTACCACTTTTAAAGACTGATTTTCGTGGTAACAAAATAATCGAACTCGACGACCGATTACCGTTAACACGTCCAACTCCCAACCACGCGCGTGCCCAAAGTCGTTTCCCTCCTCCCCACCCGGAACTGTTATTCGCGCTTTTTTTTCTTTTTCCTTTTTTGTCCCGTGCTCATATTAGTATATGGTGCAATATAAAATGAAATACAATTCCACAATTAGATTTATTAGATTTTTTAAAATTAATTTGTTAATGACCCATCTGTCACGTTTTTTTAAAAGTTATCTGAAAAGCATTCAGTTAAAGTAGGAACACTCACTAGAGAGGTCACACTCTAGTGAGTGGGGGTTGTTTTGGGTTTTTTTAAGTTACCAAAAGTAGAATCAGAGAAAGAGCCTAAACTATTTATTAGTTATGCTGCTGGTTTCCGTCCATAGAACTGGTTTTGGTTCCTTTCCTGTAAAGGCTGTTCTTCCTTGCTACTGTCACCAAGTTTTTGTTCATAGTGCATCAACATATCACAGGGTTCTCTTTGTAGGCTATTGTAAGGTTTTGCCATACAATATTTAAAAAACAGCTAAAAACTCATCTTTTTAAACTTGCCTTTGGTTGATTTATGTTTTTATGTTTTAGCTTTTCTGTGAAGCACTTTGTGATTTTTATCTTGAAAGGTGCTATACAAATAAAATTTTACTTACTTAATATTGTTCACTTGCCAATTGTTGTTGTTAACAGGTGCAAAAATAAAACAGGTTGTACCAATGCTGTAACCAAGCACTCTGACAGTATAAATAGTTTGGGTGAGGTTAGATATATATGAGGTGTGTATATATATATATATATATAAGGAACAGACATGAGGTATTTGTTAGGGGTAAAACTGGCCAAAACACACAGAGCAGAAATACACCCACTTAGTTTTAGTTTAATTTTAATGGCAATAAATATTTATTTTGAAAGTAAAATATTTGCTTTAGCAACTTTTATATATAAAAATATTAACGTATGCAGTTATTGTCTGTTTATCAATTAAAAAGACCATTTGAATCATCTTGCCAGCTGACCTGACCTTACAGTAAGAAATGCGCAGACCGCAAAATACCTTGTACTTTTTGAAAACTGCACATGCTCAGGAAACTATAATGTGTAAAAACAAAATCCTGCTATTTCCTCAGAATTGATATGAGCTGGAACTTTCCATAAGAAAAAAATATTTTCAAGAACTCACAATGAGAAAATAAGACAAAAATAGGGTGGTGAGAAATGCATTTTCTATGAATTAGCTGTGACTCATATTTGTCTTGAAGTAAATAAATGCCAAAAGAAAGAAAGCTTAATTATGTTTAAGAGCTCCTGTTTTTGCAGAAGTGGGTGGAGGAAAGAGGAAAGGTTGCCTCAGGAGTTATTTCACCAGAATCCTTCCTCCACACAAACAGGACAAAAGGAAATGTGCCACTCTATGCAGATAAAGTTCAAAAGCTACTAGCAGTATGAGTACTCATATTCGGACATAGACATTTGCAGAGTTAAGCACTGGTATGATTACAGAACTTCAGCGTCATTAAATGTGAGCACGTGTTTTTATTTAACATCACACAGCTGCTCTCTTATCTTACAAAACCAGTGTAAGAACAGTAATAAAGGTACCACAGACCTTTAATAATGTGTGTGCAACCTGCCACACAGTTGTGTCATGTAATAAGAAGAGCAAGGATGCTAATGTTGCATTTTTCATGTAGCAGAGACTGTCATCTCAAAAGAGTAAAAGTGCTTATGATATCTGGGAAATCAGAGTGAACACCCCCTCCCTAACCAAAGTTTTTATTATAATTATATAAAAGATAAGGATATATGATAATTATGCTTTATTGCTCACAGCCATAGTATTTGTTTTTTTTAGTGCTGTATTCAAAAGGTACATTTTCTTGTGATTTGAGTAGTCATCCTGCAAGGGGCAGAATATTTAAATAAGTCACGCAAATGTGACGAAGAAAGTCTGTGGCACGAAATCTAATATCTAAAAAAATCATATCTTGCGCCTGTTGTGGCTGTGATAGTTGCTACAAGCAGTGTTGTCTTTAGAAGGGCGAGATGTCATCAGAACCAGTGCGTAATGGCCACATGGATGCATGGATGCTCAAAGCTGTAAGCAAAGTGTCAAAACTCTGGCTTCGTCCCAAAGCTCTTTTTTTTTTTTTTAGCAAACACGAAAGTAATTTTCATTTGAACATTTAATCCAACAACCAAATAAGTGTGTGCGGCTGTGCTCATGCATGAATGAGTTAGTCTGTAAGCACAGTTATAGGCCCATGTGGTTCTATCTGTTGACTATTCTTGACTTCACTATTGGTGTAGAACCTAACGAAACTGAGACATCTCCCTTTACAAAGTGTTCTACAAGTTCCTGACACACACACACACACACACACACACACACACACACACACACACACACACACACACACACACACACACACACACACACACACACACGTACATATATAATTTGCAGACCCAATATTACTCGCCCCATATGCATGACTCTTAACTGATGCCCATGACCTCTTAACTGTTTCTCACATCAAAGTCTGGGGTCCACTCTCTTACTGTCAGTCAAGTTCATGATCCTTCCTGAGGGAATGAGCTGAGCTGTACAATCACAATCTTTCCCTCTATAAAACATTATTGTTCCCATTACCTGTAAGTTAGTACAACTTTGTGTTCCAGTGGTCAGCTTGGTATTAAATGCAACAACTGCCTGGTAACAAGATAGTGATTTGAATCAAGTGTTGTGGAGCAGGGAAGCACCTAAAAACCTAAAACAAGAAGTCCCAGTGACTATACTAAAATTTTTAGTATATATGTCTCAAAAACCAGTAGACAGACTGGGGGAGCGTGAGAGAGAAACACCTATCCACCTTTAAAGGTTAGGAAAATGAGACAGAGTGGTTTGGTGGAAAGCTCTGTGTTTGGGTTCAATCGGAAATCGGAAGTACGTCACCAGTCAGCTTCCGTTGCCATTTTGACGAGAAGAGCCGAGCGCCTGGTGGGACTGCGTGTTTATCGTTCGTGGGTTTAATTTGAACGAAACAACCCGTCACAATGGCTATGCAAGCAGCAAAACGCGCTAATGTAAGTGTGAGAAAGTGGGACTGTGAATTTTGTGATAAATAGAGCTTCAGAAACATTAGCTCAGTTAGCTTCGAAGCTAGCCTTAGCTTGTGTTAGCGCACGGTTAGCCGCTTAGCACGTTAGCAAAATGAAAACAACAACATTGTATCGTAACATTTCTCGTTGGTGCTTTTTATGATGTCTATCTTGAGCACACGGTTAAAGTCGTCTTCTGTTTGAGATGATTGATGCTGTTCGGGCTTTGGTCGTTAGTTTAAATGTCTGAGTTGTATACGTAAGGGCAGGAGAGGGTTGAAGGGGCTGGTGGGTAAAATAAAAGGAAGAAAATAAAACGGTTTACTACTGATTTAACTTAACTCCGGCAAGGTTTGAGTTAAATGTCTACAAGCTACGTTTCCGCGGTAGCTTTGTGTTGAATGCTCGTCAGTAGTCGTAACTTCAACAGTGTTTATTTATCCGAACTGTTTTATTGTTTTTTTGTGCTGCAGATCCGATTACCTCCTGAGGTGAACAGAATCCTGTATGTCAGGAATCTTCCTTATAAGATCACAGCAGAGGAAATGTATGATATCTTTGGGAAATATGGACCAATACGACAAATCAGAACGTAAGTGTTTCACTGTAGATTTTCAGAAATAGCAGTTGAAGTGCATGAAGTCATATTTTGGAGTTGGACTCCACGTTTATCTGTCTTTCTCTATCTTTGATGTTATTCAAATCTCTCAATTATTTAAAGTGGACATAAAAGCAATACATCTTTCTGCTACTTTACTGTACATTAGCTAACTAGTCACAGAACTGATAACTCTGTAAAAAACAGGTACATTGAAACTTAAAAGCAGTCTAAGGAGGTCACTTTTCTCCATGTTAAAAAACCAAGGACATACTGTCCACCACTGTAGGACTAAGCATTGTTAGCTAGCTCCAGGGTACCTTGGGTGAGCAGACAGAAGGGCTGGCAGAGCAGATGCCCCACAGGCTGCGGCAAGCACTGTTGTATGCAATAAAATAGTCTTTCTTTTCCCAAGCGTTTCCAACCAGGTTACACCATAATGAGTTACGACATGTGTATCAGATCTGAAACATAGCTAAGTTCCTTACTGATGCATGATCAGGAATCTTAGCATTCATTGGTGTGTTCACAATGAGAATAGACAGACCAAAAACAAAAAATGGCAGCCTCAGAGGAAGAGGTGCAAACAAATTATGCTATTTTGCTAAACAAATTGTCCTTCCTCATCTAATAGTTTTGTATTATGTCACATTATTTGTTCAAAGTCTGATCTAAATTTGAATTTGGTGGTAATTTTATTGCGTTAGAGCACTGACTGCAAGAAACCACAAGCTATGACCATCACGACTGAATTTCTGAAGCATTTCCTCTAAACTTTGTATTAGCCCGGAGCTTCTAGCCAAGATAATAAGACTGGATTCAGAGATAAACAGTACAAAGTGGGGTAGATGGTGCATAAAAATCAATCTTCTAGCAAATGACATAATGACATTATGTGGAGGACTGCTATGAGAATGGATCCCTGATGTCCTTTGATGACCTGAGGAAGAAGAATCTGTCCTGAAGAAACTTTGTTTTATATCTCCAGTTAAGATCTTTTCTTAAAGCCACTTGGTTAAAAACTGCTCCATGAAGGAAACTCGCCTGGTCTTATTTCAAAAGTGTATTCTGTCTTAATGTGTGCTGTTCCAGAACCGGGGTCACAGGTCAAGGGAGATGTGGGGCTGTGATTTGCATGTAACAAGTGATGCAAAACGAGGGTCGCAATTATGTCAGAAATGTTTAAGTGCAACCATTAATTGCAGATACAGACTGACCCATTATGACTTTCTCCATCAAACGTACAATTCGGCAAAAAATTTGCATAAATATAAACCAGCGTTATGTAGGCTGTGCTTTAGATGTAGCCTTGAGGAGGGTTCATTACTGCACAGTATGTGGTTTTGCACAAAGGTACATTCTGGCAAAACTTTTCCAACATTATGTCAAAACCTTTAGTTACCCTCTCCATTAGATCCTCAAATATGTTTATTAAGAAACTTTACAAATGTTGTAACAAAAACAAAACCACTCTGCATAGAATCCTATACAAAGGTTGATAGAATACATAAACTTATAGTTATCAGAGTCAAGCATTGACTTCTCTTGTTTTTGCTGCTTCTTCAACTTGAAAATCTTGCAAAAAAGGACAAAGAAATACTTCTTTCACATTATCTCATTGAGTGCATCACTTCAAAGTTGAAGTGAGAAAAAGCAAAGCCAAAATGTAATGGATGGAAATTCCCCCCCCCCCCCCCCCCCCCTCACTGTGGACAGTATCCGGATGGATAACTAGCTGAAAACTAATGCTTTAAATGGTAAATGGCCTGTATTTGTATAGCGCTTTACTTAGTCCCCATGAACCCCAAAACGATTTACCCATTCACACACTGGTGATGGCAGCTACATTGTAGCCACAGCTGCCCTGGGGCGCACTGACAGAGGCTTTAAACACCTGTTTGATAGTTGACATGACAGTTTTTTAAAAGTAGGGCTCCATGTTTTAAATTAGTCTTAATAAATGTAGTTTTAGGTGTTTGTACTGGGTGAAGATTGCTCGAGGTTTGAATTTGATCCACAAATGTCGCTAACAAAGCCACTATCCCCAATCAGGGGATAAACAGGTGAGATATTTAGCAAATGTAGCACGCTTTCTTAAAGTTGTGTTTTCAGCATGCAGGCAGTGGGCAAATTTAAGCGAATGTTCCAGTAAAATCTCCACAAAAAGTCACAAACAGTGTAAATCCAAAGCTAGCCGGACCATAACCTCAAACAAGTAAATAATGGCTAAAATCACAGTGTTTTTAAATTCACTCAGTCTAAGGTTAGTGACGATGAGGTTGCTAAAAGTTCCACTGCTGATGAGAAGAAAGATGGTCCTGACCAGAGCTCTGACTCTGCCAGCGTTCTTCAAGAACATAAAATCCAACAGACCTGTGTGGACTCTTATTTGCCTTTATACAGACTAGTCCATGTGATTGTTCAGTGCAATGGCACCAGCTGCACATGCACGGTCCCAGAACTATAAGGTTACTATACTGGCATGTCCCAAAGGTCGTGTATTCCCTGCATTGCAGTGAGAGAGCTCCTGGATGTCCTGGCCAGTAAAGTAATAATTTTTTAAAAAGTCCACTTTATTCAGCTCAGAGGAGGTCTAACATTTAATTAAAAAAAACACCCCGCTGTCATGTGTATACAATAATAACACAGGAAATAAGAGAGGGCTAAGAAAACAGGAAAATGCCCCACTGTCACCCACCATCAGTAGGTCTGGTAATGATTTCCTGTGTCTGATGTTTTTCGTAGAGGGAACACGCCTGAAACAAGAGGAACCGCTTATGTCGTATATGAAGACATCTTTGATGCCAAGAACGCCTGTGACCACCTGTCAGGCTTCAATGTCTGCAATCGTTACCTCGTGGTCCTCTACTACAATGCAAACAGAGTACGTATGAGCATTACATCACTGCAGGCACAAAGGTCTTTTGGACCACATGGTTCTTGGAGGTCCCTGAAAGTAACTCTGTTCCTCCAAGCTACATAGATAGCTTCAGGGCTTCTCAATGTTTGCGTTTGAGCTGACAGTATAACTGCTAACATGACCTAACAGCCAGCTGGTGAATGACACAGCAAAACATGTCATTGCTGTGTCATTGCTTTCCTGATGATAGCAGAGCTCGAGTCTTTGGCCAGCACGCGAGGAACAGGGTAGCTGTAGCACCACCCCCTCCGTCACTTAAATGCTTTTATGCTACATTGAGAAGAAACAGAGGGTGTAAATACAGCCGGTATGGCTTTTTTAAAAACTTTGTTGTAATCCTTTGTTTTCAGTCTTCACTTTTTCAGTGTTTAGATGCCAAAGGCAGAAAATCACGTGTAATTGTGCTTTAATGAATCAGCATTTTGTTGTATTTCCTCAGCTACTTCTAAACATGTATAAAGACTTAAAGTTCCCCAAACTATCCCTGCAGTGCCGACACGCAAATGAGGACAAAGTGCTCTCACAGAACAGGGCTTAGTCTGTGCTTTAATATTAAATAATATATAGTTTTGCATTTCTATAAAATGAACAGAATATTCATGTACTTTTTTTTAATCAACTCTTTTCGCAGGCTTTCCAGAAAATGGACACAAAAAAGAAAGAAGAACAGCTGAAGTTGCTAAAAGAGAAATACGGCATCAACACAGACCCTCCAAAGTAGTCTTCATAAAGCATTTCTTTTCAGTTCTAGATGTGACATGTTGCTCTGTTTGGACTGGTTTGTTCTAGTACAGTTGTTGCTTATACATCCTTATTTTGGTTTTCTGATTTTCATGATCAAATCTGTATGAACCTGGTTACACCGTCAGTATTTGAGTTCAGACCAGGGCAAAATCTGCTTGTCAGTTTAACTTTAAATTTTTGTTGTGTTCCTGTCAAAGTGATTGACAAGCGAGACAACCTCTTTAGCAGGAGACACGTCCTAGTTTTCACCCAGGGCAACATGTTAAAGTCTGCTAGAGCACATTGCTTTTCTCTCCATACTTTTAATTTAAAGCTGACCATGGATTTTCATTTCTATAAAATAAATCTTTTTTCTAAAAGCTGCCATCTCCTTGTGTTTTTAACATACTGTAGATGTAATTTAGTGGAAATGCTGTCCTCTGCGTGAACCCATTTAGATCAATAGACTGTGCATTTTCCACATTTGCACAAGGGTTAGGGGTCGGCCGATTCTTAGTTTGCCTCAGGTTTTAAATGGCTTGTGATGCATCCCTGGGGTTTCAGTGGGATGATGAGTGTGGAGACGAGAGCCGCATGGTGACCTCTGTGCAGTCAGTGGTGTGCAGAGTCATGGGTAAACACCACAGGCTTTCTCAGTCACTTCCTCTGAACAGTGTTTGCATTCCAAAGTATTACCAGGAAAATGCAGGATTTCCAGAGAAAGAAAAGACGATCACAATTTTAATATTAACATTAAATCATTCCTTAATAGTGACACCTAGTGGTTGTACAAGGACATTTCAGATGATTTTATTAGCTGCGTCATTACAAGGTTTTCTATGGCCTTTTAGTAAATTAGGGCATTATTTTTATGTATACCAGTAAATCTGAAATAAGGACCCACATTTGAATTTTACATCAAGTACCTGTTAGAGCTGACAGATGTGTGGCTGAAGATCACAGCAAGGAGTGCAAATCCAAAACAATTCCAACAGTACTTGTTTTTTATTGCTTGACAGTAGGACGTACTGTAATTATCTAATAATAACTACCAGCTCAACACTTACAGGAACCGGATTAATCGCTTTTCCTTAATTATGCTTAACTGGACTGTTAAGTACAGTAAACAAGACTAAACACATCACTTCTGACATTCAGTGGATTGATAACATCTTGTTTTGGACTTCTTTAAGTTACTTGAAGACGTTTCACCTTCATCCGAGAAGCTTCTTCAGTTCTAAGGTCACATGGTGGAGAGTCCCAGATATAAACCTAGTGGGAGTTTCCCCCCACAGAGGGACAAAAGGACCCCCTGATGATCCTCTAATCGCCTGAGCCAAGGTGGGAAACTGGGTGTGGGTCCCAATCAGCCAGAGTTTCGGGTGTGTTCATTGTGAAACCTGGCCCCACCTTATCATGTGATTTCCTGAGGTCAGATGGCCCAGGATGTGAGTGGGCGTTAAGGCGTCTGGGAAGGATCTCAAAACTGGATTATAGATGGCAGAGAGTTGGTGTCGTAAGCCCCGCCTCTGTTCAAAGATGGTCGCTCACAGTGGACATAGATGCTTCTTTCACTCCTCTTTCAAACCATCTGTCCTCTCTGTCCAAAATGTGAACATTGGCATCCTCGAAAGAGTGACCTTTGACCTTTAGATGCAGATGGACTGCTGAGTCTTGTCCTGTGGAGGTGTGGAGGTCATTGCAAGCTCCTTTGACTACGATGACCTGGATGACTGAGAACCTTCACAGAAACATCTTGTTTTATTGCCGTGGTTCTTTAGAAGCGAACGATCCCAGTCTCGGAGGACTCACAAATGTAAAGTGGAATCTTTAATGTACACTTTATATATTTCCTTTGTAAAAGCATGGACGGAAGGGTATGCTAGGCTTTGGCCCACATCTGTCTAAAACTGTATGTAACTATGAATAACGTGTTTGGGAAACTACCTGCACAGCAGGCAGCACTGTTAGTTCTCTCAGTCTCAGAGCAGCGTTTCTAATTTTGATTGAAACTGTCAGAGAAAACTGCAGCTTTGAGCAGCCATGATATTAGTTTACAGAGGCTGTTAGAATTATATGTCTAACATTAACATGTTGGTGACACAATAATTTCATCCTAACGGCACTGACGTATTCATAGGGTTAATCTTTGAGACAAAATATCACGAGGTCGTCATGATTTTGCAAATATTCCACCTGGTAGTGCAGTTTGCAGAAATTATTTTAAAAATGCATTCAGCCTACAAACATCACTGATGAGTCAAGATCTGCACAAAGTGACAGAAACACTGAAGCAGCTGCACATTTTATTCTTATTGTCATGTTTGTCCTGTTTGTCAGGTGACAGCAGAACCAACACAAAGCTCAGAGAGCAATGGTGACTCAAGATCACAGGTGAAACTGGATGATGACCTGGTGGTTTGTGACTGTATTTGAAGCACATGTGTGACTGCATGTATGTGGAGTGTCTCACTGTCATTCATCAGGTGACAGAGGCAGCTCTGCCATGTTGTAGCTCAGAGGTGAAGAGGCAAGGTCACAGGTGACTGACTGATGATTTGATGCTATAGATTAACTTGTAATATATTTTTATTATCATGACAATTGTTAGGCTGCTGCTGTAAATTGATTCATTACTGAGGCTGAAAGAAGCTTCAGTGCTCTCAGAAGACTAAAAACATGCTAAGGTCAACAATGACTCAAATGAGATTAAACAATGCTGCTGTATGTCCACCAGGACAGACTGGACAGTATAGATGTAAAACAAACATGCCAGCAGTTTATCTCAGTTAGTGAGAGGAGCAGGCCTGTGTTTGGCTGCTTCACATAGTGGACATTGAGTTGTTGTGTGGGGGCATGTAGCCCATGTCTGTTGCTGTAACCGTAGTTCATGTTTAGAATAAAAAGCTCACTGACTTGATCGGGGCAATAGTGCCTAAACTGTTGGATAATGTTGCTGAGAGATCTTTGACTCTGAGGTCATCTTAGACGAGTAGTTTTATGGACAAAACCCAGCAGGTCATTCAGTGTTCCCTTAGTGCCAAAATATAACAGATGTTGGTGTAGTATAACTGAAGTAATGTTGTTAAGTCCTTAAAGTCATATTCTTTTATTGTCATGACTGTATTTGAAGCCATTTTTATTTTTGTATGATACCTGATTTATATGGAATATGGCTGAAGTAAACTAAAGCCTGAAATACTTAGTCAGTCACTTGTTTAATAGTAATTTAACATTATATAATTCACATATAAAACTATGAATTGTAATTTTAAATGGTTTAAAAGCAGGTAGAATAGCATATGTAGGCAAGTATACTTCTCCTTTTTTATCAAGAAGCAAAGACAAAAAGGACAAAAAAAGAAACAGGGCAGGTTCAGTGGTCGGATCGTCCGTCCCCACCGACGCCAAAACCAAATCTACGCCCTTGTGTAAAAGTATAGAATGGAAGTTGAAATGTAGTGAAACAGGAAATAATTGGGATTGAATTGGAAATAATTAATGTCGGCTAAAACCTACCAACCTACCTTGAGTGTAGCTGTGAGGAAATGTACTTGATTTTACACATTTGTGTTCAATGGAACGTTTTCACTCTTTGTTTTTGTGTAGTTTATTTTGGGTAATTCCGTCACCATTTGTGTGAGCGAATACGCTCACGTTTTATTATTTTTATTTTTTATTATTTTTATTTATTATTATTATTATTATTATTTATTATTATTATTATTTATTTTATTATTTTATTATTAATATTATTCTATTATTATTATTATTATTATTTATTATTTATTTTATTATTTATTATTTATTTTATTATTTTTATTATTTTATTATTTGTTCGTAGGGTTTTTTTCTTGTTGACGACCTTCCAGCTGTTTCTGCTGAACATCTGCCTACGAACAGAAAACTTGATCAATGTGGCCAGTTTGCTTAAGCCAACAGATGTGTATCGCAGTGTGTAGGAGAACCCACACATACACTGTGATAAATGAACATTTTGAGTACACGGTCGTGTTTCTTGGGCCAAGAGTCCTGAGTGCTGTTTAAAACTCTCAGTTAGCACCAAGTGACTGCAGAGACCGAATAACCACATCAGTGTTCTTTTTAAATTATTGGTTGTATGAAAAGTGCTGAAACATCTTATTTAATAGTTGTTATTTCTATAGTATTGATTTAGTTTGGCTTAATATGTAAACCCTTAATGATGGTGTGACTTGAGCGGTCGAATAGCAGCACGATACAAAGGCTGCCTACTAACGACATTGTTTTGTTTTGTCAGTGTCGGTGCTCCTTACTGTCTTCCTTCCCATAGAAACAGTAAGAAAGTATGATATGTTTTATAGGACTGTGAAAATGTTCTCTGTCATCACGGCTGCACGACGTGTAATTCATCTGAAATAAGTAGAATAATGGAAAAAGAGAACAAGTAACCAAAGAGGAGATGGTAGGAGTATTAGTTAAACTATTAAAAGTGATGAAAATAAAGCTTAGACAGGTGAAAACTAAAAAGTTTAATAACAATCACTGAGAAAAGCTTTAAGAGAAACATTAGCTCATTTTGAATTTGAATGTTTTTTGCAGATTGGTGAACCTCTGCCGACACTTCTGAGAAACGCTGCCTGCGTCAGTCATGTGACGAAGTTCACCACATTATTTGCAAAATGTTATATTTTTCAGTTCCACTTAAAGAGCTAATATTTTGAATGAAATAGTAAAATGTCTCAGTTTAAACCTTTGGTATGTTTTCTATGTTCCACTGAGAATAAAAAATCTTAGCATTGTGTATTTGAAATTGGGTTTGTAATAATTATTACTTTAAGGTAATTGAGAAATAAATGTATTAGCCAGAAGAACAGCTAATGCTAATATGTGTCCAATCGTATCAGTGACACCTTTTTGTCTCGCTAGCTCTAAGCTTAAACAACGACATCAGCATAGGTAACTATGAGGGGCCACATGAGACCGAAGGTTGGGGACCACGAGCGTGCCTCCATGATTGACCTTTAAGTAACTGAGCAGACAACAGCCCATTGAACTCCTTTTATTAGATTAAACCACAACACAGGGAGTAGTGCAGCCATGTCGTCAGGGACACAATACATGCTACAAAAGAATCCTCGTACACGGTTGCCATTGCTTACATTTGGTATCTTGATAGCAGTAAGAATAATAACAGAGTTGTAATTAGAAACATTATCTGGCCAAAGATGTTCATGTAAAGAAGTTCAGATTAGAAACTCGACAGGGGGACAAGTCACACTGCTGTAAGATGACGATGGACTGCTATGATATATCTTTATTGCAGTACTGTGTATATTATGACACGTCACGTCTCCTCTATCCTCCGCTAGCTCGTAAAATACCGGTGGTTTTACGCAGGCTGGAAAATGGGCAAACAGGTGATTTCCAAAGCATTCTTGGGCGGGGCACTGCGCTTCACTGAACTTCTCTACACTTGGTATGCATCAGTACGTGTACAATTTGTGAGAGAAAAGGAGTAAAAAAGTACAAAAAGTCTGACTGACTGGTTAGAGAGAAAGACTTTGAGGGGTTGAGGAGGGGGGCAAAAATCGTCCGATCTACTAAACACACGGCTTTACGGAAAGGGCCGTCCTCTGGTAGTAATGAAACGTCATTCACTGCTCCTTTTGCTGCTTTAGCACTCATTTACTTCCACTGAAAAAGACAAACAAGACACTCCAACAGCCTAAGAAACAAACAAGAAAACAACTCCTCTGAATCCATCGTGATGATATGCAACCCGTGGGCGAACGCGAACGAAGTGGATGCGATGGTAACATAGAACAATCTAACTCCTGCTGAAGTGTTTAGCTCCAGTGCTTCCACTTCATTTCAAAAATCCTCCATGTTCAACATCTGTTAATTTGTATGATGACTGGATTGTTGTGTTTCAGTGCGCGTGGAGCAGGGGTTTAGTTCTTAGCAACATGTACCACACCTAATCTACAAGGAAACATGCTCCCACACTTAAAGCAGTCAAAAGAAAACGTCTCGACAAATCACAAAAAACCTACATCCCATACGACGGACTGACTGCGGTCAACTTTTTCCTCCCTAGTCAGTAAAAATGATCTCTCCCGGTTCTCCCACCACCAAAGTGTCATTGCGCTGCTCCGATAAGGCTTCCTGTCATCGATCATAGGATGCAAAATGAGGAGCTTTTTTTTAAGGCAGAACCTAAAGGCATGCAAATTAACTACATTTACAGTATTTACCGACAGCACGAGCATGTTTTCGGAAGGAAAAGTTGGACAAAGTCCATCTCTTCTAGAGCTATTGGTACTTGAGACGATGGATAGAGTGTCTTATTGGAGGCAGATACATTATCATAGGAATTTGGTTCGGTTGACGTTACTCGGTATAATGAAACACACACAGCTAGCGCCAGTAAACTCGGAACAATAAATAGAGTAGCGGCAAATTCAACGTAGCACATCACTGATGCGCAAGCTCCAGTAGAATGAACCTGTATGGAAAATACTTTGCACACTTCACATTTTGGCAGTTGATCTTTAAATAATTTAAATATATATTCATATTTATAGATCTATATATATATATTTATATATATTAATTGTGCGAGGTGTTTATATGTAGCGAGAGTTGTGTGTGCGTGTGTGTGTGTGTTTGTACTGTGAGTGCGCACCTGCACACTAGTTGTATGTTGTGTGTAGATCTTTTATAGCAAATAACATTCTCATGCACACGAGTGTTTCAAACACAAGAAGCAGATCCATTGAAAGGTAGTCCAAGCATATATAGAGATTTTTTTTCAGTGGAAATAGCTGCAAACTGAATGGAACATGAAATTCTTTCTGTGCAGTCCGTGGCGGCTGGTGGAGCGCTCCGCTCGCCCTCCGGCCTATTTCTGGAGGTCACACTGCAGCAGTAATACGATGGACGGGTCGCTCTTGGCCGCCTCTTTGAACTCCTCCAGCGAGATCTGATCGTCGTTGTTCTTATCCATCTTGGAGAAGATCTTGTCCACCCTCTGCTCGGGCGTCAGGCCGTCCTCGTTCATCTTCATCATGATCACCGTGCCCACCATCTTGTAGATGGCCTGCAGGGGGAGGAAGAGGGCAGAAGACTTTTAGAGCACGCTGCAAAGTTTCCTTCAGCTGCCAGTCTCTAAATCTGTTCTCTAAATATATGTTCCTGTCTATTTAGTCCTGAGGAGGCTGTAAAACGTTGTGAAACTAGCACTTGTGTTAGCTGTTAGCTGCTGTTAGCTGCTGTTAGCCTGTTAGATACTATTAGCTGCTGTTAGCAGACGCTAGCACACGTTAAAGATGCTTTACATTGTTGAGCTCGGACACTTACATAATCATTCTCACACAATATGAAAGTGAGATTTTTGGGATAGTTTTTCCTGGTACTGGCTGGCATAATATTAGCTTATATTAGCTGGCTTGTTGTCAGCTGTCTGGAGATGTGAGGGCTGCAAGTCTGAACTGCTGACAATAAGTAATTGCGACAATATTGGGAATAAATTGACAGTTTTGTGTGTTAGAGGCGAGGCTTGAGGTGAGGAGGAAGAGGATGACATGGAAATGAGGAAGGAGGGAGACTGTGAAAGATGTACATGTTCAACTGTTGCACATTTATAGTTTGAAAGAGCTATTTGTGATCTTAAAATTCAAAGCAACTTCTATCATAAGTGGACCACACATGTGGCGGCTCTCCAGCCACAGTCCAACACCTCTATTTAAGATGGTGGGACAACATGGCAAGTTCCACAAACTGTGTCTGCTCCTCCGTATTCTCTATGGATTAATTATGAGTTTATGAAAATACAGAATTAATCACTAATCGATGTATATTTACAATATTCTTATTTTTCTATAAATACCCTCAATAAATTACTTACTGTACCTTTACGTGGAATTTAAGCTTCTGAGTTCGATCTACGTGATAAAAATACTGTAATCACAAACTCTACACAGTAACTTATTGTGTAGTCTGACAACAACAACTATGACAAACATGCTCTTTACTGTTGTTTCCTACTAAGCATTTCCAGTAGCTTCTTCAAAGAGAGAAACTCCACTGCAGTTATAGCCAGTCGGCTGCAGAGCTTTCTCGTGTGCTTTAGCTAAACCTATCAAGGATGCTGAAGTATGAAGCTGCTTAAAAGTGGTGACTTTGATAGTAAAGTTTGCTGTAATGTCTATTAGGAGGTTCTATTTGTCGGTATAATTGGATATGCTGATCAAATAAAACAAGGACAACACAATATCTGCAACCTGCGCCGACTACAGATGTTGTTAGTGTTGTTCACCCGCACGACCGACAGGGTGAAATACAAATCTGTGCAAGTTTCCTCTGAAAAAGCATGAACACCGCCTCTCTTCTATTGCTGCTGACACAAAGCTTTTTAATTATGTCTTTTGTAGTCAGAGAGACATTAAATTCTATATGTTTCAGATCGCCTGCAGGCGGAGAACGAACACTGCATATTTTCCTTCAGCTGTCACGTTCTAATGTTTTCGGGTGTCTTCGGATGTGACGTTACCGTTCAGAACAACTTCACTGTGGATTTTGTTGCTAATGTTTGCCTGCATGAAACAGTGGGAAATGCCTTTGGGAAGCATGAAAATGAACTGAATGCTGAATATGAAGAGGCATCAATTCCATGTTTCTCCAAATGGCATTTTATTGATCCTTAAACAAGGATCACGAAAGAATGATAAATTAATGGATGCCTCAGTGCAAACAGGTCGAGGGGCAGGAGTGGCCTGAATTACAGATGAGGACGTTTGTCTTTAGCTGCAAATTGTTTGAACAGCCTGTCTCAGACTCGACAGCCTCAGCTCAGCGCTCAGTAACCAAAGTACAAAAATAGTTGTCCTGGTGACTCAGCAAGTTACAAAGCTAGTATAAGGCTGTCCAAGTAAAAATAATCAAACCCCTTCAGAAAGTTTCTAACCACATTATACCTCGATGATCTCCAGCATCTCCACCCGTGTGATTTTGCCGTCTCCATCCAGGTCGTACATGTTGAAAGCCCAGTTAAGCTTCTGCTCGAAACTGCCCCGTGATGTGATGGACAGTGCGCAGATGAACTCTCTGAAGTCGATTGTGCCATCGCCGTTCTTGTCGAAGGTCCTGAAGGCGTGCTGGGCAAACTTGGACGCATCGCCATAAGGGAAGAACTACAAAGAAAGAGAAAGGGGTGGGTATGTACTCGGGTATGTTTCTATGATTCAGTCATTTGAAGTCATTGGGCACAAGAGCCTTTAGATAATGTTTCAGAAATACAACCTCTAGTGTTTTTCACATGAGTGGCCAAATAATGTACAAACATGACGTCTCCTGAGAAAGCAAAGCATTTGCAATCAGTGAACACTGATTATCTTGGGTGGCTAAATGAACTTCGATTTCCTATTGCAACTTTTGTAGGCTGTAGCTTTGTTCTCATTAGATTCACCAATGACAGTAATTGTTCCAGGTGGTCTGTTTGGCAGTAGGATTACTCAAAGTTGTGGACAAATGTGCACAAAGATTTAGCAGAAGTGTTGGCTGAACGTCTGAAGCTAATCTGAGATGGATGAACTGAACTAACAAAAGACTCGATATCCTTGTGGACCCAGCCTTGGTCGAGGTTTTCAGTCTCACGTGGCTGTTGCTGTGTATTCATGTGCAACCATCCATACTGTAAAGATGTCCTGGATAGCTGTCGCTTCCAAACGCCCAGAGCCTGCAGTCTTTCTTAAATTCTAGTTCCAAAACAGGCAACTCTGGTTTACCGTGTTCACGAGTCCCTGAAGGTGACCCCAGGCTTTCCCATGAGTAATGAACGTCAGGATCTCTGACACAAGTCGCAGCTAGAACTACTTTACACTTTAGCTCCAAGAGATATTCACACGGCTGTTTTATCCTGACACGTGTGACTTTAATGTTCCAAGTTACATGACCTTTTCCCTCACAGCTTTGTTTCGCCGGACTTCCTGCTGATGCTGATCTGATGTCTGATACATGTGCATCTGTTGGCTATGCGGCTGCTAACGTGAGGGTGATGATATTCACCTGCAAGCGCGGTAGAGCCCATACTTTTGTCATTTCATCAAACCTAATTAAATCAATGTTTTGTAATTACTTTAGTGATTAACTCACTTTAATTTAGCACTTTAGCCCGATTGCTAGTGAAAAATGCCGATAATTATCATCATCGGCCTTCTCAGCAGGACCACATTAGCATTCTGATTGGCTGAAGGTGTATTTGTAGCATAGATGCTACCTTTAAGGCAGTTCTGTAGATAATACCTGAATTATGTAACTAAAAACAAACCAGTTGAAGGTGTAACCATGTGCAACATAATTTCATTTGTTGAATGTTGCAGATGTTTTTATTTCACTCAGCTTTCCTCTGTTTTTGTCCACTGATGCCTAATTACACAGCCCATCTCTGCTCACAGTTCAGTAAAGGCACAGGATCCACTGGGTTTTACCCCCAGTAAAGTACTTGAAGCACAAAAAGTGTGTTGACAGTCGAAGCAATCCATATCATTACTGCACGCCAGCAGCATATGAACACAAGGGCAGAGATTAATGCTGTAACTGCGTGGAAGGCCACCAAGCCCCCGCTCAGCTCTTTGTCATCTACCGTACAGCACGAACCCTGTGGGCGGCTGCGAGAAGCTGAGCCATTCATTAGACATAACCTTCCGTTTGACCTCCCTGGTAAAAAGTCTGGGTCGATGGTTAATCTTAGCTTGAGCGAAGCTGCTCCCTGAGGACTTGGGCGGGCTGCTTCAATCTTCATCGAGCAAATGGAACAAAGAGAAAGATATTCCATGTTGTTTTATTACTTTTGCACCTGATTTCACCATAACTCGTTCAAGGTCAGGCGCAGCCATGCCACAGAGTGAACGTGTAAAATATGAGCAAAGGAGTCTGTGCAAAAGAAGAAAGTCAGGCCCTCTTAAACTTTGTGTAATCTCTGCGTGTTCACAGGCTCACATTCAGGAACCACAGCAGGCATGCGGGTACCTTCCCCATTTAATATATCTGGAAATGTCAAGGCATCCTGCTTGTACTGACATTTGCAGAACTACACAATGAGCAGCTGAGTTGAAACACAATTTTTCTTTTTCTTTTCAGTGAACGTCACATTTCCACTATCAGATTTCACTCAGAAAGAAACGCTGTCGTCAAAAGAAGACTGATATTTCCTTGTGCAGTAATCTTTGACAGCATGGATTTGTTCTTGGACCTTACCAGCCTTGCACACATAAAAAGCACAAGCAAGACCCCGGCACAGCACAGAGCGGGAATCAATGACAAAGATATGGCATCGATTAAGCTGTGAAAAGCATTAAAAGCGTGAACAGTTGAAGCTGTAACTTCAAAGTGTTGAAAAAAGCCTGCAGATGGGTAACAGGCAGCAGTTAAATCTGGCTGGTTTTCACAACCAGTGGAGTTAAAGCAACATTAGCAGTTATTTGAATTGCTAAAGTCACCCAGCTCCGTTCTGGCCAACATCAGTGTTAGACTCGGGTTTGTGTAGAAGCCTCATGCTCCCCCATGTTCACCAGCAGGTTTGCTGTTCAGTGTTGGACACGTAGTTTACAGCAGAGCCTTCATTTAGATGAAAAATGTATCTGGTCAGAAGTGTGGGGTCACACCACCTGTTCTGTGAATTCCTGTGTTTCCACAGGTCGATAAAATCAAACACCCAGACTCTCTGCTGACTGAGTAACTACAGAGTTATTCAGCGGTTATTCCTCCGGCGCTAACACAAAAACTGTACGCCTCAAGCTTCATAGCATGGATTTCCAGGGCTGAGCAGATCCTGTAGCTGTTGTGTGCAGGTAGCCCAGTACTCGTGTCCATACAGTGCACCTGAAGCGAAAGAGTGAAATTGTGTCCCAGACAAGGTAACAATGAACTTAGTCACACAACAGAGCTCTGCAAAGCTGACTATAACTCCAGAGTCAGAGGATAACTCCCTACAAGCTGACCACAACAACCTTCACAGCTTTGGTTTAAACGGTGATATTTTAAAAAGGATAGCAGCCGATGACAGCTTGGTGACCGAACTCATCAGTTTCAAAGGCTGCAGCCAGAGGAGAGCACCCGTCAATCATTATTCGTTATTAGCACATGCACACAGGGGCATTTAAGGACGCTTCCCAGCACTGGACTCTTGAGGGGCAACCACAGGTTCTGTCCCTCTCTGACATCCTGTTACGTCACACACCAGCAGCACATGTTTTGATGGAAACCTCACATAGCCTCTCTACTTAAACCAAACCCTGCATGACAAATTTTCTGCTTTATTCCCAAATGAAGTGCAGTCCAAGGTGTTTTTCAGTGTTCGCACCGTTGTTGAATCTGTTTTCAGCTAGTTCCCAGAGCCGCTGGCTGTCCCTTGGTTGTATAGCTTCGGGCCAATGAGGACTGAGACATGTAATGTTCTGTTGTTTAAAAGCCAATGTAACGATACTGGAATACACAGCAGATGAACTGGAAGTGTAATGACTCTCATTGACTCTCACATGCTAAAGTGACATGACTTATGCAGCATATAGTTGCTTGTTTGCACATCCAGAAACATTCGTTAGGTGTTTGTGTAGGTTACAGGACAGCACAGAAGCTCTGATCACAGCAGCACAAGAGCATCCTCTAAGCACCACAGAGGCAGGAGTCCACTGACTGTATCACCCATGCAGACTGTCCAAAAGTGCCCCAGAGACTCAGCACAGAGCAGCGAGATGTTAGAAGCAAGCTGGGATGGTGTACAGTGGGAGGCACAACCAAGTGGCTGTGCTAGCGTACAGGAACATCTGTGCCACGTATGAAGTCTCCAAGCTCCCATAGGAGCTTCCAGTGTTCCACACAGACAAGCAGCTGCTGGCCGACCAACCACACGCAGTGGTGACTGACAACGATAGATGAGAGAATCCCAGCAGACAAACAACAAAATAAAGACATACTCGGTGCCATTAGGAGCATCAGGCCCTGTAACCCCGAACCTGGAACAGTGACTCCAGCAGGTTCCAGGCACAACATCAGAAGTTTGAGGAACAGCTAAGATGCACAGAAACCTCAAACTCCTAGGCCTCTGCTACAGGACCTATACATGCATGTATACACGTGTCTGTATACTGATCAACTACAGCAAGCCAAAGCCCATGTGTGCAGCAGACAGTCTCGTCACACTCAGAAACAAGGATGCTGCCCCATCCTGCACTAAGACTGGGGGAGGAGACAAGGCCATGAATCCTAATGGGAAAATGGATTGCAGTGACTTGGAGATGAGGGATGAAACCACAGAGAGTAAGGGTTAGACCGTGTTAGCTCAGGTTATAAAAGCCACAATGAGGTCCCACCCATGTAAATTCTGCTGCAGTGCGAGCCGATCAGACTGCAGTGGGAAGTTTAGAGAAGTTCAGAAGAGAAAAGATATGCGGGGGAGGAGGGTGTCAGCGGGCACAGAGATGAGAAGAGACAGAAGAATTTCAAAAGAACGAAAGGAAAAAAGGAGCAAGGCAGACAAAGTGTGAGAGGGAGAACGACAGAGCTTACACCCATGATCCAGGTCCTTATCTGCCCTTTCAGAGAAGCCACCCTTTAGGGCAGGGACAGCCAGCGCGAGCCAGCTTGCATGCACGGGACGCTTTGTGCATCAATGCAAAGTGGCTTCCTTCCCTCCTTCCCCCGCACGGTTCTGCCTCAGATCATCCCCCAACCCCGGAGGAACGGGAGGAGGCACGTGGACCTACGGGACGACGCGGGAAGAGTTGAGGAGAGGGAGGAGGAGGCTAAGTGAGAGGGGAGAGGAAAGGTGCCAAGGAAGGGATGCGGGAAGGATGTTTAAGGGGTGGGAGGGGAGCGAGAGAGAACGCCACTGCAGTTCCCCAACAATCTGATAAGTTATGAAACAGTTACGTAAAAATGAAGAAAGAGCAAACAGGCAACAACAAAACGTTCACTCGATGGCACGCAATCACAGTTTAACAACCAAAAATGAGCTCGTCACCACTTGAAGGGACCGTGTCCTCGACTTTACACTTACAGATATTAGGCCGTTAACGTCTCCATTAAGTCGTTCTCTCCTGCTGGTCTGGCAGCTGTTTGCAGCCGGCCATCAAAGGATGGGCTCAGTGCCAGACCGCTCAGCCAAGGGCCAGGCGCACAGGCGCAGCTGCTCTAATAAAGGCTAATGTCGCAAGGTTTGCATGCGTGTGTGTGTGTGTCAAGGCTGATTCTGTCAACAAGCACACACCACCTGAAACATGCTGCTGGTAAATGGAACATTAAAGCCTTTATAATCAGCCTGCAAGCTGGTACTGGTGCTGATCCAAACGCTGGGAGGCAGGGAGACAGGAAACGCGTGTGGGAGAGAAAGACACTCAATCGTCACACTTAACTGAAGGCCATTTCACACTGACAGAACGACTGCAGGATCATGGAGCAGATGAATATTGCAGCTCCAAAGTGCCGTGAAACTGCAAGTGACTCAAACGAGCTCATCAGTAACAACCAGCACAATGACTTTGACTCCAAAATAACTTCCAGGAAGTGTCTGATCTGCATTTCTCTTTAGCTGAACTCTGCCGGCTCTTCAGATAAGCGTTCGGCTGAAACTGCAGCTTAAAAGCTTTGAGTGATGACATCACAAGGGTCAGCATTTAAAGACATTATATTTACTATCCACAGTTTCTGATACAGTTTGGAAGCTGCTAATACTAAAACTGCTGCACTGTAATGTGTGTGTGTGAGAGACTGATGAGAAGCAGCAGATAAGGACGAGCTGTTTGGCATTTCTCTGCAGTTTGAGCTAAACTCGCCACCCATGACGAACTCTGCAGTCAATCCAAATCCCCGGACCTTTAACCAGGAAGTATTTTCATTTTGACCAGCGCTGCCAAGTTTCTGTTACCTCTCGCTGAGCTTTCGAGCTCATCTTGCTAATGAAAGTGGGCAGCACTGCCAGATATGAGTGAAAGCTGTGGAACACGAGAAAGATCAAGTTTTATCCACTCAAACGTCCACAGTGAAGGTGAGACAAAAGATATCGTAGTTTCTGAAGGCGATATGGCGCCAAATGCAAATTAAAATATAAATACATGCAGGTGATGTGACAGGATTATCCTAACAAGCCACCATCACACAATGACCCTATTATGATGTTATCGTGACATCATCATGACTCTGACTACAATCTAGGCTCCAACCAACCCAGACCTAGAGACCATCTGTGATCGTTGGGGTGGCACTGGTTGCTAGGGAAAAATGAGAATGACCAGCGAGTGAGTGATTGGTGTAAAACTGGCTGCTACAGCCCTACTCACACATGGGTCAGTGCCCACCCCCTCCAGCAACTCCAAGTTACTATGGAAAAGTAAGTATTAAACAACTGGTTGTTGGAGGTCACCTGGATAAAACTGGTCATACATGGAAAGCTGCTTTTAAACAGAGACAGGAGACTCTCCTGTACAGTGAGGTAATCTGAAGTGTAAATACATTCGATGGCTTTTCCTGGAAGCAAATTATAAGAATCCATCAGTAAATTTAGTGCTGAATGTATTTTGTTTTTAAATGCAAGCATCACTGCTTTGCTTTAACCTCCTAGGACCTGCGTCCACATATGTGGACGTCACATTTTGGGTTATTTAGACAAAAATACTCAATTTTGCTCAACAAGGGCCTGATATCCACTTACGAGGACGTTATCCTGCTACTGTTCTATCGAATATCCTCATAAGTGGCTCTCATTTTTCTTAAAAACAAAAATAAGGTAAAAAAAATAATCTGGTGATTCTTTGTTTTTACATTCATCAGGTCCCAATCAGCTTAAATATCAAAGAGAAATTAAAAATGCTGCTGTGGAAGAGTTCAGGTCTGAGGAGGTTAAAAATAATAACAGATGCAAACCAGCCTTATCATGCATTGTGCTTATAATCTTACCAAACAAAGCCAGTAGATGAGCTGCTTTACATGCTGCAGACCTCTGCAAATGTCAAACCACATGACCTATTACCATCCATGCACTCAGAGTCCCACAGCGCCCGCTCTGAACCGCTGCCCTGTCGATGCCGTGCTCCGTCACTCTAACTGTTTTTCATGGATTGGGAATCATTTGAAATCTATCCCTTTCCAAATGATTCTACTTGCTGCTTCGATAGAGCTGCACACAGTGAACATACTCGACACTCAGTTTGCTGGTCATCGCTTCCCTTAATATGGACGGTTCAATATTCTTTTGTCAGGGAACTAAACCCAACAGGGAGACAATAACAATAAATCAGACTGATAAATATAGTAATAATTTATGATCTCTTGGTGATGCATCCACACAGCCCCCCCGAGGTCAAGGTCTCCTTGCATAAGAGCCCTGCAGGACACTCTGTTCTGCCTCTCTGTTGTTATCAAAGGCACATTTGCTATTGGCTGTGCATCTCTCCAGTACATGAGCACAGGGTGCAGAGGTCAGTCTGAGCCTGTGATCCGCCCTTCAAAGCGCTCGAGGTCTGTAACAACAAGGCTTTAGCTTTGACGTGTTTCATACAGTTTCCATCGCTCTGGCACCGGGAGGGGGGGGGGCCTCACCTTTCATGCATTCCTTCGCCAACAGCGTGAGATGTAAGCAAAGATACCCTAGCCTCGCTTTGCTCTACGGCTGTTTACATCACCACGCCACTGGAGGTCCTGCTTCATTGAGCTCGAGAGCAGGAGAGGAGAAAACATGCATAATCAATCGGGGGGGTGGGGAGGTTGCAGCGTGTCTGCTTGCGTGTGCGTGCGCTCTTACATAAAACGCTCAGTGACGTGCCAGATACAGACACTGAGCCGCGCAAATCTGTGGCTGCTCCTGCGTCCAAGGCCCCGGGGTTCAAACAGACAACACAAATACAAACACACACTTTGCTCTGGAAAATGCATTTTTAGTCATCCGCTCAGGTGAGTGCCGGCTGCGATATCAGCTTTGTAGCAAGGGAGCAGTGTGTGAAGAACAGTCAGTGAACAAGAAGAGCTCACCTAAGACGCGAGTGTCGTTTTCATAGTAAGTAGAATTATTTTTGTGAAATCAAAGCTGCTTTTCATTTTGTTGATTGATGAAACCTCCGTCCTCACACAGTCAAACATCTGTTTCTTTCTTCTACACTAGCATCTTAGGGAGCGCAGGTAAATGGAAAGATTAAAAAACTAATTTCTGAGGTCAAAGTCACTTATTTATTACAAGAATAAGAACACAATCCGATTTTCTCTGATATTATAACGTCTTATGAAACAAACTGGAAAAATTGTTCTGAAAAAACTTGAGAGATGTTTGAAACTTTTGGGAATAATAACCTGAGCTTAGGTTAGACTTTAACATCAAACATACAAAATCTTCTGAGTCTTGCAAATGTATCTCAGAGAACATCCATATTTTTTCTTTTCTCATAAATGTAAATCAAATCAAATCAAAATTTATTTATATAGCACATATTAAAACAACAGTGTTGACCATAGTGCTTCACAGTCAATAAAACTGTGACAAGTCGTAACAAGGTTTCCGTAGGTGAACCTGCGGAAGGATCATTACTGTACAACTGTAATCTTAGATGGTGCAGATGTTCTTCTTTTTGTCCTGTATCCCAGTTTATACAGCACCAAATCACAGCCTTTATCCTGGAAGCTCTTGGCGACAGTGGGAAGGAAAAACTCCCACAGCCTTCAGACATTACTAGATTTTTCTCTACGGTACCATCGGGGAGAAATGTACTAAAGCTTACTGAAAACACGTCAGCGCTCTGCTCTGCGCCCTCCTGCTGTCACTTTATGCTGACCTGTAAAACAACATGTGTTTGCTGTCGTCTTAAACCACACGTGCTGTTACCATAGTAGCCAGGAGTGCAGTTTTTTTAAGATGACGATTTTAAGTAAGCAAGTTTGCTTTGATTAGAGGGGGAGGATTTTAAAATAAGGACTAAATATTGGGCCTTGAGCAAGAGAAGCCACTTCACAGAGCCATAAACCAGTCCCACCAGTGTCTGTTACGACACCACATACAAACGATATGAAAGCCTGCTTTGAGAAGCTGGCGAGATGTCCCGCTGCAGTCCAGAAATCGGCCTGAAAAGCCCGTTCCTGGGCTGCTTGTGCATTGAGAGGAATTTGGCACTAACCTGTCTCCAACCCTGGTTATCAGTGGTTACAAAACACCCATCTGGCAGCAGCAACTCTGCATTAGGAGCATAAATGACAGCACAACAGCAGATGGCACTGTTGAGGTGTGGAAGCATATTTAATGCCCGAGGGAGCGAGTGAGGAGAACAGCTATTGGCAACGAGGAAAGAATGAATAAACGCATCATGTTGCTTCCATAGCAAAATTCCTAAACAATAATCCAGATTAAAACTCTTCATTCTGATACATAAATATCAGATATACATATATGTGTGTGTATTAGTCGGTCTTATCCACCATTATTCCTCCGTGTCTCTCATCAGACACAGAAAAGCTAGTAAGAGGTGCAGGAGTGAGTCACTGCCAGCTTTGGCAGGTGGACCTGAGGGCTACCCTCTGCTCCGTGTGACGTAGTTCAAAGCGAAGCAGAACAACAGGGCAGAAATAAAAGGACGACTGTTTTATCTTCCCTTTGCCAGTGGTGAGTCTAAAATGGTCTTTTAAGAGCTTGGCAGATAAATCCACAGCAGCTTGTGCTTTTTTGAAGGCGTCTTTTAAACAAAAGCTCACGATCGAGCTTCTCCTGCTTAGCCGGGGCGAGAAGAAGAAAGGAGGCGAGGGAAGAAAGAGATATAGCGTTTGAGAGGGAGGGAGGGGGAGAGGCAGGGAGGGGGAGAGGCACGGCAATTTTATTGGTGTAGCACACTTTCAGCACAAGGCAATTCAAGGTGCGTTACATGATTAAAATAAAACATGAAACATTATAAAAGTAAAATACAAGAAAACATTTACAATAAAACAATAATCAAGACAATAATTTATATGAAAAATTAAAACAAACCGGTAGAGAGCCATAATAGGATCAGTTACTCATAAGCAAGTCTAAATAAGTAAGTTTTAATTTTAGAGTTAAAAGAGTTCAGTGTCTCTGCAGCTGTGCAGTCTCCTGATAGTTCCAGATGTGAGGGGCATAGAAACTAAAAGCTGCTTCTCCAGGTTTAGTTCTGGTTCTGGGGACGGTCAGTAAACGAGAGCTGGAGCACCCGACTGATCTGGATGGTTTGTACCATGACAGCAGATCCCTAATGTACTCTGGCGCTAACCCATTCAAGCATTTATAAACTAATAAAAGCACTTTAAGGTCTATTCTGTGAGCTGCAGGGAGCTAGTGTAATGGCTTTAGAACTGGAATAATTTGCTCTATTTTCTTGGTTCTAGTGAGAACACGAGCAGCAGCGTTCTGGATCAGCTGCAGTTGTCTGATTGGTTTTCTGGGTAAACCTGTGAAGATACTGTTACAGTAATCAAGGAGATAAATGCATGGATGAGTTTTTCTAGGTCTAATTGTGCCATCAGTCCTTTAATCCTAGAAATGTTCCTCAGGTGATAGGAGGCTGACTTTGTTATGACTTTGATGTGGCCCTGGAGGTTCAGGTCTGAGTCCATTATTACACCTAAAGTTCTGGCCTGGTCGGTAGTTTCTAGTTGGACCAGCTTGAGCTGATTACTGATATTTAATCGCTCTTTTTTGGGTCCAAAGAGAAGTACTTCAGTTTTGTTATTGTTCAGTTGAAGGAACTTATGAGACATCCAGTTATTAATTTGGATAGGTTCAACATCACCTGGTGACATTGAGATATAAAGTTAAGTATCGTCTGCATAATTGTGGTAGTTAATATTATTGGTGGTTATAATCTGGCTTAACGGGAGCATGTAAATGCTAAATAAGAGGGGCCCTAGGACGGAGCCCTGGGGGACCCCGCATGTGATTTCTATATTTTGTGATGAAAATTGGCTAATTGACACATAGAAGTTCCTGTTCTTAAGGCCGGACTTGAGGCGGTGAGGAAATACCACACAACGGGGAAAAGCCCCAACAACAACACAACAACAACACACGACCTCCTCTGAGTTCTCTCTGGATGTCTGCAGCACGCTTCATTACTTGCATTGTGCTTCCATTTTACACGACTCATCAAACATCCTGGGCTTCTTCCTCCTCGAGCATGAATTCATTATTCATGACTGCTCAGTCATGTTTGAGTCTGTGCGTGCGTGCACACATGGAAAAGCCCGGTCCTGACTCTGCACGTTCACGGCTCTGTCGCCTCTGCTGCCACGGTGTTGTTTCCATCTGACTTAGAGAGGGCTAACACACCCACACGATGTCTTAATGGCTTCTATCATCTCCCCCGTATGAGCCTATTTATAAAAGTCAGGGATGTAATTTTGACGTGTGCTCGTTCTCACCCTGAGGTGCATGCCAACGTACAGCTAGCTGCACTCTGGAGGCTACACGTCTGTAACCTACTTTAGGAGCACCTGCCTTACACGCACTGAAGTGCTGCCAGCTGACTGCTCTAATTTTAAGTAATCAGTAGTGCTCTGATTTGATGTGTTGCGTGCTGTGGTGTCGCAATTACATGAACAGCAGCAACCTTCTCCTCTCTCGATCCACTTCTCACAGGTACGGGCGTCCTGCCTGCTCTCTGAGTTTGCTCGGAGGGTAACTAGTCTGTCCGGCAGAAAAAAACAAAGACAACACGTCCAGCAAAAATGCCTTGTTGATGTCAGTGGTCAGAGGGAAACAGGCAACAGTAACTCAAACCGAGGTATGCAGAAGAGCATCTCTGATTGCACAACATGTCAAACCTTATAAATGGTAAAAGGCCTGTATTTGTATAGCGCTTTACACATCCAGTCATCCACCCATTGGTGATGGTGATGGCAGCTACATTGTAGCCACAGCCACCCTGGGGCGCACTGACAGAGGCGAGGCTGCCGGACACTGGCGCCACCGGGCCCTCTGACCACCACCAGTAGGCAACGGGTGAAGTGTCTTGCCCAAGGACACAACGACCAAGACTGTCCAAGCAGGGGCTCGAACCGGCAACCTTCCGATTACAAGTTCAAACTCTTGAGCCACGATCGCCCCTTATACTTCTAACAAACTGACTCTTTGTTGTATCGCTTGGTATTTTTCACTTGCTGTGGATGTAAACATTACAACAGTACGATTGCAGGTCAGTAACAATCTCACGGCCCTCGTAAGAAACCACAGGTCTAAAATCCCAGAGCATGACAACTTCCCACCTCTCGTGACTCAACTTTGGGAGTCATGGAAGAGCGGCGAGGCGTCCTCCGTGATGCATCACACCATCCTCGTGGTGAGTATTGAGATGGAGGTACAAGGTAGCACCTTTGCAAACATCTCTTGCCCATAGGCCAGAATTTTAACAACATGAAGCCGTTTCATGGGTCCATCCTGTCTTGTATTAATGGTGCAGGCTGCTGCAGGTAGCGTAACAGTGTTGAGATATTTTCCTTGCACACTTTGGGCCCACAGTACCAGCTGAGGATCATTTCAACACCACAGCCTACCTGAGTATTGCTGCGGATCGTGTTCATCCCTTTACGACCACATCTTCCGATGGCTGCTTCCAGGAGATCATTCCACTTTCTTGAACATGACGCTGTACTTCACTGTAGTTCGTTCAAATGGCCTCCACAGTCACCAGATCTCAATCCAGCAGAGCACCGTTGTTGGATGTGATGGAACGGAAGATTTGCATCACATGCACCAAACAAATCTGCAGCAACAGTGTGATCCTGTCATTTCAATATGGACCAAGATCTCGAAGGAATGTTTCCAGCACCTTGTTAAATCTGTGCCATATAAAATGAAGACAAACGAGCTTCCAACCTGGTACCAGCCAAGAGTATCTAATGAAGAGCCCCTGAGTGCATGTGCGCAGTTCTGATATTTCAAAAGCGTACAGACATCACACGCGCTCCACTACAGTAGCTTTGCATGACAATGGTTCAAATGAATCCTTATTCACCTTACACTGTGGAGCAGGTGTATGCCTGATCTGCTCTACCTGACATCATACGTGACATAACTTGTTTGGCTCATAGGCGTACTTACATCGGCCTCAGTATCTGACACGTTGATCAGTTTGCGTACCTACCATCAGAACAGTACAGAGAATCTGGAAAAACATAGCAGATCCCTTTATAATTCTGCAGTTGTATTCATGTTTTATATCCAAGTCTGTTGATTATTATCATCGTCATTATAAAGTCTTACTTTACAGCTCAGGGACATAAATATCTAAACTTTCTCCAATTCTTCAGACTAAAAGAGAAGCTAACGTACTTACTGATGCATAGTGGCCACATGTAGGCTAGGCTATATGTCACGTTCTATGTAAGTACTGAGGCGTAGGCTTTATGGGTGCTTATACGTGATGTTCTGCAGCACTTATCACGTCAGTCACAGCAGTTTGAATTGGTCCAGATTTGCCTCCATAATTAAATGCTTTTGGAAAAACAAACTTCATTCTGGGAATCTGTTGGCTTTATTATCTGACATGGCATACCCACGGGGAAGGAAATTCAGATGCTGCTGATTGAGAGACCCTCACTGCATAACCACCAATTTACTAATGTGTTTATCTTACTGCTCAAATCATATCGATGCAATTATGGCACAAACTGAAGCATGACACGAGCTGTTGTGTGGTTGGGATCATTTTGTGACAGAACAAAGGTCTCATCGCTGTAATGGCTTCACTTTTGTAACGGTCTGACGATAGTTTCTCTCTTGCAGTCATGACAAGTAAACCAGACTGGACAGCTGGGTCAGCGAGGACAGATAAAAAGATGGCAGTGAGTAAAATCTGAAACAGTGGACTCGAACAGCAGGTTCTACAGCACCACAGTGAGTGCAGGATTTGTGTTTGTGAGGGGGTCATCAGGATAAACCTGGATTTCACTGAGTCCAAGTCCAAGCATAGAGGTAGACGTGAGTGTAATAGATCCTCTCCAACAATAATTATATTTTTTCTTGAACAGTTTTAAAGCCTGAAAAGCTCACGATGCACATCTTATCCTATTTTTAAAGGTCCATGTGTTTGAGAATGTGCATGCCTTTTGAAAACTGGTAAATATAATATGTGTGTATAAAATCTTGACTTCTTCCACATGAAAGTCAGGGGTCAGAACGATGGGGCTGCGGCGTCTCTCTCTTGGGTGGAGCTTGCTGACATGGTGGTTTGCACTCTTGTTAACCAGCTGAAGGTCACTCTGGCTGCCACGGCGGGATTTAGCCTGCACCGTGACACTAATAGCCTTGTTCACCACTCGTCTGTGATAGAGGATGTGCCAGTGTGCGGCTCAGTCTGAATATAATTTCCCTGCTGAACGGACCCCATTATCGCTCTCTGTGCATCTAAAGGCCCTCACTTACTTCCTCTTCTCTTGCTCCCACACCTCAGCAGCAGCAGTGAGGTGCCCTCAAAGTTACTGAATAATTCAATTACATTTTTACAGTCCGGACCGAGGCGCCGCAAAGAGGCCAGAGAGCAGTCGGAAGGCTTAAAAGCAATTCATTATTCCGAGTCGCCATCTGTGCGTCGGCCTTTTCGCTCTCTCTGTTTCGACGTGCCTCTGCAAGCACATTCACGTGTCCGTTACAGCTCTACAGCTTCTAGTGCATCTGATCTGCAACACTCGGAGCAATTAACACCAATTTTCTGTTCTGAAGGACTCGCGGTGTAGAAACCACTGTTTGTCTTTGTGAAAATTACAGTCTGCTTACTCAGTGTCAGATTCTCCTCCCTGTGTGCTTTCCAAACATTGTAAACTACTCGTGTTCATAATGAGTGAGTCATTTAGTCTCCAGTTTATCATCGTCATTTGTCTGCTTCGCAGTTCCTGAGCAGCTTCGAGAGCATCGGGATTGTTTCTATATTTGTGCAACTCGTGAACTGAAGTCGACACGAAGTATTTCATGCTGTCGATGGAATCTCTGCCTTTCAGGAGCCGCAGTGTGTAGCATTCAGCACTGTGTGTGTGTGCGCTTTGTTGTGACAACGATGGAGAATGGCATGAGCGCTTCTGAGATGACAAAAGCTATTTTTAGTGCATGGCAGCCACAAGCCTCCTTGGAAGGGAGGTGAGAGAGGAAGTGGGCAAAGATGGAGGAAATAACAAAGGGGAAGATGCAGAAAGGAAGGAGGGAGAATGGCAGGAATCGACATGGGAATCAAATAGGAAATTATAATAATTTGATATTCTTTGTGCATGTTCGAGGGGCTGTAAGAGCTTTGGTGTTGTCCTGCTCCGTGTATCGTTTTGTTACATTTATTATTTTACAGTAAAATTATAGTAACACATTTTTTCAATCTTTCTAAACCAGAATAACAGAACATCAAAGAATTTACAGAAAATAGCGCGAGAACGATCCGTAAAAATGTAACACGTGCAAATAAAAGACAAAACACAAAGACGACATTATGAACCGTTACACAAAAGCCTGTACAAGTGTGTAGGGCTGCAGCGTTTGATTATTTTAGTAATCGAGTATTCTATTGATTATTTCATTAAGTAACTGGACCAGAAAACAGCCTTGTTGTGAACTCCATGCTCTGTCGGGATTGCTGCAGGTAGTTGCTGGATGGGAAAGCGGTGGTCCTGCGGCCCAGTCCTGGATTACTGTCCCCGCTGAGCCTCGGACAGCTCGCACTCAGGGCGCGGAGGCGGCTCGGTGCCAGGCTGCCCTGTGTGTGCTTTGGTGGCGTACGTCAGGCGTATCGGGCCGATTAGCAGGACAGACCAGCTGTTTGTCACCTTCCATTCCCATTGTTGAGGGGAGCCTTCCTCTCATTTGTGCAGCGGTCGCCTGGTTTTACAGCTTGAATGCGCAGCCAGACCCTCTTTCGGGTAGCAGGTGCCGGGTGCCCCTCAGCGACAGCCTACATCTAAATGGTCAGCCTAGTGTTTTGCGGTCAGACCATAGCGGCTGGCTCTGTTGCAGGACTTGAGGCCAGGATTGCGTCTGGCAGACGGCTTTGCCTTTTGCATCTGGTGTGGCCTTCACCGGGCCGTCCTGTGTAGATGTAAATCTTAAATAGTTTGTTTGCAACACTGCGATGGGTGTGGGCTGCACCGTCTCCTCATGGGGTGTCTTAAAGAGTTACTTAGTGAGTTATGTATGTAATCACAGCAGGCTAAATCATGCACTGCTTTCTCCTTGCAGCAGCAGCAGCAGTGCATTGAGCCTACGCTACACAGCTGTGTGCCGTTGTCTACAGTTTGTGGCACAGCGAGTAGATAGTGCTTCCCCGAGCTGTTTGCAGCCAGACAGAGAGACACTGGTAAGCATCGTCACAGTCAAGTCTAATTATCATTATTATTATTTTCAATTATTTAATGAAATTCCAAATTGTCTGATTAAAATCCAATGTGTTAATATCCACCATCACCCACTCTAACGAGTTACTGCCTATCAGTAGCTGGATTACTGTTTCCATTTTGGTTGTTCCTGATTTTGCACCCTTCGTCCAAAACGTGGTGATTTGTTTTTGTGTCATTTATTTTCCATTTTTGTAGCTAGAAAAACAAAAAATCTTCACTGTAACTAAGGTTGATACTGGTCCACGCTGACACATCCCAACAATTAGTGATGTAGCAGCCTCTTAAAATATTCACATTTTGTTGTGCAGTACAGAGATCTCTCAGCTCCAAGCTGCTTGGCTGTCACAGAATTATTAAATATGTATACGCCCAAGACTTTTATTTGTTTTTGTACAAGTGTGCGCTGTCACATCTATGCCAAACGATCTCCTATAGCTAATTTTCCATGTCAATCTGAGGCTGCAGCACGGTCGTTTCAGTCTTTGTCTCCTGTGATTAGGGGACATATGTTTCCTCGCAGAGACGGGCTGTTGGCCAGATGATGTCAGTGTCCTTCTGTCACTCCATTTACCTTCCTCGCATTCAGCCCTCCGATCCGTCTTTCTGTCTGTTTGTGGGGAACACGGGGAGCCTCGCAGTCTGCTGAACGGTGCACACAAACACACATGCGCGCGCATCACACCCGTCGACAGGAAAAGCCTTGAGGCTATGAAAGCGTGACGCGACTGAGCAGAATCCATCCATACATCTGCTGCATATTCAGGTCAGCATCTGGCTGAGCGTGGGCCAGCGTTACAACAATGCATCAATCGCCTCCCGCGCAGCCACAAAGCACACGTATGATGTCTCCGTGTATATTTCCCTGGTTTTAGGGATTATGAGGACCTCGTTAAATGCATTTAGCAAACACTCAAACTGGTTTCGCTTTCTGTCTTTTTGCTGTTTTAATGCAGGAGTCAGCCACAGACGACTGGAAGGGAAAAGACAGAGTTTCTGTTTGCAGCAGAAACCACAATGAAGGCCATTATACTGATGCTGCCTTATCACAATAAGTCTATTGATGCTCACTGGATGTTACTTGGCAAACAACACAATAACACACAGACACACAACACCAAGAAGGTATGAATCCTGTTTTGCAAGTGTTTGGATCACTGTTAAACGTGCGCATTTCTGTGCATGTGTGTGCATGTGTGTGTGCATGTGTGTGTGTGTGCATGTGTGTGTGTGTGCATGTGTGTGTGCATGTGTGTGTGCATGCTTCAAGCACAAAAACAAAAAATTTTGCAGTGACAAAAATCTATCACCTCTTTGTTTCTGCGAGTGTCATTATCCTGTTACAAATGGCTCACGGAGCAGCTGGCATGTCATGGATAACAAATTTCACACACTGTGGCATGGACGCACTCGAGTGCGAGTTGGCACAGAAGCCTGCGATCAATTTTTATGTCGCTGTCTGGTGTTGGCAGTGCCGCTAAACGTGAAGATCCGCTGGGACGCGATGGCTGCAACGAGTCATTTCAGCGACCTGGGACAGTTTGACAGGATCTGTGGATTCCACAGGCTCCGTATGATCTCCGGCTCTTTGTGACTCAGACTCTGCTTTGTGTCCTGCTTGGCTGCAACTGGAACAAACTAAACATCATGTTGAATTTAATAAGTCATGAAATGAACAGCTGACAGAATGTGTTTACTGTGGCAATGACTCACATTATAAAAATGCTTTCCTATAGTTGCCTTTACAACTGGCCTCCAATGGCTGCACGTTGTTGGGTAAACTTTTCCTTACAGCTAAACTAACTTTTACGTACAGAAAACAACCAGCCTCAGTTTCACATCATCCTAGCGAGTGTGATTTATAAGAAAGATCAAATATGTGGATATAAGAGAACATATGATGGTTTCCCTGTTTTCTGTCATGTATATTGTTACAGTGCTGGATGCTTGTACTGAATCCCTGCGAGCTACAATCTAAACGCTTTGTGTTAGACAGTCCTCCATACTGTTGGCTCTGTATGACATCACACAGACAGGATAACCCTAATACGGTCATTTCAGCCAAATAGAAGCTTAGTCACCACCTGTGGTTCAAACTTTCTGCCAATCAGAAGAAGGTTCCCTTTTATTTAATCCACAAGCAGTTGGTTTGTGGATTAACATAGTGGGTGTTTTCTGAATAACTCTGACTTCATTCACTCTTCATATAAACTCCATTTAAATGGATAAATTCCATTTCATTTACCGCACTAATGCACATTTGCATTGTGCCATTATCATTTGGACATTTCATCCAATTTTACAATCTAAAATCTAAACGTGACTCAATGTGATTTCCTATCTTTCAAACGTATAAAAGCGACGGCTTCAAAGAAGCATAATTCAGCACATTTAATGAGACGTTCTCTAATGATAATGCAGCTCGTTCATAACCCTCCAGCTCCAATCAAATCTAATAAGCAGAGGGAGCAATCACAGCGTTAACATGTACAGAGGAATACTGACTCGCCACACGTGTGCCCTCACACACAGACACTGTTATTTCCAGCTGACACTCTGCACCTGCGCTCTATCGCAGTGCCTGCATCCTCCTACAAGAGCGAGAGACAAAGTGCGTGTCCAACCAAAACAGTGCATTACCTCCAGGCTGGCAGCCGAGTGTTTAGCACCCTGACAGGGAGGGCTTGTGGACGGCTGTCGCAGGCCCGTGTGGGGACGGGCAGGATGTCTCCTGCTTGTAAACGTAGGAAGCTCGACTCCAACGAGGCCTAATGACTAATAAATAATGCACGCGGGCTTCCTTTCGCTTGCTTTTACTTTTCTCATCTCTGCCCCTCTCTGCTTCTCGCTTTCAGCCAACGCAAACATGCTGTCCCGCCCCCCTCCTGCTAAACACATGACCCCCCCACCCCAGCACTCCCACCCACCACGAGCCACCCAGGAACAATCTGTCCTGTTAATGTGCGGCCCTGTTTTCCCACACTTATCAGCCCTCTGGATTTAAATACAGCCGTACCGCTGATACTCTGTTGCCTGGAAACACAATACGATGCAGTAATAATAATAACAGCATTTTACCCCCAAAGCCTGCAGGACCCTTTAAACGGGGGCCACGTTGCCCCAAACTGTTCCTCTGTCGCACTGAGAGGTAAAGAGGCTTCTTTCTTTTTCCGTGGGTTTCTTTTGTGCCTGTTTCCGTCCTTCAGCAGCTCGGGTTATTTCTGCGCCGTCATTTTAAAAGATTTTCGGTGCCTTTCAGGAGACTTTAATGGAACAACTGATCCAAATGGAAAATGTCATTTCTGGCCCTGACAGACGTTCTTTGTTCGGGTTCTTTTCTCCAAGAATACCTTCACTCATCTCCAATGTTTTCTTCCTCAGTTCTTTTCTTTATAACAGCTGGTCTCAGCTGATGCATGACTTCCGACGGCATTTAGAGGAAGTGCGCCGATGACCTCACTGGCAAGGCGTGTCTTACATAACGGTAACTCCCTCAGGTTAAGAAGCATTTCCTGGCACTCCTGATGAAAGCTTCTTACTCTGGCTCAGAGTGCTTTCTTCCATGAGAACTAAAGTTAAAACACGCAGTGAACGAGGACGAGATGCTGAGATAAGCCTGATGTAACAGCAAGATAGTACGGAAGCACTCGGCTGCACTTTCATGTACTCAGTGTTTTTAGGGCTGTGCGATTCAGAAGTGGCTGCTCCTCTCACAGGGAGCTGCCGGGACTGCTTATGATCTGCCACACGTGTGAATAAATAAGTTTAGATCTGCTGGATCACTTCGAGTCATGAAAACCTTCCTTTTCCTGTCAGTAGCAGCACTCCTGCTAATAGAGAATAATTGTTAAAGTTGATATTTTTAGCCACTTTTTGCTATTTTATTGCAGTTTGTTTGTTCTTGGATCATCATGCGTTCATCCTTGTTTTGTAAGACTAAATGAAGAAATCAGGGGATAAATTCGCACTGCTGGGTCAGAGGTAATGCGATACGGTGGGATATTAGCATTAGAAGGTAATCATCTGTGATATCATCTCTGATATCAGCCTCTACGATGGTTTTCTGCCCAGATACAAAAGAGGCGAATGGGAACGTGGCAGCATGCCGGCTCAAACCCAGAAGGGTTTTTAATGGCAGCGTAATTTGCCTCAGTGGTTCTTGTGGCGATTCAGAGTACACTCAAGTGAGCCTCCAATCAGCCCTGCTCACACCAACTGTGGGAAAACTCACTAAGTGCACATCATAGTGGTTTTAAAATTAACACATCTTTAATGACTAACACTGATGCCACAATATCAGCCCACCCTACTTCTCTGACTGCTGGTAGTTTTACTGTCATTATACTGCAAACCTGCTCGCATGCTAAATCTCTGCTAAACCGAACCAAAGGCACCCAGTCAACTTTCCTGTATTCAGAGCTGGGACTGGTGGACTAAAAGAAGCCTTCGACGATAAGGCTGATCTGGGAAGGCGTTAGACTCTTCAATCTTTAGAAAATCCAGCCTGTGACAGGAAACTTTGGTCATTTCAGACCAGATCCGGTGAGCACAGGACTCAAAGTCCGATTTAGTGTGTGGGGAAACCTGAAAATCCACACCGCTAGCATAGCAGCAAGGAAAATATTTCCCCTCAGAGAAGCTCCTCCCAGACTGATGTCTGTTTTCTCTGTGGGAAGGCGGTGATCACGCCTGATCTTTGTGGATTAAGCCAAACATATTAGCTCCTGTTACACGAGCTATGATGCTACAAGCGTAGAGCTCGTATGAAGGTGGAATTTGGCAAGCTTAAATAGCTTAAATAGAAATTCACTCGCTGGGCTCACGTCCTCATTTTAGGTTTGACAGCGTTTTAGTAGCTAAACGTACGAGCTGAGCTGCGGTTTGGGGAACGCCTCAAAGGGGACTGCGGCGGCTCCCGGCCCAGCAGAGCCCCATGTACTAAATAGAAGTGGGAGGGAGGGTGGAGCACGAAAACGAGAACAAACAGCTTGTAGAACTGAGGGGGAACATGTGTAGATGAGAGCTGGAAGGAGCATTTGGAGGCGTGGTCCCGCTAATAAAATAAAAAAATACTTTATCTCCAACTAATGACGGCGACTTCTGGCCAAGGTGAAGATGCACAATTACTTTGTACTTCAGTAGAATTTTCATGTATCTGTACTATTCTTGAGTATTTGTGCTTTTTACACAAATATCTCTACTGTTCACGTCCCCGAGTTTTCAAAAACAGGCTTGTTACACAGAAGACCCTCCACACGCCGCTGGGAAAAAACACATCATCGATGCATCGTCTATGGAGCCACGCTGAGGGGTCGAGGTGAGCCGGGATGATCCAGAACAGCGTTTTGGATGCAGATGTCTATATGTTTCGGTTGCGCTACCACAAATATCAGCAAACATACATACGTGTACAGTCTGTGGCACAGTGTGTCTGCTAGCTGCAGGTCCAGCTGCTCTTTCCCAGGGAGAGAAAAGAAAAAGACGGAGGTGATATTCAAAGGTAAGGACTGGAAACGTAAAGCTTGTGTGCAAAGCCTCATTTTTGAGGCTTTTGAGAAGCTGTGCTGCTGAGGTGATGCTTTCTCACAGCGGGAAACATCCTGCCGTGCAAACCGAAGTATATTAACGTTTTGTTATCCAAAGATTGCCGGAAAAAACTGGGGAGTGTGTGCAGCTAAAGCGATTAGCCTGCAGCACTGTGGTGGAGTTTACAGTAATGTGCTGTGCTGGTGCAGAGCATCTGTGGTGGACATCATGTTAGGTTACATCAAGGGTAGCACACATCTATTTAGATTTAAGCTGATGATGCTGATTCGATTCAGTGAGCTCCACCTTTATAAAGCTTCATACTGCTTCTGGTCTCCAGATGTTCCTGCTGCTGCATACGAAGCACGTATTCAGCTCAAGAACACAAAAATAAACTTTTTGGGGAGTTTTATGTTTTAAGGTTCCCATCAGATAGAATTACTCATTAACTGGACTGGTTAAACTGGGCTGGATGAAGTGCCCAGTAAGATCCAGCTGTATGTAATACATTTGTGTTGTCATAAGGGCTCAAAACACTAAGTAAACTCTGCAGGTTCGTGTAGCTTCATTTTTCATCACAGCTTGTTCCTTCAGTTTCAAAACTACCCTGAGATGTATGAAAATGCTAAAATCAGCACACGAGCTTATTGTTTGCTTGTATATGACACTTAAATAGTTTGTTTGCTTGTTTTTTTGTGTTATAAATATGATACAACCCTCCTGTACCACGACGTGACATCACACGGCTGGACCGTGTTCTGATTTTCAACTTGAACCCGAACTTAACGTGACCGCGGAGGAAAACACGGCGAAACAAAACGTGCATCAATACGAAGACGCAGAGTTCACAGAGGTGAGGCGGTGAGAGTGGGCGGGGCCCCGGCGGCTGAGAGGAGGAGCGTTTGAGAGCGTTGCTTCTGTCATCAGCTGTTTCTGGTCCAACATATTCAAGCAACTGTAACTTCATGATGTAGTTTTTTTTATCCAGGTTTGTTTCGCCTCGACTGACAAAAACACAAAAACAAAGTGTATTTACTGGTCTTTGGTTTATTACTGGTCTTTGTGGGGGAACTCCCGAGCTCACTGAACTGGTCTCAGAGGAGACAGCGGATGGTTTACTGCCAAGCAGGGGAGCACCTAACGTTTCCCAACTCTCCCATTTCTTAAATCCAGTTTGTCTTTAGCTGTCTCTGATTTGTGGAAACAACAGCCGGCGGTATTTAGACCGCACGGATCCTCCCCTTCCTTCTCCTCTTCTCACTTCTGTTGTTTCCTCTCGCCTGGTAATGTTAACCAGAAGCTTTGTGGTGTCGTCGGGATGATTAGAAATAGCAGTTTTATAACTGGTTTATGTCATCAACCCTCCAGTGAACTGCAACCGAAGTGTAATTGCAGCATTCATAGGTGAAAATATGTGTTAAATATTTCAGATGTTTTAAGACGATTAAGCCTGTTGGCTGAAATCGTTGGTTCTTCTTCACACAGCGAGTCGAGCGTCACTCTCTGCAGCAAACTGTGCCGCTGCCTCTTTATTCTCCTCATCCAGTTCACACAGCGTCACGTCCCTCTACTGTAATCTGCCCTCGCTGTTAGCAGCCACACCAACAGCTGCTCTGTGAACGCCTGCTCGCTGAGCTACAGGAGAGTCAGTGTGTCGTGTAGTAGCACATAACACGTGTGCAGTCCATCACAATGAAAGTGAGCCAGTGGAGCCTCACCTTGACGTAGAGCTGCTGGAACTCCTCCAGGTTGAGCCGGCCGGTGGGACAGTCCTTCAGGAATCCCTTGTACCACTGCTTCAGCTCGTGCTCGTTAAACTCCGTGTTCTTCACCAGATCCTCCATCACTTCAGGGGTCAGCTTGCTGTTCTGTTTCCCCATTTTTCCTGTGACAAGCAAAGCACAAAAAGGGGGAGGGGCACACAGCATCTTTAAATTAATACAGAGCACAGAGAAGAACGTCTCCTTGTGTGAATCTGCAGGAAAAGTCTGGAGAGCGATTCATCGGAAAGCAGAGAAGTCGACAGCAGAGCTGCGTCTAAAAATAAGCTTTGAAACAAATGGAGTGAAATGCTGTTTGCACCTCTTGGACAACAGGGTCAGTTTGTCAGACTCGCTGCCTTTGAGCAGCTGCTTGGCCCACTTTTGTTTACTTTGTTTTTAAAGGAAAACTCAACCACTGAAATCATCAGAGCTTCTGAATTACATTCATTAAAGAAGATTAGCCCAGATTAGCATAAATAAGAAAATCATCCTAGACGACTACAATGTGTGCGGACTACCAGTCTAGGGAAACAACATATAAAATCTTTTTTACGTAGGTGTGTGCCTGTCCTGTCCTTCTTTGAATTATTTTTAAGACCACGTTACATTAAAATCTTGTTCTTCCAGTTAAACCTTTAACCACATTTCCTGTTCTGGCCTTTAGTTCCTCCTAAACAGAGAGAATCTCATCCTAAAATCCTAAAAATGAATCTCTGGCTTTTGGAAAGGGTCCCAATGACATGTTAGGCTCCTAAAGTAGTTAACCCACTGTGACTGTGACCCACTGAAACACTCAAGCATGTTTTGCTTTAAAGTGCCTTAATTTCTCCGTCTGCCCCCCAGCCGCCTCTCCTGCATCGAGCTGCCTGCATCTGCGTGATGCTGATGCTGCCACTTTATGGCCTTGATTAGCGCATTAACCAACTCATAATTATCCTAATGTGAAAAAGATGGTTTCGAGTTTTGGAACATTTCCGCTCGCTCTCCTGAGATGTTTTATTAGATCTCTTCAGCTCAAAAACCAGGGAGCACGTGAGGCAGCAACAGTGTGACGTGTGTCTCTGCGTGAGCACCTTTCTTGGCATGTCGAGGCTTCAATATGTGGAGAAAATCAAAAGAGCTCAAACTTTAGAAAGATGATTGTTTGTATTGGCAGGGTTACACTGTGACTGTGTGGCAGAGGCAGCGCAGGGACTGGTTTAGAAAAGTGTCCCTGTGTTAAAGATCCTCTCACATCTGCCAAACAGCAGCCGCGCACTGTGAGAAGTTATTAAATTAACAAGTTTACAGTTGCCAAGTTTGCTTATTGATCATCTATTGGAGCTGATTTTGTCCCAGTGCACCGCTGCTATACCCTTGTTGCAGATCCAAAAACCTTCTTGGCTGCTAGAAGACAAGTTTATATGGAAGACGCTGACATATCTGCAAGCACTCGCTAACTAGCTGCCAGGTTATACGGTGGAGCTTTTCCACAGCAGTGGCGCCCGCCCCGATGTTTGAAGCCCTGCTGCTCACTCGCTGAACAGAAGAGAGGGCAGCAGCAGAGCAAGACCTTCATTTCATGAAGCAGCACTGTTCACAAAAGCAAAGTCAATAAAGGGCTACGAAAGGTGCTCGGTCGGCCACGAGGAGGTGAAATGAAGCATAACAGCTGTGAGTCAGAGAGATGTCAGCTCCCCAAGCTCAAAGAGTTTTTACATGTGAACCCCCAAATTAAAACAAACACATAAGCAGCGATCTGAAGCGTGCAGTGCTACCTGCAGCCATACGTGACACTGTATCGTAACGGGAAAATATAATAAGGAGAAAAACGCATTTTTATGGTATTTGAAAGTGATAACATTTTGGTTAATATGGTCACAAACATGAAAGAGTTTCAGTCCCATCTAGTTATCAGCAAACTCCATTTCACTCAAACGTCTTCCTAGAAGTTTAAAATAGGTTTGTATTGTTTCACTATGATGAAGAGCAGAGCAGCTCTTTTTTATGAGCCCTGAACCACAGGTCAGGCTATTATAATACATCGTGAAATGATACGGATGGTGTGTGTGTGTGTGTGTGTGTGTGTGTGTGTGTGTGTGTGTGTGTGTGTGTGTGTGTGTGTGTGTGTGTGTGTGTGTGTGTGGACATCTCAGTTGCTTCATCTAATCTATCTGCAGGATTGTTGATGGAGAACTCCAACAGTGGAAAAAGCCACACATCAGATCAGAAAAGTTATTCTTAGCAAATGGGGAAAAATGAAAAGTTCTTCAGTTCATGAAGACCGCATGAAGCAGACTTTTCAACAGCTCAGACACTCCCTGCACCAAAATCTCTCTACGGGAGATAGATATACTTTGTCCTGAAAGCCAATTTCAAAAGGTTTTTCCAGCTCGGCTCAGCGTGACCCGAGTTCACAGGGACGGTTTACCAAACGGAAATTTGAGTTATGCAATGACTAAGTGTGATACCACGTTGTCTGCAAGCTACATGGAAATTTCAACAAATAAATGAACTCATAATGAATGAAAGTGCTGCAGGTGCACTATGACACAGACTGTACTGAAAATATGAAATTTTGATAACAGTGAACAAAAATCCAATTAAATCAGAGAAACAGTGTGACACAGAGCCATTAGCTTCAATACCTGATGGGAGGTGGAGGTGGGAATCCAGCCAAAACTGGGACAAAGATGGAAGCAGAGAGGAACGAAGAGAGAGGAGAATACAGATGGAGAATGTCTGAGCTTTTTCCTAATGCTCAGTAAGAGACTGTAGAAAGACAACGACAGTCACGGTGAGGACGTAATGCGAACTTTTCCCAACTCTGAGGGAAGGACCGGGGATGAAATTGCAGGATGCTGCTTTCGAGCTTGGAATGTCTGCTCATGACCAACCGTTAGCTTCAATGTGACGCACAACAAGTAAACTGCTGCTGTGGACACAGCGTTACACTAACTATGTATTCTGCATGTTTACTGTGTGTATATGATGTTTAACAGCAAGCTGTGAACGAACCCGAATGCACTTACCAAAGTTTCATGTGTCTGTGCACACATAGTGAAATTACTCTACAGTAAATACGCTAATTTAACTTTAACACTGTGGGCTGGCCTGCAAGCCTGAGTAAACTCTGCAACTGTTAGCTAGCTAGCGCTGGTATCAACTTTAATACCAATGTTGTATCCTTCTACTGCTGGCCTAAAACCTTTGTGCTAAGATAACAAGTGCTCATCGTGTAGAGTAATTTACACTTAGCGACTTTCGCGAGTCCAGTACTCCTACGGCACTCAATTTAGTTGTACTAGAGCCTGACTGATTTATCAGCAGGCCAATATTAGCAACAGGCTGTTGTTATAGCTGTTTGCTGATCACTCATCAGTGTCAGAATATATAACGGTCGATAAATGAAAATTAAACAGTAAAGAAGAGAAAGGAGAAACACCCTTCAACCATATTAGGTGTTGACGTTGCACAGTTTGTCCAGCAGGGGGCACTCTGCAACTTCCTCAGTCTGAACGTCACAAATACAACAGTTAGCTATAAACAGTTGGTCAGTTTACCTGAAAATAGTAATTAGTTACTAATTAGTGATTACGTCTCCAAGAAAATAATCCTATTACTTTAATGATTACTTATTTTCAAAACTAATTAGTTACTTTATTCCTTAGTTACTTTTTAAAAACACGATCAGAAGAAAAACAGATCAATCACCTGATATCAGTCAGACTCTAAGCCACACATACCACGAACACATATCCACTCAAACAACTGCCTCGTGAAAGAAAACGAAATGAAGCTGAAATGAGCCAAACTGTTCAAAGAAAAACAAACAAACAGAAAAACTGCTTTTAGAAAATGTACTAAAGATTTTGTTTAATGTTTCCAATTTTACTTTGGATCTGACTTTTCAGGGAGCCAAAAACTCCAGAAAAACCCTGATATCACAGCAGCCCAACAGATGCAACAGATGCAACAGATGCAGTACACTGGACGCATCCCACCACTACTGTGTGCTGCTCACTGAACAAGAACAACGCAGAGGGAGGAGCTGCGGCAGGACTGCTGCGTGTCATCAGTGTGTTCATAATTTGTTTTAATCATCTTCATTCATTCAAACCAACAAATTAACCAGACACTCAGATACATGGATATTATTGGAGCTAATCATTACCTGAGCTTTGGGACATAAAGCTACAGCAGAATAACATCTCACTGATTACACCAGCCATGACCTGTAAATGCAGACGTACTTGGCTTGTAGTTATAACACAGATTATACAACCTGAACACTCAAAAATGTTCAGTTAAAAACAAACCTTGCATCCTTCAAACAGTAGCTTTTGAAGAGCGCAGAAAAGCACGCCTGTGTTACTGTGACCTGCTGGGCATCCTAAATGCTTTCAGCTCATTCTGTAAAGAAGCAGCTGAACAGTTTCCTCATTCATAACTCAGCCTGTCATCCTTCCACTGTGCTGTCAGTGTGAGAATCTACTAAACTGGCTTTCTAAGATTTTTGGCAGCAATTGCAATTATTCAACAGAAGTGAATCAGCTATACAGCTACCGCGCTGCTATATTATGAAATAAGGCTCCTTTGTGAAAATGTTTTTTAATTACAAATGAGAAAAAAGAGAAAAGGAAACATCAGCACATGGCTGATTAAAAAAATTGAAAATAACGACGTTGGCGTATGTACGAGTGCTCAGGCATTTGGCTCATATTGAAGATAATCTACGCTCGGCTCTGTATGATGTCACTGAGAGCAATTATCACTAATAAGGCCGTTCTAAGGAAACAAGCCCCTCCCACCTGCTGTTCAAGCTTTCTGTTTATGAGGCGCATAAATAAATATTCGGAACTGTGAATCATACAAAGCAATTTTTAGTCCAAGAGTAAAAATGTGTAGAAACGAGGGTCCCTTTAAGGTAAGTAGCACAGGCTTGATGTGAAACATTGACTGTAAACGAGCGTTTCCCTGTAACGGGCAGCAGCAGGTTAAAGCTCCTCAGTGTTGCAGTGAAACTGAGGAGCCTGAGTGCAGCAGGAGGCCACCGTGCCCTGGAAGAGATGTGAGCAGAAGACGGTCTCACTTACTGTCAGTGCATATGTGAGTAAGTGACTGTGTGACAGAGAGACAAAGTAAATGCATTTGTATTTATAAAGCACGTGTGCATGTACGAAGGCATTACTTATGTGTTTAGGAGCGCAGGTCTGTCACAGACGCTCGCTGATTGAGAATGAATTGTAGTGCACTTTGCATCCCAAAGATAATGGAGCTCATAAACATTTGAGGAACATCTCAAAGCACCCTGAGCACAGTAAGAGCAAGCAGCAGCATATGCAGCGCTGCGGCAGCGCACGCTACCCGTCAGAACCTCCAGGGACTGAATGCACTTTTGATAAAAGACACAAACATCTTCTGCGCTGTTAATGGTAATTCTCCTCTAAAACATTCAAAACCTGCTTAACAATAGCGTCGCATCACAATGCAAGTGTTGCTCTCACCAGTCATTGAACAAGGGCTGAATCTGCATCTGCAGTGTGCCAGCGTGCTGCTAGGATCCAGCTTTACAGCACACGGTGCTATAGCTGAGCCTTCAGGAGGGGGGGTACGCAAAATTCATGGGCTCAGCTTCATGGTGCGGCTCTTGGGTTTCTGGAAGTAAATGACTGTAATTTTTACTGAAACAGCTGAGACACTTAAATGTTGTGTAACATCAGAAAAAAGGCTGACGGGCTTCAAAGTCAGCAGAAGGATGTTCAGCTTTAACAACACTGGGACAGGAGACGTCCAAGACAAGCTTGGTGCTCACAGTTTAACACGGCTGACCGATGCATATGCTGGTGCAGTGAGACCATTTACAGCATTAACTCCATGTGTAGTTCGAGTTAACACATAGATCTCAGAAATATAATTGATATATTATCATTGCCAACAGCTTTTTAGAATTTTTTCTTCTGGCAAGGCAAACATGTCGACACCTTCTCGGCTGAATAAAAACTGCATGTACACCGAGCGCGCACACACACTGTTACACCCTCAGTTGGACTTATAAATGAATATCGTGTTTTTATAAGAGAATGCAAATATATCCTTTCTCAAGGAGTGAAAATGACAAGTCACACATCGTCTTGATACCTCCCACCCCATCTCGCTTCATATAAAACCTGCACAGCCTTTAGAGTGACGCGTGAGGCAACATGGCACGTGGCACAATTTCAAAACCTATTCAACCTACACATTTTTTAAAAGCGTTTTTTCTGAGACCTTTCATTTATGTCTGCAGCTGATGATTTGAGTGACGTATTTATCGGCTGTATCAAAGCAACCCACATGGTCTGTGTATCTGAAAACATTGCTGTTCCACTGACTGTCATTCTTGCGAGCTGCCTACGAGCCCGGTAACTCCCTGTCACCTTCCCCCTGTTGTTGATGTTTACTGAATTGCAATAAAATGAGAAATGGAATCAAAAGTATCTTTTTACATGAACGTCGCCTCTCGGCTAACAAATGCAATAATGACTAAACTCGTTTCCATTCTTACTTTGTTACACTGTCAACACCAGAGAGAAGGCGCACTGCAAGAAATGGGATGAAGGCAAGGAAAGCAATCAGGGAGGTGACTGGAGACACCCCCCCCAAAGAAATACGCCTGATGACACTTAGTTATATGCACTGTAATGTATTGAGGCGGTTAATCACATCTACAAAGGGCCAAGGGGGGCAGCTAGTGCATCATCAGCCAGTGGTTTGTTTTAGCAAGAGAGTTGAGTGGGGCTGAGTCTGGGACGAGGGGTCACTCTGCAGTGCGATGCAGAGCAGAGCGCCATGCTGACTCCAAACCTGAGTCATAGCCCTTTGTCTCACAGTCCACTGAGGGTTCAACAGATAGTAATTACACATCATGTAATTACACATCAGCACACAGGTATGGTCTGACACAACAGACCTGCCCCAGAGCCAGGCTGTGGGCTGTTACATAACACTATCCCTTTGCCATCATTTGCCAACATGGATGACCTTGAGAGGCGGGCAGAGTCCGGGCTAAGACGAGCAAGGATAGGAGCAAAGCAATCTGAGGCTTTAATTTGGGCAAATATTACAGGAGAGATTAATGTGTGTCTGTAGAGAGGGGGGGGGGGGGGGGGGCAGCAATGATTGGATGGGGCTGGTGGATGTGATGTGGTCATGCAAGATTGATTTGCAAAAGAAAAAAAACAACAACCAGGCGCTTCCCACTGAGGATGATTGGGGTTAAGGACACACACCACACCCCGTCTTCTTCTTGCACGCACACACACACACACACACACACACACACACACACACACACACACACACACACACGCACGCACGCACGCACGCACGCACGCACGCACGCACGCACACACACACACACACACACCTTGCGCAACATCAGCACCAGTGACAAACTACAGCACATCACACCACACGGTGCCATGTCATAGCAGCCCACCCCACGCAAGTCACAAGTACAAATCGTCAAATTTCACACAGTCCCCACTGTTACACAGAACAGCCTCGCTCTCCTCACTTTTGTTGTTAAATCCACAAGCCTTGTGTGTGTGTGTGTGTGTGTGTGTGTGTGTGTGTGTGTGTGTGTGTGTGTGTGTGTGTGTGTGTGTGTGTGTGTGTGTGTGTGTGTGTGTGTGCGTAAGCAGCAAGAGTAAACCCAGGTAAGAAACAACCATGTTTATCTAATGCGATATGATCAGAAGGCTGTACTGATATATATATATATATATGTGTGTGTGTGTGTGTGTCCTTATTAAAATGGACTTCAACCACAATACATCGATACATTAGCCTTATGATACCGAAAGGATGACGCACTGAGTTGCATCATGCTGATATAAATATAAATAAATATAAACTGAGATGATGCCGAGCAGTACAATAATAATTAGATTTTCCTGCATCTGTCAAGATTTTACGCAAAGCCTTCATCCTACCTTGCGAGAGTGTGGAGTCAACGAGTGTGGAGTCCGGTCTGGTGTCTGGAGTGGTCCAAAAGAAAGAAAAGAGAAAGAAAACACCTGCGAGCACGGCAAACAGCAAGAAATGCTCTTCTGTCGAGCTGAAGATTAGCGGTGCCTTTTGGGTTGTTGGATTTATTTAATTTTAGTTTAATGCTGGGGAGAAGTCGGGCTTTTACAGAGAGGAAGCTGTGCAGGTCCGTAGGATGATGCTGCGCAACACAAACTGCTGCTGATGTGCTGAGAGGAGGAGACAGATACTGAGAGAGCGCGCAGTGTGCGTCTGCCTCGCTCCCGCTGCCAGCCTGTGGCTGTGGATCACCGATACAGACAATAAAGGCAGCGAGGAGCAGACAAACACCAGCGTTTGTGTCCCCAATAATATTTTGTGAAGTAATACAAACCTTTCTTTGCCTTCCAGTGTCAGAAATACACATTTCAATGTGTTAAAGAGCAGAGGCTAATATCGATGGTGTTGACTTTATGTTAGCTAAAGCCTTAGTTACGTCATATTAATCAGCCCTGTTAGTTTCGCGCCAAATGTGGGACATCAGTTGGCCAGCGATTGTAAATACAGCAGCCTGGTGAAAAAGCTTTCCTTCAGAAGGTAACAAATGTGGGGCAAAAAACGTAACTCTCAGCATCTAGAGAGTCAGTGTAGCTTACAGTGTAAAACAAAGTCGCAGTCTTTCTTTCATTATTATAGCAATATCACGAACTAAGCTAGTGAGAAGCCAGCTAGCTTCACTTGTAAATATTACCTCTATAAAGCCTAACATACAAAAACCAAGTTACACTATTACAAGTGACTTTAAAGAGTAATTTAGGGATCTCTGAAGAGGCAGGCACTTTGTATGAACTGTTAGTTCTGTTGCAATGGCTAGAAAGTAAAGGCTAAATGAAGGCTAACAGCTAGCAAACCTAAGTCTCTTTTTACCTTTGCTAGCTACAGGACACTACCTTGTTATAGTAGCATGAGTACAGTAATGAAATATTTCATCGTGGCATTCTTTAGTTTTTTGATCGTTGTTCACGACAGTGGTGATTAACATCTACACCTGTTTTCCGTCTTTGGAGAATTTCTTTTGTGGTTGTTTTACTAAGCCAGCTACAAGCTACACCTACAGCAGCTGTCATGAAGCTCCTGGTGCATAGTTTTGTGCTGATGTTAATGGAGCTTTACAGAAAATTGAGTCAGCAGAGCTTTAGTGACCTTGACACACTATACACCTCAGCAGCCCTGCTCCAAGTTTAGCTGGTGTGCCATTTGTGGCTGAGCTGCTGTGGTGTCTAAATGCTTTGAGTTTGGATTAATTCTACTCACAGCTGATTAGAATATCACAAACTGGCTTGTTGCAATGATGATATTCTATTACAGTAGCATACCTGAAATCATTGAGCTCTTTAGGACAATCCATTCTTTAAAAAATGTTTATAAAGGCAGACTGCACGGTTATGTGCTTGGTTTTATACACCTGTTTCAATGGGACTGAAAACACGTGAATTCAAACGTTAAGGGATGTGACCCAATACTCTCCATATAGTGTATATATCATGTAGTAGACCGTTACAGCATTTATGTGTGACAGGATATGCCAGGCACCCTGTTGTCTTGAAATTCTTCCTTCTGTCTTTTGTGTGGGTAATGGCAGCAGTTTGAGATGTTAGGAGCACAAATCATGAAATGAATGCTGACTGACTTCCACTCAGCTGTTTCTGTTTTAGGTTATAGGGTCATGGCTCAGTTGCTGTGGGAGCTGATGTAAAAGATGCTAGTAAAACTCGTTAATATGTTATTTGATCAGTCAAAATATCTTATAAAAAGAGGCTTATCATGCTCATTGTACACAAAGTACTGGTACTGAGGTGTATAGTGTGTAACCGTCAGGTATGGTCAGAAACCACATCAGTACTTGATACTAGAATAACACAATATTATCTTTTGTTTCTTTAAAGGATTGTTGGGGGATTACTTCCATGTGATTGGAGTCATAAGGTGAGATGCTGCACGTGCTGTTGTGTAATGAAATGTGCACTCTTGTACATGATGAAGTAGCTCATTGTTCACCAGCATTGTTATAATGATGCCTTTGTAATCCAGCCTCTGCATCGTGTTTTTTCTTCCTAAAAATGTTATTTGCCAACAGTAAGTTTTGTATTAGCAACATTCTGGACATGATTGCTTATTTGACGAGTAACACTCGGATTTGAGCTGTGTAGCTTCCAGATGCAGAGCTCACACTGTGGTGGGCTTTTTTTTAGGTTTTATAATTCGATGAGAACATGAAAGTCCCACAAGATGATGACATCTCACAAACAGAGAGGGAGCTCACGTCACCACCCTCCCCAAAACGATCCAGACCTGAGTGTAGAGTGATGAATGACCACAGTGGGTTAAGCAAGTTCGACTTTCCAGAGCTTTTGACATTTAGGAAAACTAATCATTTCCCATCATCAGCAAGTACCCTGCAGAAAACCGAAGGCCTGATTAGCACATTTGAATGTTTGGAAGATGAGAAATCTCAGGAGCGACCACAAGACACTAAGTCTGACGTCAGTCCTAATACTGAGGTGACTTCATACAATAAGAGTACACACGTGGAATCATCTAAAGTGTGTTTTATTCCCACTGAGAGCTACCTACTCCTGGGGAAAGAGGAGCAGCTTCCAGTTACTGAAACAGACAAACTCAGCTTTTACCAGTCAGATGATACAGATGGTTCATTAGGAGAGTCTGCCACCATAGCCAGTACTAACACATCCAGTCATTCTGATGGCAGGCTACCAGGGACATCCATTAAAGATCAAACCCCTGGTGGTTGCAGTCCTTCCACTGGAAATGAAAAATATGGGAGACAGGTACAAAAAAATGTCAATGAAATGCAGACGAGAAATGAAGAGGTCAGATGTCAGCCTAATTGTACTAATAAAGAGTCAGTCTGTGACGTAGGTTACTGTAGCACAAGGAGCCAATTTGCTGAAGTTGTAGAGACGACTCAGAAGAGGACTGAACCTGAGTTTAATGAGTATATTGTTTTCACTAAGGAAGAGAGTGAGAGTAAGAGATCTTCCAGTGATTATGCAGATTCTAAACCACTCTGTTCAGACCCTGTAGAAGAGCCCTCTGGGAACTTGGTAGAAGCTGGGAAAAAGGAAAAAAATGATTCAGGATTACAGTTCTGTGAGAAGGAAAATGTTTCTGTCTGTGATGGGAAAACAGAAGGCCAAGTTAATAAGAAAGCCCTCATCCTTTTTGCTGCTGTATGCAGTGAAGGATCAATTCTTTCTCATGATGTGATGTTAGAAAGAAATCCTGCAAATGAGAGCCCGAATCTCGATGTTGATGACCTCTGTGGGGAAAAAAGAGCGGATGGTGCTTGCAAGATAATAGCCAAAGCTCAGAGTGAAACAGCTGATCACACAACAGTGACTACGTTGCCGGCTAGAATCAGTCAAGAGCCGGCTGAAGGAGATAATGATGAAGGCCCTTTCCATGTAATTGACCCTGCGATCTGTAGTGAAACTGACAGGGAAGCTGAAGAAAACTGCTGTAACTCAGCAAGCGCCGCAGGTCCCAAATTATCTCCATCAGTAGAAGTCGACAAGATGGAAATGCCTCTTCCACTCCATTCCCACATGAGGACATCAGAAAAGGTTTCATGTCCCGACCGGACAGAGTGCTTTAATAATGAAAGCAGGACATGGCATCAGGAAGGTGCAAACGATGACTTCTGTCAGGCAGGACTACAGTCTTCTTCCGTCACCACCAATGAAACGCACAAGACTTTCACTGAATGTGACTGTCAATGGAAATCCAGGTTCAGCAGGAGCCCTACAAAGCCTCTCCCTCCTGGGGATCATGCAATACAAGGAAGCCACGGTTCCATGGGACACGAGTTCAAAGAGCAGAGTCGCTCCAGCTGTTTTTCTGTCAGGCTTGACCCCCTGGAGACGTCGGAAGTCGAACATTCACAGAGAGAAATTGACAGCGTGGACATGACAGCTGTGATAAAAGAAAGCAAAGAAATCTGTTTTGTGAAAGAATTGGAGATGAATGACTATATGAACCCGAAGAGGACAGTGGAGTTGGAGGAAAAACCGCTACTGCAGAATGGACAGCACAAGGATAACACAACTGAACTACTTACTTGTGATTGCAAGGCAGAATGCAGCGAGGGTGAAGCACATGAATGGGACAGTGAATTAAAGCTCACTGAAACTGAACAAAGAAGCAAGCTCGAGCGTTTGTCTGACCAACCATTCAGTGCTGATATTTCCATGACAGAAGTTGGAGACGAAATGAAAACTGATGGGCCTGAAAACTCAGCAACACTGGTGCAATCTGAGGATTATGTTCAGCAGCAAAATGACCACAAAGCAGACGTGACTCAACTGTCATCTGGTGATGGCGCTGATGAATGGACAGAGTGGAGCACATTGCCCTTGGGAAGCGAAGATGGACAAGAACACAAGCTTAGTTGTGTCTCTGATTGCCAAGACAAAGCTGAAAATAAAGCTGACTTTTCAGCCTTCAGTTTGCCTTCAACAAGCGATGCAGTCGTACCGTGTCAGGGCAATTTAAGCCATTCACAGAAGGCTCACAGTAATCCCACTTCCATAAACTGCATTGACAGATTTTCCCCATTGCCATCTGCTCTCTGTAACCTAGTGCCGGAGGGGTTTGACACTTTCGAAAAGATCCAACTCTCACTAGATGATGATGACGCCACTGGAGTGGGCAACATCCCTGTCCTCGTCAGCTCGCCTGGGCAGCTGCTATACCACTTTATGTCAGTGGCAGAAAGCAACATGCGTGAGAGGATACCAGAAGAGGAGGAGTGTATCACTGAGAACATGGCAAACAGGCTTCTTAGCAGCGATTCTGCCTGTAATGAACTCCCAAACTTCATCTTAGGAGCAGATGCCATTGCTCTCGAATGGCCCGAGCGAGAGCCTAACTGTGAATCGGTCCGTGATTCCTCTGAGCGCATTCAGGGTGAATTAAACCCAGAGTTAATGTCCCCTACTGTTTCCGCTGAGAGTGACAGCCCTGCCTCTGGTGTGAACAGCTGTGCTGAGTTTGAAATAAAAAACCAGTTCGACTCGGTCTTGAAAGAGCTGAATTTGTTTTTTGAGATCAGTAGAAATGACTTTGAAAGCGACTGCAAAGCAAACTTCATCTCGCCTGAGCAGTGCACTGACAGAACTAAAGTCTTGGAAGGCAGCGCTTCAGAACGGACAGAGTGTCTCACCAGTCCAGACGTGGGACGCCACAGAGGCGCTGCATCAGGTAGTTATACGTAGGATAGAGCAAACACAGTAATACTGACAGCGCCCGTGAGATACAGCAGTAAGCACCCCAGGCATTTCCATTGACTGTTCAAATAAGATACTTCAGCTGCACAGTTTAAACTAGGGTTGTTAAAAATACTAATACTTAAGCTCTAATCGATACTTAAAATTCTATTTAAGTGTATGCATTAATTTGCAACTGCATCAATACCAGCAGTGCTGTCTTCACCTCCTCCAGTTGACCTAACTTCACCCAGACAGGCACACGGCACTTCCTGTTACTGACTTTCAAAACACTGAAAAACACTTTGTGAAGTATTAAAGAGGTCAGTAAAGTTCCTGTTACTACAACGTTAACCTTACGAGTGCATACTTTAATGTCACCCACTGAACTGTTAGCAGTTAAATAACCACATTAGTCATCTCATGTTATTAAAGGACCACCTCACAGCTGTGGTCAATAATAAGAGCCTCTTAGTTGTTTTTCAAGTGACGAGTAGTTTCCTGGGTATCGGTATTACGTTTGAAGTTCTAGTACTGTGACAGCCCTCATGTACACTGTCCTTATTTAGATGTCCAAATCCAAGCTAGCATGCTCAGACGAATAAATCATCAATGAATAGTTTGCAGAAATACACGTATTTGTTTCTCATGACTAACAGAGATGATTAGACTCTGTGGTCAGACTATGACATGATAGCATTCATTATTGTACCTTAGTTTTTATGTAATGTTACAAAAAGATGTAAAAGCAACCAAAAAAAAACCCCAAAGCGAAATAAAATCCAAAACAATTTGTTAAACTTGGTTCATGATATAAGTGCAAGAACCTGAAAAATTGATAAAAGACAAGCAAATTTTATTTTTACTCCATTTAAGTTAAATCATCCCAGCTGTTATATCAAAAACTAAAAACTAATATCTTTTACGTTTGGGTCAGATTGACCCCAGGAATCAAAAGCTTCCAAAGATGTCTGTCATATAATTTAAGCAAATAAAGCAAATTAAATTATATTTTTAAATTAGCTGGTACTTGATATGCAAAATAGTTAACATTATCAAAAATAATAAGTAGAACTGACTCACATGGAATTAAAAGTTTGATGAACTTCAGCTGTTTCAGTCCAGCGTCTGAAAAATGAAGCAAGGGTTCTCAGTCATCCTTCCTAAAGTTACTTTCAACAGATAAAGGTGACAGTGGTCAAGAGGCTTCCTAACAGTGCTTTATAAACCAATGGATGACTTTCATCATGTATATACTGTCCATAATCCACTGTATATAACTATATATTGGTTCAATTAGGAGCTCAACTGATTCTTCTTGGATATCCTGATAATTCTGCCAGTTTGTTCTGATTTTGACTGCTCAGTGGAAAAATATATTGTTTTCTGTTTATTGTTTTCAAATTTTTAGATGATGTTGCCGAGGACCACAGCCTGGACATGTGTGAAGGTGATCCGGTGGTTTCTCGGACTGCTGTCAGTAGTGACAGAGAGCAGGAAGTGCCTCTTAGCGGACACCTGTGCCGGGAAGCTCCTGTTGCAGAGAAACACAGAGGTTCACAGCTGATTTAATTCAATATTTCTGGCCTCTGTTAAAAAGAAATACACAACAAAGATGAATATATTTATGAAGAAAAGGAGCAACAAAGTGTCTCTGTGATTAACATAAATAACATGGTTGAAAACGTCAGAAGGAAAAATGACAGGCTTGAAAAAAACATTTCATGAGAGTTGTTTAATTAGAGTTAAGTGCTCTTTTATTCCATTGTTTTCAGTTAACAGTGTTTTTACAGAGCAGCGGGTGATTAAAAGGTCAGCTGGGTTAATTCACTGTGGAAATATAATTACTTTTATTGATTTGTCATTTCAACCTGACACAGCGTACTCTCATTAATGTTCCCTCCCCTTCCACAATATGCTGCGGTGGAACGATAACACGCTCCACGAATGCAGAAACATGGGCTGAAGGGTAAACAGAGCAGCAAATACAGTAGGACAGAATTAGCGAGTGCTTCTTCTCTGCCTGTCAATATGCTGCTTTCAGAGCCCCGGGAGATGGAGCACAAACAGGAAGTGTGGTCTCCATCCTTTATGTGTTTGACTCTTATGGAACAACTGAGCCACAGTGAGTTATATGTAAAGGCTGAGCTTATACTTAAAAACAGCTCATGGATAAAACACTTGGGATGGGATTCATATTTTTTCCAGGATTTAAAGAGGGGCCAGAGGGGAATAGTGTAGCTCATTCAGTAATATTTTAGACTAATCGCTTTGTCAAAAATAGACATTTGAACAGAATGGGTTTGTACTGCATTTATAACCCCAAGTGTGCCTCTGAGTGTTTAAACAGGAGAGGAATCTTACCACCTGCCTTTCTGGAGATGCAATGTTTTCTCGTTTTCTGTATGCAGGACTAGGGCTGTTCGATATAACGATATAAAAACATCTATCGTTTCATTTTACGCTATCGTTTGTTTCGTGGTGTCACAAAAACTGTTTACGGCAATATTTTTACATGGTTCTGATGGTCATTGTAGTGGCTGTATTCATTTCTTAAAGTTCTCTCTTTCTCTTATATTTAATAGAACCGCACTACGGACGGACAAGCGCCTGTTTTTATGCGTTGTTGTTAGCAACAGCGACGGTAACGCCTTCGCATGTCTGCTTGTTTATGTTCCACATAAACCTTTCACAATAAAGCTCAAGATCCTGTTGAGACTTTTCAAAATAAACTGAATCACGTGAAAGATGCAGAGTATTTACGGATGAGAAGTAAAAAAAGAGCCGTCAGGTGCTAAAAAATAAAGCTTAGACTCAAACGTTAGAGCAGGCTTTTCCCCGCAGCACGCCGTGTAATAAATACTCACAAAGAAAACGGCGGCCGTTACAACTTATGTCTAAAAATGTATTTTCATGCATCGTTAAAACACTCGACTCCGGGTAAAGGACGCGCAGCTGGAAACACTTCACGCAAGTCGAGCTGCCCGAGATTCACAGAATTTACAGAAAAATGTTACATTTTTGTGATTTATATCGTTACCGGGACGATAGATGTCTGATATCGGGACCTGAGATTTTGGTCATATCGCACAGCCCTATGCAGGACAGAATAAGTCTAATAGCAGCGCTACTCTGTCATGTTAATCTTTTCAGCGTTAGTATATGAAATGTGTGGCTCTTATTTTTGCTGTGTATAATACTGCAAACACGCACACAGTGTCATCTCAGGTTGATGATTGTGGCCAACATTGGCAGCACTTGGGGAAGCAGCCTGTTTTCTTGCATTTTAATGTCCACATGCAGCTGCACAATGTGGTTATGTTGTGTAGTTATATGCCAATTTACTTTAACACATGCAGCTGTCACATGTCTTACATTTCACCTAATTTGTTTAATTCAAAGACAGAGTGGCACAGCTAATGTAGGATAGCCAGGTAGTAACACCTACAGGTAAATGTCTTTGCATGTTAATCAAATACTATCTGTTTTACTGATTAGTATTTCTGGTGCCAGCTAACGCAGGCAGAGAACATTAAATGTCTTGTTGACTCGTCACACACACACACCTCTCTGGAGCCATAGAGAAACAGGAAGGTGCAGGAATAGCTGGTTAGGAGTGATTGAACTTTTAAAAATATAGAGAGCAGAATGTTTAGTAGGAAATGGACTGCATATAGTGTCACGCTCTGAGACAGAAGACACATGAGTCACCAAGGATGTGTTTATGGTGTGTGTTGTGTGCAGGAGCCCCTGAGCAGCCCAGGAGACTAGAGCCGCTGAAAACATGTGCACGGCCGATCCGGGTTGGACTTTCAAAGAGAGCCAAGACCAAACACCTGCACCGGCCCCGCCCCTATAAGTGAGCGTTGGACATGCAATCAAGGGTGAGGTGTGCGAGTGTAAACAACCTCGTGTGAAGCTTTGTGATGCAGTGTTCACGACCTCGAGGGTTATTATCGGATTTACAGCGTTCCTGTTATCTTTTCCTGAGTTGTTGAGGTTTCCGTACATTTTAGTTCCCCCGTTATCCAAAGATGTTTGGGTCCATAAAATATCCTGACAAGGATCCGTTCTTAGTATTTCTCCACATTGTCTAAGCCGGAAAAATATTCAGGTTTTTAATGGCAAAACATTTAGATCTTTATGTATTTATTAACTTATTGATATACTGTATTTATCTGCTTCTTTCTAGCTGTATGGGTGTGGTGTGTTATCTTTGCATTCTGCTGTTACTGTTGTCCTGTTAGCTGGAGTTCAGTACTGAAACTGCTTTATTTATTCAAATATGTTTCTGATGTCCACACTATGCGTGGCTGTATCTGTTGGAAAACTCTGATCTCTTGTGCAGTTTTCCTTGTTTTAATGTTATTCCATCATTAGTGGCAGTTTCCTGCAGTGTTATTAAAAACTTGATCAGATTGTTGCTTTTTCTTGCGTTACATTCTTTACGTTTACTTTTTCTCAGCAGCTGGGCGACTGTAGCGTCCTCAAGCAGCTTTCAGACAAACTACTGAAGCACAAAATACCAGCAAATATTAATGAAATGAATACAAATTTACTCCACTCGTGTATTTAAAACCTTCTAGTCTTAAAACAATGTAAGCTCCTCTTTCAGAACTGAGCTGAGCTGATCTGAACTCTGAGTCAGCAGTGGTTATGCTGGCTGCAGGCAGTGGAAGGGACACCTCAGTTTAAGTTCTAGCAACAGTATCAGAAGTGCTTTTAAGGTTCGCTTACATTCACAGCTCCTCGTTTGTAAAGTGAATGGGACTGTTTTTATTCTCAATTCAGACATTTTATTAAAATTGGAGGAGTTTGCTCCACATTGGGGATTTGTATCATAGCATTGCCATTATTATGTCAGAATTTTATACATATTACAAGTTCTTTTTAAACAGGAGACACATGAAAAAGTACAAGTCACATGACACATTTTGTTTCGTAATCAGGACATTTCTCTTCAAATTGGCTCCATTTGGTCCTTTTATTAACTGGTGTCCCCCAGTTTGAGCAGTGTTGTATTCACGCCTGTTTTTCGAGATTTTGGAACGAGATTTTTTATTTAATGTTTTCATCACATCTCAGAATCGAAACGGTGGAACTTTTCTTTGTCTCAGTGAGCAAGGTGCCTCAGCTGGCAGACGGGCAAGTACAAATCAAAGAGAAACAATGCCACGGCATGGCTTTCCAAAAATAATTGGATTCAGACGCTAAACATTCAATCTGCCTTTTTAATCAGGCCCAGTCTGTGAAGGCTGTGGGTGTAGAATTAGATTTCTCTCCTTTTGGGTTTGTTGGTAATGATTTTGTCAGTGCTAGTTGTGTCTGCGCCATGTTTGCCCAGTTTGCTGATTTGTTGCCGCTCCTTTCTTCGTGTGGATATTTCCCCTCTCGGAGACATTTTCAGCTCACTTTCTTTTTAATGACAGATTTTTTTTATGACTCCTACAAACTGCTAATTTCTTAATACATTATTCATTTATCAATAGCGATTATTCTAATAGCTTAATGTTCCATCATTGTGTTTAATGATACCATATTTCCATCTCCAACTGCTGCTATTTCATCTTTAATCATTTCTTATTGATTACACACCAGCCTGTAATCGTCATGTTTTAGTAACACTTAACTAGACGTGCAGTCGCGTGTGTTAGCAACTGTTACATAATGGTCACATTTCTGAATAAAGGAATGATGAGCCTTTTTTGCACATAATGGGGATGAGAAGTTCATTCCAGACAGTTTTCCAGTTGATGAACTATACTTACCATACATAGAAACAGAAGTGCACGAACTCTTACACTGCTCTCAGTGTGTAGATCTCAGGAACTCTTTTTGCAGATTGGGTGCTTTGACAGGAAGTTGTCTGAGCGACCCGCTGCGATGACTCCTTGTGAATAAGTAGCTTTATTAACTTTATTAAGATGATTTTATTATTTATTAAGAAATGAAACACATTCACACTTTGTAAAACACATTTGGCAAAGTGATGCACTTGTGATGCATAATGGTATCCAGTAAGAATACTGGTCAGCCTTAGCTTGTTATCTGTGGTCACCAACGGTTCCAGTAACTGTGTCTCTGTTCTCAGATCTTTACAAATGTTTCTGTGCTGTTCTTGTGGGGAGAGATTGAGATACAAAGTCTAGAACGACTTTTGCCTGCTATATATTTTGTGTACGTGTTTGTAAAATTGCACAAGAACTTGATTTTAAATGTCCTTTAAATTGCTGAAATACGCAGTAGTGGTGCTATATCTGCTGGCTGTGTCAGAGTTTCTGCGAAAGCAGTTTGAAAATTTGATTCTGCATTTGCTGCTTTTTTAAAAGAGTAATCACTAATCACATGGTAATGAGGACATGGATTAAAATGAAAATAATGAGGGTAAAATGACTTAATGTGCTTCAAATACTAGCTTTTTATGTGTATGTAGAATTCATTTAAACAAATAAAGCCTAGCAGGCAGAGAGCAGTCCACACAGATTAAGATCATATGGAGATGTGACACATGTAAACTTTGAATGCAGGTATTTTCAGTCTCATTGTCACATGTGCATAAAGTCCTATGTCTGCTTTTACAGCTGTAGAAGAACAGGTTGTTCCAAAGAGCTGACAGAGTCTGCATGATACTGTAATAGGATGATGCTGTTGCGATAAATCGGTTTGTGAGGTTCTCTCTCCTCGCTATCCGAGCTGGCATTAACATTAGTATAAAAACTTAACCAAGGTAAGTAGCATGGATTTCCATGGCCATCCAGGTTCTGTAGTTGTAATCTATATGTAGCCTGGTACTTTTGTCCAAATAATATAAAATGCCTCCACACTCAAGTGTTAGTTTGACAACCAAGTACAGTTACAGTTGGCTAATCAATTAACCATCTGTCTTCCACGTATTCTAAGCATAGGTTAATTGATCTAAATTGCCCACAGGTGTGAATGTGAGTGCGGTTGGTTGTCTGTCCCTGTGTGTTAGCCCTGCGACAGACTGGCGACCTGTCCAGGGTGTACCCCGCCTCTCGCCCTAAGACAGCTGGGATAGGCTCCAGCGCCCCCCGCAACCCTGAAAAGGAGAAGCAGAAGCGAATGGATGGATGGATGTTATTCTAAGCAGGACTATATGGAATACTAGTTTTTCCCACCACCTGTAAATATCCCCAGTCAGTAGCTCTGTAATGAAGAGGTCTCCCTTACATATGTATTTTCATTGTGGTAACTGGTACAGCACTTACATTATATATACATATGTACATATCTATCTCTCCCTCTCTCTATATATATACATATATATATATATATATATGACCATTTGCATACAAGAAGTTTAATTATTTATTGAATATTTATTGGGTATTTATGAATGATCTAATTAATAATAATTAGCGAGTAGGCCTTTTGTTCTAGGACCTGCACAGCTGCTCCTCATTAGGAAGTGTGGAGGAAAAAATGTTTACTGGGAGCAAATAAGGTCTACTGGTTAGCAAAAACAAGACAGATGTTTGTGTGTAAAGTCTTGAGGAAAAAGTGTTGGTGTAAAGAAGTTTCTTGTTGAAATGTGATTACTTACATGTTTGCAGTGTCCTCTCAGGGTGTTTGGGGAAATGCTTCCCCTGGGTCGGGAGACCAGGTCCCAGGATAGGCCATGGGTTAAGGGAGTGTGGGGAATTTCTCTACATGGATTTTTTTGTTCATGATGGTGCTGAGATGTAAGATTAAAATATAAAATATTTAACAATTATTAGAAAACGGTCAAATGCATATCCCAAAAAGTTGATTCTGCTGAAACTAGCACCACTGACGATCAGTGGTTCGGGCTTTCAAACCCCAAAACATGCTGTGCAAAAAATATTGGTTCACCCCAAGAATCCGGTCCCGCAGCACAAACGGAGTAACATAGTCTCTGCTGGTAAATGCCAAGAAGATTGCCAGCATTTATGCATCGGGGAAACCAAACAGGCGGATGGCACAACACAGAAGAGCCACCTCGTCAGGCCTGGACTCTGAGGATGGAAGCGCCGAGTCAAGGAGGCCATTTACGTGAAACGAAACAAAACCACTCTGCTATCTTGGGTTAATTGGTCACATGACTGCATCATATGACTGACATGTGTCGTCGTTTTAGAAACTCATCGTTTTCACTGTCCACACTGACGCTACGTCTCAGTGTGGACGGGAGGCCAAAACGGAGAGAAAACGATGCGTTTTCAAACGAAAAAGAATTTGGTGAGCTCACCTGTGAGTAAATAATGGTTTAGTCCTTTAATAGCTGAGAGGATTTAAGGCGCCGCTTGTCGTGGAGGAATCCGAAGCTTCCTCGACGTCTTGGGTTGACTCCATCCCTACCAATCTGCTAACCACAGCTGTCGTTTCATCTGACTAAAAAGACCTAAATGACTAACGTTTTAGATTAAAAACACTGTCATGATTAGTGCAATGCTTTGCACAATGATAAAGATGTGTAATTATGTGTAACACTACCACCTCTGTCAGTGTTCTAGCTACCCAGTAATACTAACTGGGAATAATGAACAGACTTAGAAACAGCTCAAGTGGGACGAAGTTTCAAACTTGGATTTCTTCTTCTGAATAAAATAACTCAAACAGCAGAGCTTTCCTTTCCCTTTTATGTTGGATGTGATACAAGGTTTCTTTAAATGCTTATCTGCTTCTTCTCCATGTAGCATGAAAGAAACATCCCAGCTTTAGAAACAGTAAAAAGACTTCAAAGGCTCCAGTGAAGCCAGAATTTATCACTTTTTTCTTTTCATGTTCTTACAAAATGACTCCTCCCCCATATCAAAAGCTTCATTGTATATTTCACTTAGCACAAATTATGAGCTCCTAGCAACGCGAGGACCCGAGATGTAAAACAATACAAGAAGTGAAACCTGGCAGGGATTTAATCCTGTGTTTGTTAATTTCGTCCCCACCACTAAAATGAAAGGGATTAGACATGCACACATTTGTTTATTTCATTGGCAGAATGGAGGACGGCATTATCCCAGCATGAGGGTCCAAGTAATGTTATTATGTACACGGAGAGACCCTGAAGATGCAGAGTAGACGTGTTTCCTCCCTCGCTTTATGCCCTTTGAATCATCTACGTGACTCCACTGCGTAGGAAGAACTACCAAGGCCTATACTTAGAAAGCTTATTACTGGAAATTTAGGCGATAATTAATGAGGAATCAGCTGATATGTGTTCAATATTTCATCAGCTAGCAAGAGCAGTTATGAGGCGGCTTTCAATTTCGACTTTTTCTTTGGGCCAGGACATAAGCAAAATGGGAGCACTAAATATGCAATTAAGGATTCTCCAGGAAAGTGTAGCATCTTATTCTTTTTACCTTTATATGAAGACACTGGTTCCACCGTGGCTCAGGGGGGTGGGAATCGCATCTGTAACCGGAAGGTCGCCAGTTCGATCCCCGGGCTCTCTGTCCTGGTCGTTGTGTCCTTGGGCAAGACACTTTACCCTACTGGTGTTGGCCAGAGGGGCCGATGGCGCGATATGGCAGCCTCGCTTCTGTCAGTCTGCCCCAGGGCAGCTGTGGCTACACCTGTAGCTGCCTCCACCAGTGAGTGAATGAATAGTGGTATTGTAAAGCGCTTTATAAATCCAATCCATTATTATTATTAAAAGCTTGTTTACAGCAGAGTATGTTTCTAACATGTGTCATCTGGATCCATGCTCATTCACACGCTTGCACCAGCAGTAATGCACTCTACTGCAATTCACTGCTGGACTGTAGTAGCATGAAAGTGATTTTGATTGTAGAAATTTCACGTGATGGTTACTTTTAATAAAAGTGTGCTGCTCTTCATTTTGAACCTGATGCGATGTCACCTGGGAGTAGACCGGGACACAAACAGTGTTCAGTGGACGTTTCATAAGCTCAAAGCTGCTAAATCAAAAGTGAACGTGCAATATTGGTGAAAAGTGTCTTCACACAGTCTCTCAGCACTGTAATCTGTGTTTGGTGTGGAACGGGATGAAGCGTAGCAGGCCGAGAGAAAGCACAATAAGAGGATTTCACAGTCTGCTGTTATGACACGGCGCTGCGTTATTGTTTCGCCGCCTCTGAAAAGCTCTGATTAAATTGGCGTTGACCGGACGGGAGACTCGTCCGAGTGCGACAAACAGCAGCGTCGGTCTAATAAACAGGTTCGTCGCTGATTCACTGCAGAGCGCAGATCAGCTCGACCCACGGTGGAGGAGGGATGAGTTGCCAAATGGGGCAGTTGTCCTGACATTTTATTTAAGGTTTGCAAACAGCATGGTCAACAACGTGGCTCTGTGAACATTCAAAATGCCACTGCACTTCCTCTGGCTGGTAGTTTCTGCTTTGAGTTTCCTCTCCGGCTGCTCACAGCTGTGACGTCTAAGACGAATGTTTTTGTAAAGAAAGCCGTGGCAGTTCTGAGACCAAATCCATATTGTAAGGTTTGTGTTGGCTCCATCTTCCATGCTGTGAGACTTAAACCAAGCTCATCTGGTGGAAACGTTAATGTTTTGGGATTGTTCAGGTTAACCGTAAATTGACAAAGAGTTTCATCTTAAATCATAATGAAATTGTGAAAGTCTACATTGTTTTGTGGTAAAGAGAAAAGTTTTCTCAAAGCTTGCTGGGAGCTCGCCACCTCGGTCACTGCTGCTTGACATAGATTTACAAAGAAGGCATTTTGTGAAACTCTGCTCTAACACGGGGACAGTGCGGTCAGCTTGTTCCAGAAGTCCTTTAGGGGCACACTTTTATGAGCTGTAGTCACTGTGATAATCACATTGTGGATCCATCCATCAATCCCAATCCAGGGCCAGGTTACAGGAGACTCCTGTCAACATAAGATAGCCGCTGATCTTGGAGGGTAACTGAGGGAAGAAGATTGTATCTTAAGAGAAACGATCATTCTGTCTCTAAAAATGATGAACAGAATCCGTGACCACAGGTCCGACATTCTGTCCTCCTAAAATATCCCCACAGGACATCTGAAAGGATGCAGCTGACTGCCTTCTCCAAGTCCACACAACACATGTAAACTGGATGCTTTAGAGGGTAAAACCCACCCGGTGTTCCTCGCTCCTCATTTTCTAATGATGTTCCATGAAGCCAGTTGGGTCAGCTGGGCATCAGACTGCCAAAGCCTTCAGCTTTTGACTGCTGCACGAATGTCAAGGCACTGGACTCCCACAGCTCTTCCTGCAGGTTTTGGACCCACACGAGGACCCATGCGCTCGCTCAGGCCGAGCTTGTGGAGCCGAGGGTCCAGGATGAGGATGAGCCCAGTGAGGGTTCTGGATACCGAGCTGTCAGCTTCATTTACTCAGGATGTAATTATCAGATATCGTTGCATACATATTAAACCACTCACAAGCATCATCCCCAAGGCAGCTTAGGAAGATCTATTACAGCAAAACTTCCAATCTTGCATTTCTTTATTTATTATTCGTAGATTTCACTTACTTACCTGCTTTTAAACCCAATATTTCAGTCTTCACTTTTCCAGCTTCTTCCTCAGATTTACTTACAGCTCAGCTGTAACTGCTGGTAGGTCATAGACTGCACCTCAGAGGTGTTTTTAAAAAGACAGCATTATGAGTCATTTCACAGAGTTTTGGACAGCCATACAGTAAATCATCATTAGGGTCCATAACTACAAGTGCTGTTGTGGGCATTGGTAAAACCTGCTGCTGAGTGATGAGGCGGATGGTTATTTTAGAGAGGCAAAGTCCAGATGAGTGTGTGGTGGCTGAATTAGGGCCAGGGCCTATCAGCTAAAAGAACGTAGGTGGGGCCATTTAGTAATGGCCTGAATTAACAAGTGCCAAAATCTCTCATAATTCCATTATGGTACTTCATTACGTACATACCGCAGTACCATTTTAGTCCACCCACACTGTGAACACTGGCCTTTTGTATCCCAGCTGTCTCCAGTGTTTAGGTTTCAAGCTACATTTCATGCATTGCTATTCAGATATGCAAAAATGAAAGTATTCACACGCTTATACACCAAGAACTGAGAGCGCAAGAAGGAAATCGTGCCTCTGACTGGCAAACAAGGTCTGCAAAATCAACACAGATTTCATAACATGTTCTCATTGGGCTGATTGAATAAGAAAATATTCAGAGTGTTGGTGCTGAAGCACAGTCACTGAGCTGACATGAAAATGAGGGGCTGTCATAAATTCACCGCACCCAGTGACTAATCGCTGTCAGCTTCTTAGCTAACCCCACAGGCGTGATGGGAGAGGGCATTAATCTGCAGGGACGAGCAGGAGAATTCGTTCCCTCATCTTAGATGACTGCAGTTTGTGCCGTTAATCTGTTTAAAAGCATCAACTACTTTAATAAGCTGCTAATGTTAAATGAAATTAAAAGGGAAGCCAGAAGTAAGAAGTCAGGGCACATCCTGCAGAGTCGGCGTGTTTCCTGCAGAATGACCGCCGTAGAAGTGAATTCTTTCTAATCTAGCTTTGCATCTTCTGCACAGACTGCAACATAAAGCACGCATTTTTTAAAGCTGTCGTGCCAGCTGTTTGGATCTGACACACTGCGTGCAACGAACATTTCCAAAACATTACTATCGACTATTTCACGGCTGACTTTTCACTTCAGCGGTCAAATGACAGTTAATCTGTTTATTGTGGTTCTGTTGCTCGGTTCAGCAGCGAGGGGATGCTGCTAGGCGGGAGCTTAGGGGTGCGAGGAAAAGACAGAAGACATGTCCTTTTCTTCTCAGCTTTTGATCAGATTTATGATTTTTCTCTTCAGACACTGTGAAACATTATTTTTCCAAGTGGATCGTCTTTGAATGGCTTTGCCTCATAAATATGCCACGCACACACCTCATTTCGGGTGAATGATGTGGGCACTCTGTGCTTGTGACCATCACAGAGGCCTGTGTGGAAATTACAGTAATTCATCTAAATTCTAAATATATGAGCATTAATTCATGTGTGTTTATACAGAAGTAGGTCACACATCAAGCATCATTATCGTTTTCATTTTAAAGACGATCTCTGATGACGCTGAGCAGGTTGCGTCATTCGTGCTGGGTTTGTCTGAGACACAGAAGCAGCCGCGTGTATTTGGTGACCGACTGTAAATCAGTTTTCAAGTTTCCGTTTAATAAATTAGAAAAATGTCCACGATTTTCACAAAATGCTAAAAAAAATCAGATCATGAAACAAATGTGGAATTTGGATTTCACAAAGTCCATCGTTGTTGCACTTTGACCAGTTTTACTGGTTGTGGCGTGATACATCTGATCTTTTAATCTAGTCTGACCAGTGGACCAGATCTGAATCTTTACTCTTACAGGACTCCTGGAGTACGTCATACGTGTGTGACCATCCCACTTACATGTGTTTTGTGGTGTTGGAGAAGTCTTACACCCAGCAGGGCGATCATAATGAGCCATCGGCTCATCGGCTGTATCTACATCCTTTGCACAAAGTCGAGCATCATCATCTTCAAAGGGGGTGTTGGACTTTTCCAAGGTGGTCCCTCGTCTCCAGTTCTCTTTATGATATTCATGCATAAGATATCAAAGCATAGCTGGATATCAAGAGCTGGATAATAAAGGGTTTGTGATGTGGGAACCTCAGAAGTACATCCCTGCTTATTGCAGATATGTCGTTCTGTTGGCTTCACCGAAACATGACCTGGCTGTTAGGTGGCTGTGGTGTGAATCAGCACGTCCAAGGCTGAGGCCGTGGTTTCCTGGATATTGTCAGGGCTCTGTGTGCGGGCAGGCGGAGAGGAGGATCCAAGCACAGGACTCGAACACAGAATTGTAATTCAAAACCTCGGCTTTATTGCTGACATGAAAACTAAACATGCCGTGAATGCAGAAACCAAAAACACACAGGTATAATCTGAGGGTGCGACGCGACACCGAGCACAGGAACACACAGGGCTTATATACACAGGGTAGTAATGAGGGAATGGGCAACAGGAGGGAGACACAGCTGGGAGAGATCAGGGCTGACGAGACAGGGGAACAAAGCTGCACATACTAACACAAGACAAAGACTTTCACAATAAAACAGGAAACATGAAACACTACTCAAAGACACGGACTCGACACAGAGAGGCAGACAGAAAATAATACATGAAACTCAAACAATACATGAGACCACAATTCCTAAAACATGGATAAACAGAAACATGAAACTCTAATAATAAACATCATCATCATCATCATCATCATCAGCACAACAAGAGAACAAGAAAACAATCCATGATGCAAAATGAAACCAAAACATAATAAACGCAAAATACTGACAGATATGGTGGACCGCTCCCACTGGTTTGAAGGAGAAAGATGGGAAAGCAGAGCACGACATTGGAGATTTCTTTTGCGTATATGCAGCTGGGAGGAATCCTTTTGTAAAACTCATTGAAGACGTGAAGTGGAAAATGTCACTAGGGAAAATGATGAATGGCGAATCCCAATAAACCCATGTTTGATACTGTGGTTATGCAGGCACACTGTGCACTGGGTACATGAGGCCGTGCGTCAGAGCTCACATGATATGATCAAATGGTTTAGTGCAAAGCCAAATCCACATAAGCACGTTAACCAGTAAACCCAGCAGTGGGAAAAACACCAGTTCCTTCCTGGTGCAGTTTGTGTTCACTGCTACCATACAAGCCATCGTTATGTCATTAAAAGCAGCTGTCCTCTCCGTCTATTGACAACACAAAATGCTGTGAAAATGCAGTCAGAGGCAGAATGTTTCTGTCAGTAAACAGAGCAAAACCCCCCAAATGATGGCGTATGTACGAAAAAACACAAGTGTAAGAAACTCTAAACCTGAAGGGACACGCATCAGTCGAAATGTCTGAGTCTAAACGGGGCGACTGACAGCAGAAGCTGACGCCGTCTGGGTCACGTCTGGGTCACGTTAAACAATAGTTGTTTTCAGTAACAGCAGCGCTTATGCAGAGGTGCTGAGGTGAATGCAACAAAGAGACGCAGCGGCACATCTGATCTTTGATACTGCATCTGTTGCTCTGTTTTGCTGTGTGCGGTCCCGGATGCAGCGTTCTTCTTCGATACTTAATAAGGTGTATTTATCTCAGCTGGCGGTGAAACTGTTTATAGTGGATCGATCCTGCAGGCGAATTCTCATTCCACACAAAGCCCCTGATTCACTGCTTCACTACACTGATCATTGATCTCCAGGGCGCTGTTGCACATCAGCCATGACCAAACACCGCTGGACTCTGCTGCTCGATGAATGTACAGGCTGCTGCAATGCTTCAGAGTAAACTGTCAGGTGATTGTTGGCAGCGCGGAGACAGATGAGGCGGTACAGAGAGGTGGAAATGACTGATGGAGGAACAGGAACATTGCTGCTGTGTCACCGCGTCAGTCGAGGCGCTCTGATGATGCCAGTGAGATATTTTCATGGGCCTCCAAGGATAAATCTATGCAGAGTGGATGATTTGACACAATTTATATCTGAAGTGTTATCACTGGCTTCTGCAGAAACCGATTTAGCCTTTTATTTGGGGGACAAACTCTTCTTCTCTTGGGCAAGGCCACTGGGAAATACTCCTCTGCTATACAGCCAGGCTATTTCACGATACCCCCAAAGGGTCTGAGCTGCTCTAACTGGCAGCGTCTTGAGTCCAACTTAATGACAGGGCGCTCTGCTGCATCACGACGACTGTTTCAGAAAGTGTTGAGTGGTTTTGATCTTTTTTCTGCTGCTGCGTTTGTATCATCCTCTTTTGATGTGTACAAAGTACAGACTGATCCCTCTGGTTCAACATGAAGACATGCTGAATCCAATGGGTTGGTACAGTGTGAAGTACAGAACTGTAGGTGAATTAACTATTTTGGGGTCATAATCAACTAGGAGACAGTCTGGCATCTTACAGGATAAATACCATCCTGACGTCTGTGATTATGGAGCTGAAGAGAAATTAAGTAGCTGTGATGCTACCATGCTAACAACAATACTGTGGAAAAGTCTCAAAAGCCCCTCATGCCTTTACATTGTGCTGGAAAAATGGGAAACAGGTGCAAACAAACACAGAAATACAACACATATAAGGGAAAAACACAGTTTGAATAACCACATATTACCAAACAAATTACTCCACGTAGTCTTTTTCAATCGAGGTACGACTTTACTGCTCTGCTCGTGTTTGAGATCAGTGTCATGCTGGAAAATGAAGATGGCATCGCATCAAATTCTGATGGTGTGTTTCTGCTTTCATGTTTCCATCAGTTTTAAGATCTCCAACATTTAGCTGAGCTCCGACACGTCACCCTTTTCTCCCCGTGTTCCTTTCCTGAGAACGGCTTCTTGACAGACACCATCCACTAACAGCATTTCTGATGAGGCTTCAGCAAAGTGTAGACGAATCAACTAAAAGCCAAATGCATCCCTCAAGTCCTCTGTCGGGGGGGGGGTTGAGATGTGTTTTGAAGTTTTTACATTTTCGGCTTGTTGGCACAACAGTGCTGTTTTAAGCCTGTCACACTCTCATCTTTGGCTTTTTGTAGCTTTGACAAACGAAACAACAGGCTGCTGGTAACAAAGTGGCTAAAGATACAATTTAAAACAATACAATCGCTTCTTTGACAACTTATCTGTTATTTGTTCTCCTTGAATGATTCATAACTCAGCGATAAGTCGCCTAACAAATAAAAAACATTCCTTTGGAAATGTTTGGATACAAGGACCAGACTGAACATGCTTGAAGAAGCAGCCAAGTCACGAGACGTATTCCCGAAGACCACTTTAACAAAAGTCCAAGAAAATCTGGCTCCTTGGAAGCAGAAATATAAAGAAAATCATGTTAATCCAACCCAGTCTGCACAGCTATTCATTAAAACAGGGAATCGTTTTGTCCACTGGCCTTAAAAATAGAATAAAGAGCTCTGCTTTACTTTTCACCCCCCTCTCTCTCGCTGCCATCAACACAGCCTCCTGCAAAGTGCCCCATCATTACGACTGCACTGCTGTGCGAAAAGGTTTTACCTCTGCTGGACTGTTTGTCAATACTGTGAGCCAGCATCGCACCTCTTCACTCAGCTGTCTTGCACATCTCTGTAGAGATTAGCTGATTTACCACAGAGAAAAACAGAAGATTGGCAAATCTGTCCGAAGCATCACGAGGCAGGCAGCACCTCTCACAGTATGATATTGATGTTTTGGAACTGATGTCTGTGTTGGCACAGAGGCTAATAAATAGCTTTGATCTGGTCAGAGAAAATGCAACGCCTGGGAAAATAATGCCATTAGTGTTTCGAATGAAATGATGGAGAGATCGGAGGAATTTCAAAGTATTATGGATTCGACAGAGGGACCTTAAAAAGATACGAGGACGTCAGAGTTAATAGATAGAGAGTCGGAGCAAGACACAAACGAGTCCTGGATCTTCTCAACAGTTCTTCACAATGAGAACAACAGGTTATAAAGCAGTGTGTCACGCTTTAAGTCCAGGACGTGAAGTGAGGTTTAGACAGCTGTGGAGCTTTTTTCAACTCTCCCTCCTATTCGGAGAAGAACCACTGCTGCAATGCAGCAAAGCAAATCACAGGAATCTATGAAGTGTTTGTTACTGTGAAACCCAGCCTTCTCCTCACACACACACACACACACACACACGCACACACACACACACACACACACACGCACACACACACACACACACACACACACACACACACACACACACACACACACGCACACACACGCACACACACACACACACACACACACACACACACACACACACACACACGCACACACACACACACACACACACACACACGCACACACACACACACACACACACACACACACGCACACACACACACACACACACACACACACACACACGCACACACACACACACACACACACACACGCACACACACACACACACACGCACACACACGCACACACACACACACACACACACACACACGCACAAATAAACTGGTGTTCAAAGAAAGTGCATCAACCCTGAAAACTGGAACTGTCGTCCAAACAAAGCGTATTTGCAACATTTCGTACAGAGTGCATCAGATAAGAAAACTGATGATTATATAATATTGCATCAACTTTCACAGCTGTATGAGTTCTCACAGAGTTACAGTCACGTTTGGTGCCTTTGGTGATCTCATCTTTTGGTTTTCCATTCGAAGGATGAGCGAGGGATGGGGAGCAAGTGAGACCTGGAAGGCTGCTGGGCCTCGAATACGGTGATACTAATGGAAATAATCTCAATCAGCTGTTTGAATTTGTAGAAGGAATATTGTTTGATGTGCATGGATATCAAATTTTATGCATATACATACATGCAATACGTACACACTCACTGGTCACTTTCACCTCCCGATGCTGCAGAACTGCCTTAATTCTTTTGAGCATGGATTCATGGATTCATGGGTTCATGGATATGATAGCATCACCCAAATCTCCCACTCCACCAGATGCCAAAGCGGCTCTGTTGGACTGAAATCTGGTGACTGTGGAGGTCATTTGATTGGAGTGAACACTGTAATGTTCAAGAATCCAGTTTGAGATGATTGACGCTTTTCTCACATGGTGACTTCAGCAGGTCGTCTGTACCATGTCTGCAGGCTTTGAGTCGCTGCCATGTGATTGGCTGATTAGATGTGTGCATTAAGCAGCAGGTCCATCCATGATTGAACAAAGTACCTTTCCTTCTCCGTCCTGCAGTTTTCACTTTCAGAGTTGGGGTACAGGCACTGCTCTCCACTGTGGAACACAGATTTATGAAAAATACAATTTCACTGGGAAGTTTGATCTTTTCTTAAATTCTATGTATTTACAGTTTTTGCCCACTGCTTGAACACATTTTGCAAAACTCTGCTCTCTGTGCCAAAACTGTACACACAAGTACACATGACACAACACTGGGAAATATACCAGTCACATCTGTGCCAAATTGAAACTCTACTCCCAAAACCTAAACTCTGCTGTCAAAACCTGACAGTCCTTTGTCAAAATGTAACTCTGTTGACAAAATGACACATACTTGCGTCATATGCAAACACTTACAGATCAGGGGGAACACACTAGTCTGCTGTACATAAAACACTGCAGTCCTTGATTTCCATTGTTTATTCAGAAGGCACATTTACAGGAGACACATTTCCAAACAACCAAAAACGCAAATAGACCTACCCAATGTTGTACATTGCAGTACCATGAATTCAGATAAAGCAAAAAAAACAACAACAACACAATAATACTGCAATAGAAAAAACACTATACTGTAAACACAAAAAACCATGACAATTGTGCATAAGTGGGCTCATGGATCCCGCCGTCTGTTGGGGTCTGGCCACAGGACCTCATCAACATCGCAAGCAATGTCCTCTCCCGCTAGGCACCGGGGAAAATATCCTCTTGCATGTCGAAACCATCCATGGATCGCTGTCACCTGAATGTCACCGCAGGCCTGTTCCATTGCCTGCAGAAGAGGCATGCAGGCATGTAGTTGGCGGTCATATACACGCCATCTCCAAGCCGAAAAAAATTCCTCTATAGGGTTTAAAAATGGTGAGTAAGGGGGCAAGTATACCACTTCAAATTGATTGTGGTTGGAGAACCAGGCCTGGACCAGAGCAGCCCGATGGAAACTGACATTATCCCATATCACCACAAACCTGGGCTGATCTGCTCTGTTCTGTACAACTATATCATGGAGAGCATCTAGAAATGTGAGTATGTGTTGGCTATTGTATGGACCTAGTATTGCATGATGGTGCAGAAGCCCTCGAAGGCATATGGCGGCACATAATGTGATATTTCCCCCGCGCTGCCCTGGGACGTGCACAATTGCCCTTTGGCCAATTACATTACGACCCCTTCATCTTGTTTTGCTCAGGTCGAATCCAGCTTCATCAATGAAAATGAATTCATGAGGCTGTGCAGCTCCATCCATGGCCAAGATTCTCTGAAAAAAAGGGGAACATGTCACTGTACTACAGTGCTACACATACAGCACCCTCACCCCATCACACAGGTACCTGTGTAGCTCTCAGAATGGATCCATGTGGTACTGATATGGTACATATTCAGCTGCTACTGGACTTCACCAATACTCTATTGTAAATGTAAGGGACAGTTACACGTACCTGTACATATTCAGCTCGAAGTCCTTTGACCCTGTCACTGTTCCTCTCGAATGGGACTCTGTAGAGCTGCTTCATGGTGATGCTGTGTTTACCCAAGATGCGTCTGATGGTGGTGATGCTCACATGGTCTATGTTGCTGAACACTCGCCTGTCTGCAAGTATTTTCCGTCGTAGCTGGTGGAGACGGATGGCATTGTCTGCCCTCACTAGGTCCACAACGGCAAGTTCCTGCTGTTGTGTGAACAGGCGTTGCCGTCCTCCCCCAGAAGGTCTTCGAGTCATTCTAGAGAAATACAACCACATATTGTCATCGGTTTGCTTTTTTTTCTTACAGTACTTTACTGTACGTACTGTATCATCCACTGTACAACACTGCACTTCAATATAAGGAATCAGCCACTTTGGCTGCAAAAGGAGCATTAGCACCCCGTACACTTGATATGGTAATGTGATATACTGTAGAACAGTGCTATAAAACCATCTGAGTAGAGCAGAAGGTATGGAGGTGAAGACAGACCTGTTTTCTAGTCGGAATGTTCGTATTACAGATGCCACTGTGAAGCGGCTTAGATGTGGGTGGACTCTCTGCCCAGCTTCCCTCATAGTCAGGCCGTGGTTGATGACATGGTCCACCAAAGTTGCTCTTATTTCATCAGAAATATGGGTCCGTGCATGGCCTCTTCGGCCTCCTCCTCCTCTTCCTCTTCCTCTTGCTCTCCCTCCATCCATGCTTGCAAAGTTCTTGAAATGGCTACGCTGAGGGCTTTTTGTAGTTGGCTAATTGGTGTTTGGTTTTGCAAGTAAGTGCCTTCAGGTGTGTATTTGAGTGGTTGCAATTACCCGATGTGTTTTGTATTTTGGATACATGTGTTTTCCGAATGGCACCCTGAGATTTCATTTTGTGAACGAAGTGTCTTATGTATGAAATAGAGTGTAGCATGCAGGACCATGTGTGTTGCATAAAGGAGTAGGTGTGTTGCATAATTGGAACTGGGGTGCAAAGCAGCGCTTTTGTTTAAGGTAGGGGTACATGTGTTTGAGGTATGGTAACAAAAGCTTCAAGTTGTGTTACTTTAGTCTAGGCATGGGTTTATAGTGTTCAAGCAACGGGCAAAAACTGTAAATAACAAAGGTTAGTTTCTATAATGCAACGTTTACAGTCCAATATGTCCAACCCCTTCTACTGTATATCTATATAGTTCTTATAATTATATTAGATTTTAGAAGCGTACTGGTGTGGCAGTTAACATGTAAGCAGACATTAAGGCCCTTTATTCAGTTATTGATTCTACGCTGATCAGCAGCAACATTAAAACAAGTGACCGGCGAAGGAAACAAACTGGTCGTGTCAGCAAAGAGCAACCTTGGATCCTGGTGTTACTTTGACCAGGCCACTAGAAGGAAAGCTGATGACATTCAGCATCTCAGGACACAAACCACTGAATTCAATTTTATTTCTATAGATCCAAATCACAACAGAAGTCGCCTCAGGTGCTTCATGAATCTGATCTGCGAGCTTTTGGAGGCAGAGAAGTGAAAGAGTCTGTGAGGCCGAGTCAGTCAGCTGAGCTTAGCGGCAGTGAAAGGACCCGTGAATTAAATGTTGGCTTTCAGGTCGCTTTTACCTTCTTGTTCTGTTCGTCCTCGTGAGTGTTAGTATGCAGGTTGGTCTCTGGTTGTTTTACTCTGAAGCTTAGTCTTCTGCTGTGTCCATGGCAGTTTTACTTCCACTACTTGTCTTCTCCTGATCCTCGATTGTCTTTATTACCTGTTCCTCTCCTTCCTGTTTCTCATCTGTAATCATGGCCCCAGCCTTTGTCCTTTCTGTGTTTGTTGGTTTCTCCTGTTCTTGTTGGAGCAGCACAATAAAGGCTTGTTTCATGTTAACTTTGCAGTCCCGTTTGTTATTTCTCCACTTAGAGAGTTATGATTATTGTTTCCATCGTTGCCCTGAGTCTTGAGCCAGTGAATGGCAAAGCATTAAAAGATGGAAACTATTTCATTTTTGATGTTTATGTTTTCCAGACTTCAGTCGTCTGTAAAGGATATTTTGCCGAGGATGATTAAAAACCACAGCATGTATATACGTCCCTGAGGGCGCTCTGAGTAAAATGACTGTAACTCACTGTTTCAGGGAATATTTTGCCGAATCCCTCAAAACCGCACTAAAACCCAAATATGTGTGCTGTAACATACTTGCTTTTATAGCCTTACTGACCACTCAGTCACACAGTCGGTGACCCCATGGCAACCTCTGGTATCCAGGGAAAAAGGTGTTGCCTGAGCAGCTGGGAGGTGGTTGTTGGAGGCTGCTGGTCTCTAGCAGATTACCTCAGTGACCACACTGCTGTGGGGCTGGCTGCCAACTCGAAATGCTGAATGCTGAGCCACCACAGCTAACAGCTGGATCTCACTCAACTCCAGCTGCTTCCAACTTCTCTCGGTGTTCCCGCGAGGACTGGGCTGCTTCCTGTGGCTGTCACAGCATCTGAGTCTCCTGCGTGGCTTCTCCACGACAGCCGCCTATTAAAATTCGTTACCATCCATTATCTCAGCATCTCTGCTGTGCAGTATGTTTCTGCTCTGCTGTGGGCAGGATGCTCTTATTACCTTGACTAAGGCAGTATAAACTCAACATACTGCTTATTTAACATTTTGCATGAAGACACACACTTTCTAAAAGGACGACTTCCAAGATTCCCAATTCTTCCTAATTCCTCCTGAATACACGCTTGTTATTTGTGACAGGTGGTTGCCAGATGAGCACCGGCGGGTGTAACTGAGGTCTTAACAAGTCACATTTTAACACTTTCTCATCATTAACCACAACCGATTAAGAATTAACTGGACACACATGCCTTTGCATTTGGGGGGAAGCCCGGCTACCTGGAGAGAAACCACACAGACCCACGGAGATCACGCAATCTCCCCAGACTTCGTTATACAGACCCAGCTGATGTGATTGCCTCAGAGAACATTATTAGATTTCATGCTGCTGATCAATAGCTCTGTTAAAGCCAGCTAATGGTTGCCAGGAGGGTCAGTGTGATGCAACAAATCCATGACTGACCCTTGGAATGTGAGGCCAAGCATTACAAACATCCTGAACTCATAAGTGCTAAAAATAAAACCGGACGCTTGTTTGATTAAACACGGACTGCATCCCTGTCGCCTCGTTCTTGTTGTTTCCATGTGGAGAAGCAGCAGCGCTGCGTTTCAACAAGCAACACTAGTTTTATTTGAACGCCACGTTTATAAATAGGAATTATTTTGCTGTATACGCGTTCAGACCTGCGCATGTCCTGATGAGCAGTATTCAGCACAGTGACAGAAGCTGTTCCCACAGCGTCCCTCTCTCTCCTCTGTTCCTGCACACCTGCGCTACTCTTTCATCTACTAAACATCAGCATCAATTTTTCACCGCCATAAATCACAGCCGCCCTCAGCGCGTGTGCGCGTGCGTGCGCGTGTGTCAGACACATCAAGGCGCGTTACGCAACGCATATCGCGTTTCACACAAAAACACGAGCCTCTCCAAACGGATCCTGCTTTGTGTCTCTGAGCATAAGTTACAGCAGCATGAATATAAATGAGCGTCATGACTAAGCGTTATCTGGCTGTCGGGCTACAGTAAACAGCAGATCTCAGAGCGCCGTTGGGTTATTTGGCAGAATAATTCCACCTTCCCAAAGTGGCTGAGAGGTGGAGGATCGCAAAGTTTCGTAAGTGAAAGGAGGAGAGAGGAGTTTTCATGTGGAAACGAAAGAAATAAAAAAATCTGCAGGTTGACTTGAGACTCATCGCTATGGTAACAGGCCACGTGCCTCGCCACCTCCCATCTCGGCTTTCTCCCTCTTTCTTTCCTCGCCTCCCACAGGAAGATGACACTGGCTCCTTCTGCGTGTCGCCGCCGCTGCCTGAGAATTCGCTCGTTTGGATGCTGAATAACCACGAGGTGACAGATCTCCATCCACCCACCAGCACATCACACCCTTTAAATAACTGCCTTCTATTTATCGCTTCCTGTCCATCTCCCGCGGTATTACTCTCCTTCTCACCTGCTTTCGGTGAAAACAAACAGAGAAGTTAGCGCAGCTCGATGCTTATTTCCCCACCTAATAAGCGGCCGCATCCAAATGAGCTCGCTGCGGTTTGTTGCTTATTTGGCCTGTTTGTCTCTGAAGTCGAAACTTCCTGTGGGACTGTCTTTAATTTCAGCTGGATGAATTTAATAGGATGTGGTTCACAGAAACCACTCCAGCTAATGAGGGCTCAGGATAATCACTTGTAATTATAATCATTTTCATATTTTGGTGACCAGAGTAAACCGGCCGTTTATGGACTGAGTTTCTAATGAACTGTGGGACTTCCAGGAAGCCCCGTTGGCATTGTTGTGTTTTGCTTGTGTCTTCTTTAAAGGTGCAGCTCGGGGTATTCGACTACCATATCACTCATGTGATTAAACCTTCTGTTAAGCATGGCTCAGCGTCCTCGCCATGCTTTGGTTTCTATTGGTCACTTCTGCTGCTGTTCCGTCACATTATCGTCTCGTAATAACACTTCTGTTGTGTTTTTTGTGCTTTCGCCCCCTCAGGACCGCCGTATACTGGAGCTGTTGTATGGAGCGCTTAATTTAAAGCGACATCCTTAGAATTAACAAATCAGCTTCCTAACGATGTCAGAACATCCTTTAAAATAGTCAAAAAATAATGCAGCAGATTCCCGGATGTCTTGGCTTGAAAGGAGAAACATGCTTTTTGTTTGTCTGTGACAAATTAAATCAGCAATCAATACTATCAATAATGTTAATCTCCAAACGTGTAGGCAGAGCTAGCAGACGATTCTGACACATAATGAAGCTAATCTCATTTGTGAGGTAAGTTTGCATGAGGGTTAAGCATGCTCCACCTGTATTCTGCATGGACACTCACAGGAGTCACTCTGCGTTTTTCCAAAAAGAAATCTTTGTGGATATTTATAGCAGAAAACCCCCGAGAACAATATTGGGGTTTTTTGTGTCTGAGCTTTAAAAAGCCCCAGTGGGGTTTACGTGGCCTAAACATGAACCATGTGACGTGAATGAGATCCCCTTTAGTGGAAAGTACGAGTTAGGCTTTGGATTAGAAAAGGATTGGGCCAACACTGACATGTGCCTGTCTGTTTGTACTTCATTACTACAGGGAGTGCAGAATTATTAGGCAAGTTGTATTTCTGAGGAATAATGTTATTATTGAACAACAACCATGTTCTCAATGAACCCAAAAAACTCATTAATATCAAAGCTGAATGTTTGTGGAAGTAGTTTGTAGTTTGTTTTTAGTTTTAGCTATTTTAGGGGGATATCTGTGTGTGCAGGTGACTATTACTGTGCATAATTATTAGGCAACTTAACAAAAAACAAATATATACCCATTTCAATTATTTATTTCTACCAGTGAAACCAATATAACATCTCCACATTCACAAATATACATTTCTGACATTCAAAAACAAAACAAAAACAAATCAGCGACCAATATAGCCACCTTTCTTTGCAAGGACACTCAAAAGCCTGCCATCCATGGATTCTGTCAGTGTTTTGATCTGTTCACCATCAACATTGCGTGCAGCAGCAACCACAGCCTCCCAGACACTGTTCAGAGAGGTGTACTGTTTTCCCTCCTTGTAAATCTCACATTTGATGATGGACCACAGGTTCTCAATGGGGTTCAGATCAGGTGAACAAGGAGGCCATGTCATTAGTTTTTCTTCTTTTATACCCTTTCTTGCAGCCACGCTGTGGAGTACTTGGACGCGTGTGATGGAGCATTGTCCTGCATGAAAATCATGTTTTTCTTGAAGGATGCAGACTTCTTCCTGTACCACTGCTTGAAGAAGGTGTCTTCCAGAAACTGGCAGTAGGACTGGGAGTTGAGCTTGACTCCATCCTCAACCCGAAAAGGCCCCACAAGCTCATCTTTGATGATACCAGCCCAAACCAGTACTCCACCTCCACCTTGCTGGCGTCTGAGTGGGACTGGAGCTCTCTGCCCTTTACCAATCCAGCCACGGGCCCATCCATCTGGCCCATCAAGACTCACTCTCATTTCATCAGTCCATAAAACCTTAGAAAAACCAGTCTTGAGATATTTCTTGGCCCAGTCTTGACGTTTCAGCTTGTGTGTCTTGTTCAGTGGTGGTCGTCTTTCAGCCTTTCTTACCTTGGCCATGTCTCTGAGTATTGCACACCTTGTGCTTTTGGGCACTCCAGTGATGTTGCAGCTCTGAAATATGGCCAAACTGGTGGCAAGTGGCATCTTGGCAGCTGCACGCTTGACTTTTCTCAGTTCATGGGCAGTTATTTTGCGCCTTGGTTTTTCCACACGCTTCTTGCGACCCTGTTGACTATTTTGAATGAAACGCTCGATTGTTCGATGATCACGCTTCAGAAGCTTTGCAATTTTGAGACTGCTGCATCCCTCTGCAAGATATCTCACTATTTTTGACTTTTCTGAGCCTGTCAAGTCCTTCTTTTGACCCATTTTGCCAAAGGAAAGGACGTTGCCTAATAATTATGCACACCTGATATAGGGTGTTGATGTCATTAGACCACACCCCTTCTCATTACAGAGATGCACATCACCTAATATGCTTAATTGGTAGTAGGCTTTCAAGCCTATACAGCTTGGAGTAAGACAACATGCATGAAGAGGATGATGTGGACAAAATACTCATTTGCCTAATAATTCTGCACTCCCTGTTCTGAGTTACCATAGGTGGAAACCTTAAGATAACTTTTACCAGAGCCCTGTGGTCTCAAGTCAAGTGGCTTTATTGTCATTCCAGCCATGTGCAGTGGGACAGTACACAGTGAGACACAGTGAGACGAGACGACGGTCCTCCAGGACCACGGTGCTACATGTAACGATCAACACAGGACTGCATAAAGTACAAAGTGTGTAAAAATTGCAAAAAGCAGTGCAACACCAGAGAGAACCGAACGATACGACACGAGACGGTGCAACAGAAGTGTTTTGATTGCTTGGGTCTGGCGTTGGGTCATCACCAAGAGTTCAGAGGGTTAAACATTCAAAAATGGCAAAATTTATTGTTTTGCCAGTTTTTCAGAAAGGTCTTTATTTTAGTTTGTATGTGTTCTAAATACCATATTTGAAAAAACTAAACAAATGAAAATGTGTTTTTTCATCAATAAATAAAGTAAAACTAGTTCGTTCCATGCAAACATGTATTTTATTAGTTTAACTGACATCTAATATTCTGCAGACACCAGGTGAAAGTATATGCAGCGAGCACCGTTTCTGAACAGTCAAAAATAGAGCAGTGGGTCTCTTGATCCACGACTTACTGCAGCTTAAGAAGCTCGAAGCAAGTCAAACAAAAACACTCAGCTGGGAAAAACACTGACACCTGGTTCAGAATTTCTGCAAACAATAAACGTGATTTCATAAAACTGTTTGCTGAAATATGGCTGGGCTAGGATGCCCTTCTGCTTTGAGCCGAAAATCTGCCGCGAGCTGCTGTTGACTCAGATATTCTGCAGCTGAAACAAAGGCAAACAGAGAGAGAGTGAGCAGCTTTATAAATCCTCTGATACAAATCCAACCACAAGCAAGTCCAATTGATTCCAGATTGCATTTACCAAAGGATCCTTTCAAGTCCATCGACAGATTGACCGAGTGCTGGGAAGCAGAAAAAGCTGCAGGTAATAATGCACTCAGTGAAAGTCGCTGTAAATAGAAGCATCAGATAAATGCAATAAGACAGAAATGTTTCTAAAGACAAAAAAGGGCTCAGCACATATGCTCTCTCAGTATGAACGGCCTGCCTCATGCACTTGTTACAGTTCTCTCCTGAGTCTCAGTGGCAGTTGAAAAACCAGGAGAGACAGCTACAAGTGAGTAAGGGCTTCTTCTGGTCCATCCGCTCAACAACAGGCTTATCAGCAAATCTCGAGGGGCCCTCGTGTTATTTAACAAGCGCTCAGTCTGACCAGCGAAGAAGTGAGGAAGGAGGAAGCAAGGATCTGAGGGTGAGAAGAGAGTGGAACGCTTGTTCTTGAAGTCAGCGGTGGCTCGCAGACGGGCAGCTTAGAGCTCCCGTCAAGCCTGCTCCAAGACACAATGAGACTTTAATGAAGTTATGCTGCTGCAGCACAGCGATGTGCAGGCTCAGGCGCCTTGGAGATAAGGATTGGCTGGAGCATGCCCTGAGGTGCGTGTTTCAACTGTCACTCAGGTAAACGTGGAGAAACAGCAAAGCAGTGATCCCTGGTCATATGGATTAAAAGTGATTCCCATCAGTCGTCCATGTGAGGGTCTAGATTTCACTTTCTGTGGAGGTCAAGGATGAGCGTGTTGTGTCAGATTTGTCCCCCGACCAGATTTAACCGATGAGCTCGTCGAGTGCTGGTTAAATTATTTAGTGATGGAGGGGGAGGACGGGCAGTGTGCTGTTAACCTCTGAAAAGCTCCTTGAGTGGTGAGCAGGAACCTTTTAAACAGAGTCACAGAGGATGAGTGAGAGGGCTTAGGAGTCACAGAGAAAAGGAGAGAGAGAGTTTTTCGTTTGCATCAACCAAGAGGGGAAATGTGCCATCCAAACGTCGGGAGATCTTTGCACATCAGACGAGCTCAAACATGTCTTCGTTTCTCTTCTGTGAGGTAATATCAACATTTTAAAGTGCTGACCTGCAGCATTTGGAGAAACTGCTGCGGTTGTGGCTCAGGGAGGAAAGCAGGTTGGAAGGTTGGGGGTTTGATCCCGGGCTGCTCCAGTCTCAATGCCAAAGCATCCTTGGGCAACAACTTTGAGTTGCTCCTGATGCATTCGTCAGAGCGAGCATGTTCGATAGAAACAGAGCATGAACATATATGTGTTATATAAAGCAAAACGAGTGCTCAAGTGGCAAAGTGCTACATAAGAACCAAACCCCCCCTTGTCTCACTTGTAGCTACAGGTTGTGGACGTTATCACTGCAGGCTGTCATTATAGGAAAGGATCCATTCGTTTTCTTTATACTCTTCCAATGCATATCCCAGCTCTCAGTGTAAGAGGCAGGGTACACTGGACGGGTTGCCAATCTGTTGTAGGGATACCACAAAGAGACACAATCATGTGCACCTACAGCCAATTTATACAGTGGCTTGCAAAAGTATTCGGCCCCCTTGAACTTTCCCACATTTGGCACATTACAGCCACAAACATGATCCAATGTTATTTGAATTCCAGGTGACAGACCAACACAAAGTGGTGCACACGTGAGAAGGGGAATGAAAATCAGACATGATTCCAAACATTTTTTACAAATAAATAACTGCAAAGTGGGGTGTGTGTAATTATTCAGCCCCTTTGGTCTGAGTGCAGTCAGTTGCCCATAGACGTTGCCTGATGAGTGCTAATGACTAAATAGAGTGCACCTGTGTGTAACCTAATGTCAGTACAACTACAGCTGCTCTGTGACGGCCTCAGAGGTTGTCTAAGAGAATATTGGGAGCAACAACACCATGAAGTCCAAAGAACACAGCAGACAGGTCAGGGATAAAGTTATTGAGACATTTAAAGCAGGCTGAGGCTACAAAAAGATTTCCCAAGCCTTGAACATCCCACGGAGCACTGTTCAAGCAATCATTCAGAAATGGAAGGAGTATGGCACAACTGTAAAGCTACCAAGACAAGGCCGTCCACCTAAACTCACAGGCCGAACAAGGAGCTGATCAGAAATGCAGCCAAGAGGCCCATGGTGACTCTGGACGAGCTGCAGAGATCTACAGCTCAGGTGGGGGAATCTGTCCACAGGACAACTATTAGTCGTGCACTGCACAAAGTTGGCCTTTATGGAAGAGTGGCAAGAAGAAAGCCATTGTTAACAGAAAACCATAAGAAGTCCCGTTTGCAGTTTGCCACGAGCCATGTGGGGGACACAGCAAACATGTGGAAGAAGCTGCTCTGGTCAGATGAGACCAAAATGCAAAACGCTATGTGTGGAAAACTAACACTGCACATCACTCTGAACACACCATCCCCACTGTCAGATATGGTGGTGGCAGCATCATGCTCTGGGGGGGCTTCTCTTCAGCAGGGACAGGGAAGCTGGTCTGAGTTGATGGGAAGATGGATGGAGCCAAATACAGGGCAGTCTTGGAAGAAAACCTCTTGGAGTCTGCAAAAGACTTGAGACTGGGGCGGAGGTTCACCTTCCAGCAGGACAACGACCCTGAACATAAAGCCAGGAAACGATGGGATGGTTTAAAACAAAACATATCCATGTGTTAGACTGGCCCAGTCAAAGTCCAGATCTAAATCCAATCCAGAATCTGTGGCAAGATCTGAAAACTGCTGTTCACAAACGCTGTCCATCTAATCTGACTGAGCTGGAGCTGTTTCAAAGAAGAATGAGCAAAGATTTCAGTCTGTAGATGTGCAAAGCTGGTAGAGATGGACCCTAAAAGACTGGCAGCTGGAACTGCAGCAAAAGCTGGTTCTACAAAGTATTGACTCAGGGGGCTGAATGATTACACACACCCCACTTTGCAGTTATTTATTTGTAAAAAAATGTTTGGAATCATGAATGATTTTGGTTCCACTTCTCACGTGTGCACCACTTTGTGTTGGTCTTTCACCTGGAAGTCCAATAACATTGATTCATGTTTGTGGCTGTAATGTGACAAAATGTGGGAAAGTTCAAGGAGCCGAATACTTTTGCATCCACTGTAATGACTAATTAACCTGAGACGTCGGTCTTTGGATTATAGCTGGTTTGGGGATTGAAACCCAGGAGAGTGACAGTACTAACCCTCCTAAAAAAATGTTGAAAATATTCTGTAACTGTTTAAATAAATATATTGCTTCACTACCTTTCATATCCCTATCAGTTTTTATTTAGATTATTTTGCATGTTTCTATGATACGAATTAATCTAAATTGCTAAAAAGAGCAAAGAGCCTGATAAACAGGTCCTGATCAAGTACTTTAAATTTAAACCTCATCACTTGTTAATCAAACAGGTGGAAAATTGGAAAACTTGCAGGCAATGAGATCTTTTGAAACGTTTAGGAGACATACTGGCTGCTGTGACGTCTTCTCCCATCATATTGCTGACATTTAATGAAATCATTATGAAAGGATCTAGAACATAGAAGTGTTTCCCCTTTAGCCCAAGGCACCACTGGGAAGACTGCAGTGTCTACAGAGCCTTGTCAGCCTTTTCCCTCTCACCCTTGCTTCACTCTTGTTCTGCCCAGATAGTCATCTTGTACTCAGAGGTCAGCCCTTGATCTTTTTGTCAGGGTCGACTAACCATTGATCTGTCCCTCTGCTGCTTCCTCTCTCCTCCTCACTCTCTCCCATCATTCCCTTTGGACCTGAAGAGACTTGTCAGTCAGCTCAGAGCTAAAGAAACACAATCACCTGGAATCTTTAGGGTTTGATCTTCGGCCAGAAGTCGAGGCGGAAGAGTCAGAGGTAACTTGTTTCCTGGCTCCTTTCTATCAAACTCTTCTCACATAGCAATTAGGGGTGCAACGATACTCGTATCGATATTGAACCGTTCATACAGTGCTTTCGGTTCGGTACGCATATGTATGGAACAATACAACATTTTTTATTTATTTGATCAACTTTCCTTCTGACGATGCTGTCTGTGTTGAGCGCTCAGTGGATCTGCGCTCGACAGTGCAGCCTAGGCGGAGTAGTCGAACGCAGATTCACTGAGCGCAGGGCAAGCTAGCGAGACAGAAGCTAAGCTCTCCTTGCAACATGGCAAATTGAACCTCCCCCACCCTCATTCAGATCTGGTCTTTGGAATTATTTTGGTCTTCATGTGACGTATGACCCTGAAGGTAAGCGAGTCATGGACTAAAGTAAAACAGTATGTTGGATGTGCCATGCAATGCTCAATTACATGGTGGGAGCTAGTGTGTTAGCGCAGTTAGCTCGTTAACGTGTTCCAGCCCCAAGCACGGGGCGATCCGCGGTAGCTCGTTAACGGAGATTTGCCGTGTTGTGGCGTTAACGTCATTTCAGATTAACGCTGACAGCACTAGTGGGAACACAACGAATATGACTGCACATTTACTCCGACAGCATCCTAGTGCAAAGACAAGTGGAAGCAGACAAAACAACAAGCACCATGCTACAAACTTTACCCGAGTCATTTAGACAGCCGTTAGCACATGATCCTCCTTATGGGGACCTGATATGTTTAATATGCTGCTGAGAATATAGCCCAGAAGAAGCGTATAGTAGAGCTTTTATTTTGAAAGAGCCATTTCTCTGTAATAAACTCTTTTCCAAAGATGAGGGAAATTTTAACCATCAGATAGATTTATTTTTTTATTACTTTGTTGTTTCAGCAACATTCAATTTAAAAACTGTACTTTTGAGTTAAATATATATTTATAATTTTAATAAATGACAAATTAAAAAGGCATGAACATTTTTTGTATCGAAAAAATATCGAACCGTGACACCAAAGTATCGAACCGAACCGTGAATTTTGTGTATCGCTGCACCCCTAATAGCAATGTTTTTGGTTCTATTCATTTTGAAGCTTACGCATCCTTAGCATTAAGCAAACCGTTTATTTGGTCTTTTTGTGGCTCCAGACCCATCGCAGCTCATCAGGTTCAGTTTTAAATGGACTGAAATCATCTCTGACAGGATGAAACTATGTGGTCTCCCTGGGTGAGTTGGTGTCATCTAAAATTGAGGTCACCTGTGATGTGCCTTTAAATCTGTATATATGATGCCAGTGGAAAATATGAACGCGCATAAAATCAGTTTATATGTATATTTAATTGATAATACATGCCTATGGCTTTCACATGCAGTAAGCCTAAATAATGCATTGCTGTATCCACTACATTAAAAGACAAAATAAAGTCAGGCTTTTTGACTGTTATTTGAATTCAAGTTCAGAAACACTGAGAACGTTTCACCAAATCAGAAACGTCGCCTGTGTGCACATGTCCACACAGAAATGCACTTTGAGTCACTAAAAACAAAACTCTGAGGAGTGTGACAATTTCACCCGTTTTGTAGTCAGACTGTGCACCATGTGGTTGTTTGCAGGCTTCTGATTGGCTGACATCTCTATATGCTTATGGTTATAATGTGGATGGAGACATTTTTAGAAATGAAAGCTGAAGTTGTGTTTACACTGGACTTGACACTGCACATATACAGAGCAAAGATCCAGCTTGACTGCAGTGACTACTTTAGTCTTTGGAGCAAATACTGTCCTGATAACCACGACAGGAGCAGCCTTTACTTTCTAGAATATGAGGTAACATGAAGTATAGCAGTACATAAAGAGGTAAGAGTCCCTTTGTAACGGTCACAGTGTGGCTGAGGCTGACTGTGTGGAAACACGCAAAACAAAACTTTGATTTAAAAACGGACGAGCTGTTTATTTAAACAGGAGAAAACTAAAAGGGTAAAGGCAAAACTAAAAAACTTCGACTGGGTGAAGATTGAAACGTGAAGAAACCCTGAACGTGAATGTGAAGCCCTGACATGGATACATGTCAAACCTAGAAACATGACGTGAACGTAGCAGACGACCGGACGAGGAATGAATGCAAACACAGACTAAATACACACAGGAGGTGATTGGGGGGAAACAGCTGATTACAATGAACATGGAACAGCAGACCTCTTCAAAATAAAACAGGAAGCATAATGAGATGTGAACATGACAACACGTGAAGGGTGAGGGAGACAAACACAGGGGTGAAGATACAAGGAGCATCTAAGAAACAATGAACTAGAACAGCAACCTAGGAATGAACTCAGGTAACCCAAAGAGCTTGAACATAAACATCAAAATATATAAAAATGCTGAAAGGCGTTGGGTCAAACGACCCAGGATGGTGACAGTAACACTCTAACCATCTTTGTATTTTTGCAGGAAAAGGAATAATGCTTTTCTTTGGAGTTATATTCATACTCAACCATGTAAATCCATGTGATCCGAGGTCGGGAGCATGGCAGGGCCTGTGGCAGCCGTGTGGCTGGACAGAATACATTTCAATACATCTTGTTTAAGCTTGATTAGAACAAAACAGCAGAAAGACGGAGCCCAGATGAGTAAATCATACTCAAAACACAACAACGTTTTAAAAGGCGGTGGAGCGGTTGCCATGGATCCCACAGCCCATCTGGGCAACGCAGCCATTCGTCTTGGCTGACAGTTAATTTATTCCTGAGGCTGTTAAGGATGCACCGTGCAGGCAGAAACCATTTACAAATGTGCGGTTTGACTGTATTTATGATCTGTGTGGGCTTTTGTTCTTATCTGTGCTTTGTGAGGAACCACATGCTCAGTGGTTATAGTAGAGGATCAACGGGGCTAAATGTACAGTCGTGGATCAGTCTCAGTGCAACACTGTTGATCACATGATGGACTTTCTCTTATTTAGTAACTGGGCGGCGTAGCAGCTGCGGTGCAGAATGATGATGTTTGGAAAATCAGGGATTTTGAAGCATTGACGTTTTTGTATTTTACACTCACAGCCGACTGTAGATCACATTTTGACACAGCAGCTGTTTTCCAATGAAACAACCAGTGGTAGCTGGTTTGTGACTGTGAACACGTCTCCACAACTCAGTCCTATGGAAAATCTATCGCGGAAGCGGAAGCTGAAGCTTAATGGGAAACCAAGAAACCACAGAGTTTCTGCTAAGAGGCGTGGCCAAAATCCCTCCTGAGATGTGTGCAAAGCTGGTGACCAACAGTTGTGCTTACAAAGGGTTTTGCCACCATTGGGGAAACCGGAAGTGAGCGACCTTACAAATTCCTCTGTGCCATGTGTCTGTGCACCGTCTGAGTTCCTACAATCCGACCTTTTCATAGAGCCACACAAACGGGCATCAGTGCGAGGCCATAAATCCTGTGTTACTGCTGGCTTTTCTAAACTGGCTGTTTTTTAAAAAACTAAAAACACTTTCCAATATCCCATTTGCAGCTTTTTCCCTCTGTGACGCATGATGAATGTGGTGGCTTAGCGCCAGGGAAGTGGCATTTTAGTCTGTCAAACATTTCTCTCCTATCTGCGTCAGCTTGATGTTTTGATGAGTCACAGCGAACTGGACAAACCTGAGTGGGAGGAGAAGGGCAGTGATTTAGCCCGTGTAAATAATGATTGTGAAGTGTGATGTTTGTTCTTCGGGCGTCTTCTGATCACTTTTCTCTCGAGAGGAAAAAAGTAAGATTGAGAATCCACTCCACCTCCTGAACTGCAATCCGTCAGTAACGCTCCACCGAGTCTGGGTTTTATTGTTTCCTCTCTCAGCTGCATTACTTCTGCATGTGTGTAAAGCTAATTGCCAGGCTCCCCTCCTCTGAGCCATTCATAACTCTGTTTACATTACTTTATTCAATTATAGAAGATGCAGCGATTATTCAGTTTTCACCTCGCAGCATCACTTGGAGGAAAAAATTAATACTTAATACTGAATCAACATTTTTATCTCTGCAGGCAACATGTGTGTGAGCAATGCCATAATGGTTAATAATAGAAAACTCTCTTTTAAATCAGTGACATTTACCTGTGTCTGCTTTGTGAGCGTGCAACTCCTTTAACCCTCGCGCAACCGAGCCGATTGCAGAGGTCACTTGATGGGAGACGGCGTGTAACTGTGGCCTGATTAAGTGCAGACAGATTGCCAGCACATTGCAATCAATCAGTCATGCAAAGCAGTCTGTGCTGATGAGTGCAACTGGTTGCATGAGAGGACTCGACACTGCGCCGTCTCCACTGCAGTCGTAACTTTCATCCTTGCAAGCAGAGAAAGTGTGCGGCGTGAGTTACATACACTTACATGTATTTGGCTGAACACACTGCTTGTGGAAATATCATCCAATCTGCAATTAACTGCAAATTTTCCACAACTTTTTGATTTGTTAACAAACGAAAGTGAACATGCCTTACAGTCAGATATTCAGAGATGTTGTACCTCAGCGCCATAATTTAATGATCACGTATAAGCGTTGCAGCAAACCTCATTTGAGCGTACTGAAAGACAGATAAATTAGAAAATAATTTGTTTTCCTTAACTGTATTTTTTCAGCAGTAAACTCACACGGGGATGCAAACGAAACAACTTGCAGGCAGCCATATGGTGTGAATGTATAGATGTCTTTACACAGACAGGATGGCCCTAAAAGCAAATTATGAGTCAGCCAGTGTTCACACTGCAAGTGAAGATTTATGACAGCCGAGTAGGCAAACTTCTTCCTGCCTTCTGTTTTCCTCTCAAAGCATAAAATCCCTCTGGTATGTGTTCACAGCTTCTGGCAGCAGGTGCATTTGCCCCGGCCAACATTTCCTCAGATCTTTCAGTCAGTCATTGGGAGATGTGGGTGGCAGTTTGCTAGCCTACTGGTCCTAACATTGTTCTGCTATTACAGTGCAAAACATGCAGGAGGTGCACTCTGCCTTGCTGCATGGAAACATTTTCTGCATGTCCAAATCAAACTATCAGCATGTCTGTGCATTTTAAAGACTTTTTAAGACTTGTCTCCTGAAACATTCATAGCAAGCAAATAATGTTCTAGGAAGTGTTGGTCTGGGTGAAGTGTAAGCACAGATTGCAAACAGCTCTAACTGTGTGTCACTCGTGCAAATCAAGGCTCAGAAACCTCTAAAAAGTGCACTAATGCTAGCAAAGTAACAAAGGAGACATTCATGTAAAAATCAGTTAATCATTCAGGCCGTGCAGTAATGCGCCCTGTGCCGTTTACATTGATGTGCATGCACGACAAACCTCATCAAGAACAGACTCGTCTGCAGTGCTCCTACATTTCCTTTCAGACACACGCTCACATCCTCACCTAATGAGCTGTTAAAGATCAATAAATGAGCGCTATGCTAGCAGAAGTTCAATTTAAAAACAGCTATTGTTTGGAAAACGTAACATTGCAATCTAAGCTAGATTTCAACAAAGGCTGACGCTCAGAGACCGAAGCTGGTGAAACATTTTACAATTCTAAGTATTCCCCTCACGCCTTTTATTGGCATCCTGTAATATTTATTAATGAGTTCTGCTTAATGCTCCTCATAATCACCACGACATATGAAACCTAATCAGTTGTGCTGATGAGGCCTTTAACTGCACCAATTAGTACATCAGTTGTCAAGTACGTCTATGCTAGTGTCCTGGTTGCTTTGGATAATCCACAGCTGAGAAGGAGAAAAACGATTTAATGTTCTATGATGAGCTCGTGTCAGCATCATCGTGTTGCATCTGCACCAAACTGTAAACAAGACGTAAGGAATGGTGGCACCATCTGACCTCAGACACATATTTGCTTTGTTTCCCCCAATTTGAATAATTAGTATGTTTCTGTTCTGGGACCTCCCGAGCCTGTCAAGCAGAACAACAACAAGACAGAGCAGGCATCAGTGAGGACAAATATGACTCTGAGAAAGCCCTCTTCATCATGAGGAGGAGGAACCAGGGGTTACAAAGTGTCTTGCAGATGTGCAGCAATGGTACACTTTATGAGATTTGTCAGGTGGATGCATACAAAACCATGAGCGAGTGTGACTCAATGACCCGTCAGAGCTATCGTTCTTGATTTGAACCATTACTGAGGTGCTTTGCATGGTTGCCATTAATGCCATTAAAAAAGTTTGTTTTTTGCACATTTGAAACACTTAAATATCTCAGATCAGTGAACAAACTAATATTAGAAAAAAAATAACCCAACTAAATGCAGAATGGAGTTTTTAAATGATGATATCATTTATTAAGGGAAACCTAGTGCGCGCTGGAAAAGTAACTGCCCCCTTATTAATGAATTAATTGTGATTAACCACATTTTTCTTTTTTAGAAGAAAAAGTTCACCAACCACATCCTACCAGACCTGCTGAATCGAGAGGTCACTTAAACTCTCTGACAAAGTGAAGTGGACTAAAATATCTTGCAAACATGATGTTATTCATGCCTAAAACACAGCTGAGAAACAAAGTCGTTGACATCTATCAATCTGGATTGGATGACAAAGCCATTTGTAAGGTTTTGGGACCCACAGTGGGAGCCATTATCCACAAATGGAGAACACTTGAAAGATTGGCGACACTTCCCAGGAGTGACTGACCTACTAAAATTAGTCCAAGAGCACATCAGCCAATCATCTATGCAGTCGCAAAAGAGCCTAGAACCGGAGGAACCGGAGGCTTCACGTCTCAGTTGAGGTCAGAGTTCATGATTCAACAATAACAAAAAGATGCAAAAGTTCCACGGAGAAAACCACTGCTGACCAAAAAGAACACAAATGTTCACCAAAAAACCATCTTGATGACAAATGAAGACGAATGTAACTGAGCTCTGAACTTTCTGAGAGACGATGTACAGTGAAGCAAGAACACGACCACGTCTTCCTCACAGTATATCCACCAATGCCATCAGAAGTCAAACAGTCTAAAAGGTCTGTCTGCATCACGTTTGTCACCACCACACTAGGTAATAGTGCTGAGTTTACTAGTGCAGTCTATTTTCATGGCTCTTCTCAAGGGTACTGAACAGGCTTAGCATAATACCTTTACATGGATTCAACAGTCATTTATTTCTGAGCCACTTCGCTGAATATTACCGTATAAAAGTCAGCCGGGGCCTTTTCTTCTTGAGGAAAATCACGTTAGAGTCCAATAACAATTGAGAACGAAAAAGATTTGTGGCCTATTTTCACGATAAATTTTAGATTTGGCTCCCTGACAGGAAACACACACACGGCAATGGGACAACGCATAGGCAGCGATAAATGGACAGTAGATGGAAACAATGTATCTCAATGAAGGCACGTTTTGTGAAATAAAAAAGGAGTTTTAAAGCCAGTGGCACTCATAATTGAATATATTGGGTTCTAGAAGTGTTTCTCATTACATTTAATTTATCAAAGTGCTCACCTTAGACTAAGAACATCAATGCAAACAGCAGTTTGTGCATAATAAATATTGGTGAAGGATTAGACAACGGATATCCTCCAGTAGCTAAACAACTCTGCAGAACTTCACAAAGAGGCAACTTGTGTTTGGATATTTCATGATGTACGAGCTCACACACACACACACACACACACACACACACACACACGCGCACACACACACACACACACACACACACACAGTGGAGAGACTCCTCCTTGTCTGAGGCTCAGGCAGCCAGTGCAGCTGCAGAGAAGCAGAGAAGCAGAGCCTGACACTGTGCAGTGAAAGAACAGCAACAAATGCTGCAGCCCCTCCAGTTCTCTGCGATGCATTCATTGTTTCAAAAGAAGTTGTGAGCACGCCGTCACTTAAAGTGCCATCAGATCAAAGTATCATGCTGCTGCCTATAAGCTGCAGTTAAAGCTAAAGCTAAACCAGCCTGTAGCCCCAGCATGCACCTGCACCCAGCCGGGGCCTGTTCATGTGCTCCATGTAAACTCATCATATTTCTTTTTAAAAACCTCTCCAGCCTGTGCTGTTTTGCATAAGACGTGTTATGTTCTTGATGAATATTAATGATCTTGTGGAGATCTCAGTACGATTGTTGCTGTTAGGTAATTTCCATTTCCCTGGCTAAAAACACTGCTGACCCCCCCCCCCAAACTTCCCATCCCCCTGTTACAGCTGAGCAAGTAATAAGAATCAAAGCACCGTGCCAATTACATACAAGGGCATCTCGAGACAACAGAGGGGCAATGCATAAACAGCAAATGTTGTGCCGAGAGAACGCCACCTCTCAGACGGTACAACGGATCAAAAACGCTTCGTTATATTGTGCTTTGGAGCTAAATGATCAGATTTTAAATTGCACTATTGTATTGATCTGAAAAATAAACCCCACCTGTTTGCCAGAACTGCAGAAGAATTTATCTGGCTTTCTGAAGGAACAGGGCCTGGACACGGAGCAAGTCCATCGTTTTGACAGCTGTGATGCATCATAATAATATGTTAGGGAAGAACAGGCCACACAGCCTGCTTCGGTGCTACGGGGCAAATCTGCAAATCTTTCAGGTTTTTTCAAAATACATTGAAAATGAATGAGCCTTTCTGGAGAAAGAAGTTAGAAAAAAGCAAAAAGTTTAGTCTTTAGTTATTATTACTTTGTGTTCTGGATTCTGGTGATTTCGTTATTCATACGAGCTCTATCATCTATGTAACACAACTTCCGGTTTTATGCTGATAGCCATTTGTCTCGTGTTAGATTGACTTCCCCATGTCCTGTTACCAGGTTTAGTTCAGCTGTGTCTAGTTTCCCAGACGTGTCCACTCATCTTTCTGCATATATCCAACCAGAGAAGTTCCTGAAATCAGGGGAGTTCCCCCCACCGCCCTTCACAGACCTGAAGGTTCTATCAGTCTTTTGTCCACAGCGTACTGATTTAGCCTGTGGTTGCATATTGTCGGGCCATCGGTTTCCTCTCCATAGTTTAAAAAGTATGATGCGCTCTGTCTCTATGACTGCCCGTCTTTACCCAAAACCTTTACAACTGTTATTACCACGTGACGTGTGGGCTTATCCAGATGATGCAAATGCACACGTTGTCACGGTCGGTGTGGCAGACCGTGGGGGTGAGAGTTTAGATTTAGTTTAGATTTTAAAAAATCTGAAATCCAATTTCACAATAAGAGCAGAGATTGCTTCACGTTAACACAAAGTGCATCACCTGCTCCAAAAAACAGGAAAAACCCACTGTCACTAATTATGAACGTTTGTGCTTGGAATAACAAATGTTTCAATGACATCAAGATACCGTAGAGTGAATCGTGATTGTGGAACAACAGCAAACAAAACATGAATATCTTATTTATCTGTATGGTTTTTACACCGTTTTGGGCGTTTTCTGTTCTCGTTAAGTCACAGTTTGAGAGAGAAAGTACGAGATGGAAGCATTTATTGTTGCTGTTTGTGTCATTTTTGGGCTCTGTAGTAATGAGGTGTGGTGTCTCTCCTTCATCCTCAGAGCCTTTTGACAAATCAGACATTTTAGTACTGTGGAGGGATACAAAGAGAAGGCAGACTGGCAGGAAAGTTGGAGGTGGACATCTGCACATCTGCTCCTGGCTATTTCCACACAGTTATGAAACGTAGCTGAAACACATGAGAGCACAGAGACATGATGCTTTCTTATTCTGAGCTGCTGACAACCTCACAGTTTCTCTGCTAATCACAGTAACGAATGTCCTCTTAGGTATTATTTTTGCATCATATCCTCTTTCTATGTGAATTTGACTAACATGCAAAACATGTATTACAGTAATTCATAAGCAGTAGGGCCACATTTCTAAGCTAAATACTGTAACAGCAAAGGATGTACATATCACCAAGTCCTGTTTCTTGAGTGAGTCATCATTCTATGGATTTTTCTTTTAAATGTCAATCCCAGTATTTCTCCTTGGGTGCTGCAGCTATGGGTCTAAAAACAAACTGCAAACCACCAATGACAGCTGCTCACCACTGACTCATCTGTTTAAGGAACTTAAATCAACAATAAAAGTGTCGCCCACTGTCGAGCTCTTCAGTGGTGCCGGCTTCCTGGATGTCTGCCTCCATAGACCTTTTAGAATAAACAGTACCACTAAAAGGGTCAAATCAAAGGGAGCTATTTTAAATGTGTCTGCAGGGTGGCCTTCACACTGAGGCTGGGTGTAATTCCTGGGTATTTCTAGCAGGAAAGCTAAAGGAAAGATTTTAAGGCTTAAAATAGTTTGGATGCTTGTGGCTCATACTGTAGTCTCAAGGCTGTCGAAGATGTTGTTAGAAATGCTTTTTAATCTCTGTGACAAGAATGTCCATAAACAGCTTTTTGAACCGTACTCTGACAGTGGCTCACCAAAGTTTTAAAGCCCGCTTCAATCATTGTGCGATTTCGGACCAGTTTAGACCGTAAACTGGCACATTTTAGGCCAACTATGGACTCTGTGTGGTTCCTTGAGATCCAGATGTGGTTAAGTTTCATAACCAACCACTCAGTGCCAGGGTAAAATGTGTACTCTCAGCCTTATTGGAGAGGTTGCTGGAGTTCGCTGGTAGTCACTATGAAATCAACCTCAACTGAAGGCCTAGAAACAGGTCAGTGAGAACCCTGCATAACAAATGCGTGTTAGCAAGTTAGCAAGTGGTTAGCAAAAACCTTGTTGTGATTGCTTTGTTTGCTAGCAGCAATGCAAGAAAAACCAGGAACGTAGAATATTTACTTTGAAATTAAAAGCTGAACCTTCTGAATCAATTCGGTGTCGGTCATAAGGCACAGCTTTTATGTTCTGTGTTTGTAATTTTTATTGCTTTTTTCCAAGTTTCACTACTGCTAGGTTGTTTGTTAGCAAGGAGTGCTTGCATGCTAATCAGCGTCGTCCAGGATGTAGTCTGCTTGATTTCTTTACGTAACATTGTCAAAACCAGTTTTATGTTTGGATCACGACTGTAAATGCTTATTCACATTTTATACAAATATAAGCCACCATTTAAAAAGATGTACCTTTAATTTTGAATTTTACCTTTACTTCATGCACTCTTGGCTCTCTATGACATCATAAAAATCCCCAGTTTGAATGAGCCCATTTTTGCTCATTTGTCCTATAGCTAAACTAAGGCTATAAGGTAGGCAGTCACAACAGTGAGGCAGCTGATGTCATATGTAATATGGTTAGCTCTAATTTTGTCAAACCTGCAGCAAACCAGAGGAAATGGTATGAACAGGACACCATGTATGAGCCTAAACATATAAAGCTTTTGAAGAAATGCTGCACTGATATTACGTCCTCTCGCTCGTTTAAATGCCAGTCTGGGTTAAGCAATCAGCACATTTTCCTCTCGTGGTTTTTACGTATACAAAAAGCACTTTTCCCAAACACTAAATCAGTGTGGCTGCCAAGTCTCCCAAGAAACTCATCCTGCCCTGATTGGCCAGCGTTGTTTTCCCTCAAGTGCAGGATGAGGGAAATTAAACTATAAAGCATCTGCAGTCCCCGTGTTTTCATAACATATTTGCAGCAAGCAGACATGGATAAACTAAATTGGATTTCATTAGCACTTTAATACAAATACAGGTATATTCACATCACTGTACATGCTGGGAACGCCAGGCACCTCACTCTGACTCTGACACCACATTTCCAGATCTGATCAGACACCAGTCCAATCTGACGAGGAAATTGAAGGAGGGCTCTCGTGAGAGTTGGTCCACCTGGGAAGCTGCTGCTGCAGAGATCTGTAATTACAGTCAGCGAAAGTGAAAAGAGAAAGAGGACAGAGACACACACAGACATCGTGATGGGAAGGCAGCCCGTAAGCAAGCTTTTAACGTGAAACAGTTTCTTGGTCCTTCAATGCAGAATGAAAGTTTTTGTTATCTGAGTAGATCAATTTTTCATGTTGCAGCCAGATATATCACCTCATTGTGAGAGGACAAGAGAAGGCGTGATGAGCCAGCAACCATCAGTTTTGTTGAGTAATATGAGCTACTTATTGCTCAAAGATATATACATCTGAAGACATCATTTCAGCTCTGGAGACTTTGATAGGACTGGATGTGACACATTGGGAGGCTGTTGGGATGCAGCATTTTAAGGAATATATTGGCACATTTTGAACGTGATGCTTGCAGCATATTTCAGTTGGAACAGGCCCATGTTTAGCACTATGTGGCATTCATGCTCCTTTTGACAACGGGCAGAAAAATCCGGGAACTGAGGAGCCCAGCTGCTGGACTTTTGGGAGAGGGATACTGTCCCGTTCTCGTCTGATACAGGATTCGTGGGTCTTGTTTCTTGGTGAAAGCTCTGGACTTGCTAAAGGATATAGTTAGGGCTGGACCAGGTGACCCTGAATCCTCCCTTAGTTATGCTGCAATAGACGTAGGCTGCCGGGGATTCCCATGATGCATTGAGTTTTTCCTTTCCAGTCACCTTTCTCACTCACTCAGTGTTAACAGACCTCTCTGCATTGAATCATATCTGTTATTAACCTCTGTCTCTCTTCCACAGCATGTCTTTATCCTGTCTTCCTTCTCTCACCCCAACCAATCACAGCAGATGGCCCCGCCCCTCCCTGAGCCTGGTTCTGCTGGAGGTTTCTTCCTGTTAAAAGGGAGTTTTTCCTTCCCACTGTCGCCAAAGTGCTGCTCATAGGGGGTCATATGATTGTTGGGTTTTTCTCTGTATGTGTTATTGTAGGATCTACTGTACAATATAAAGCGCCTGCTGTTGTGATTTGGTGCTGTATAAATAAAACTGAATTGAATTCATGTAACATGTAAATAATTAGTTACCTCAAGTCAAACAAGTTTTTGCATTTACATTTGACCCTGCATTCTAACTCTTTTGAAATTGAGGCTGTATTTTATTTGAGTTTTCCAGAAAGAACTCAAACCCTGCAAGCCAGTGCAGCATTTACTTTCACTGCATCCTCTGTGTGCTTTGCGCAGCACCGTGTGCACGTGCAATAACTGTGAAACAAGAGGAACCCAAGTTTCCCAAGCTGCAGAACAGCTGGATTGCTTTGACCTCCATAGCTTCAGCCAAGCTACCAACCATGGCCTCTCACCGTTACAGAACAACAAACACAGATGGATGCAAATACAGCCGCTCCTTCTGTCAGACAGCAGGGCAGCATTAATACTGTATGTCTCGCTGAAAGTAGCATGACAGTGAATGAGTCCTTTGCATCTTTCGTTCTCTTTGTTGCTCATATGAAAATCAGGAGCGCGCCTCACAGTGTGATGGTTTATTTTCAGCACAGGAGCAGAAGGGCAAAGACATCAATGAAGAAAGGAAAAAACGGTTTGTTCCAGCACTCGGCAGCTTGTTGAGTGCACAAAGTCAAAGTGAAATGCCAGAAAGGAAAGCTTTGTCACTCCAGTCTCAGCAAAATGGAGAGACATGATGACTGCAGACACAGAAGCAGAAAAGGTTTTATGGTGGGATAAAACATGCCGGGCCAAATGAAACAACAGAAAACATGGATGTAACAGGTGATGACAACACTCATTTATATGCTCTGTTTAAAGAAGGTGCTTCACCTTTACAGCTTTGACATTACTGGGAGAAATCATGCCTCCCGTGGCTGGACACTGCTGTTTCTGCTCTGTGATGCTCATTTCACGTCGGCTTTGCCGTCGGCTGCGAGCGTGGGTGTAGGGAACAGAACATGAGCTTTTTCACTGAGAGAAAAAGTCATGACTCTCGAACAAAAAGCCAACTGATGATGTGGCTCCGTTGCATTCGTATCGATTTCTGTCAGTAGAAAGACAGTTATTAACCAAAACTCTTCACTTCAGAGGGGCTGACATTAAATATAACACTTATTGTTCAGCTGGTGGAAGATGTAATCAAATCTCAATGAACTCAAAGGCTTCGCTGAGCTTCTTCTTCAACAACACAACAAAAATGATGCAGCAGGTTGGTCCATTTTGCTGAAAATTCCACACAGGGGGCGTGTTTGCATGCGTGCCACTGCATGCTACTATATGCATGTCTGACAGCATCTGGGTCGCTCCTAATGAGACGACGAATGGAGTCCTGGGAGATCTCCCCCAGACCAGTGACTGAGCCCGAGGTGCAACCTGGGACTGAAACAAGACGTCCCAGAGGGGTTCTGTTGAATTTCCTACTCTTGCAACATGATGCCGGGCATTGACATGCTGAATGATGCTACAGGCAGCTTAACGTTTTCTTCTGACCCTGCTTTCAGACCTGAATGCCAGTGGAAGTGCCGGGCAGTGAGCACAGGGCCCAGTAGAGGACGTTGGGCCCTCAGGCCACCCTCATGAAGTCTGTTTCTGATTGTTTGATCAGAGACATTCTCAACAGTGGCCTGCTGGAGGTTTTGTAGCTCGGGCCATGCTCGTCCTGTTCCTCCTTGCACAAAGGGGCACGTACTGGTCCTGCTGATGGGTCGGGGCCTCCTACAGTCCTGTCCAGCTCTCCTAGAGTGACTCCTTGTCTCCTGGGACTGTGCTGGGACACACGGCAAACCTTCTAGTAATAAAATCAAGATTTCGAGAGTTTCCTGGAGATGATATATTGATATTTTGGTACTCGTATTGTTGATATAAAGACTTACCAAAAGTTGTGTTTGAGTTAAACTGGATATTAAAGTAAGGTGATGTTTAAAACAACTTATTCTCTAACTGCTTAATGGTTAATTCTCTGCATCTGCTGAGCATCAGGCTCCTGTGTTGTATTGTTCCCGTATATCTAGAAGTGGCAACAAAGACATAGTTAACAGGAGGATTATTGTCTTCAGTTTATGTAATGCTGGCTTTGGGATCTGGCATCAGTTTCCATGAAGTGCCCACAAGGAGCACGTGCTGTCAGCAGGAGTCTTTTACTGATTAAATAATAATTACTTCTGTTTAACAGGAACGTTTCTGTTTAGATTATCACGACTATATTTATTAAAGAAACTCACTCACACAGACACTAATACATGCGCTCCAGTGCTACAGCCGATGTAAGCTGGTTATATAAGGACAGACTGGAGGCTGGCAGAGTGCAGCAGTCAAAGCGCTGCATCGATGCAGGACGAGAGTGGATGGATGTGCTCGGTACAGTTTGCATGTTTAATCACTATCAGCTTTGTGCTGATTCATGCACTTGGTACTAAACATGGAATCTGTTGCCTTTTGTTCATATTTAAACATAGAATTACAGCTATGCTAATAATCTCATCTGATCTACGGTTAGCATGAGGTATTCCAGGTTGCTGAGTTTATTCCGTATGCATTATCGCTGAGATGTGATCATACGCCTGATTGCATTCTGTTCACAGTGCATTCAACACACATTTAGCATTTGCTTTGCATGCAGACTGCATATTAGTGTGTAAATGGAGTACACACGAAGGTCAGAATTTTAAAGCGTGTGTTAGCTGCACCATTTAGATAAGCACTGGAAGGAGAATGCACCTGCACACAGGTGTTTGACGTGATGGCTATTTACAGACTGTGCTACAGATACAACCTGTGGTCACGAGGCACAAATGTGTGTTCCACAAATGTTTGGTAAGTGGTTGCCAGCTGTTGCTAGGTGAAATCAGTCACAGAGAGGGTTCCTCCTGTCATTGGTGGCGAGCAGATTGCTGCGCTCACTCGTAGTTTGTATGCAAGATACCAAATGTTCTGGAAACACTTGCAAGCTACGAGCCAGGCAGTAGTAAAGCTTGAAAATGTGTAATGCAAAGTGGACCTGGGGAACAGCCTTCAAATTAAAAGTTGTGCAAGTTTTAAAAGGCAGGAACCAACGGCTCATATCAAAGTATATTTTTCACTGACTGTGATCGACACCGAAGGTGTCAAACATATGGCACGGGGCCCAGAATCAGCCTCCCAAAGACTCCAATCTGGCCCACTATATGGCTTTGGAAAATGTGAAATAAAGCTTTTCCTAATGACAAAGACGTCATCAATGGCCATTCATACTACAGCAGAGTAACAGATAAACATTTAAATAACAGGACATTTCCTGTGTTTTTTACTATTCTCTGTCTTTATAGTCTGCAGTCTGGGCAGAGACTTATCAAAACTTTTCTTATCATTTAAGAGAGCCATGCTGACAGATTTCTTGCATTTGCAGCAAGGAGAGTTTCACTGGTCCGTGTACGGCCCACGATGCTCTAGTGTTGTCACTGTGTGTTTGCATGCTGTTTGCTGGTTTCCATGATAGTTGTTCTACAAACTGAACCAGTTACTTAGACAGCCCGAGAATACTGTAGATACTATATTACCTCCACAGCATCATGTCATTCAATACATGTAAGGGAGTATAGTATAGTTATAGTATGTTATAGGTAGCACTACACCCCCGCTGCCCCTCTTTCATAATCCTTTTATTTATTATTCTGACAAAAAAAAACCCCTCAAACAGCTCAAACTATCTGCCTAAAACAGCTTTCACCCTTCATGGCATGGATGCAGTAAATGTCATGTGATGTCTGGTCGCACCCCAGCTGGGTAGCTGGCAGCTGGTCTGGGTGAGGCCTCTATAAATCAAGCTTGTTTTAGTGCATCTTGTAAATTTCTTTGTGTAATGCTCAAGAGCAATCTGTAAGAAGCTGTAGAGAGACCTGAGCTAAAGTAACAGCCACACAGAGGGAGGTGCTGAAATGATCATGTAAATATTAATGCTAATGCAGGAGGAGGCAAGAGGAAGTCTTCAGTCATGAATAACAATAATTTCAGACAACATGTGGATATAAACTAACTCTGTGCCTGCTGTAACAAAGACAGACTCCAAAAGCACACATTTATAGTCACGTACGTTACACTGCTCCAACAGAAGCACGTTTCTTGGTAAATGGCCTGTATTTGTATAGCTTTACTCGTCCCTAAGGACCCCAAAGCGCTTTACATATCCAGTCATCCACCCATTCACACACACATTCACACACTGGTGATGGCAGCTACATTGTAGCCACAGCCACCCTGGGGCGCACTGACAGAGGCGAGGCTGCCGGACACTGGCGCCACCGGGCCCTCTGACCACCACCAGTAGGCAACGGGTGAAGTGTCTTGCCCAAGGACACAACGACCGAGACTGTCGGAGCCGGGGCTCGAACCGGCAACCTTCCAATTACAAGACGAACTCCCAACTCTTGAGCCACGATCGCCCCGTTTCTTTATCACAGACAGTTAATATTTGCAACAGTGCACACAACCTTTTTTCTACTGCTGATTAGGATGGATGCAGATGAGATGGTTCACTGCACAAGTCCATCCTCCCTCTTCTGTCATCCACCCATCCAGCATCAGTCCATTCCTCATCCATCACTCCTTTCATCCGTCCCTCTGCAACAGCAGCATTTATGTAAGAGATACAGCCCAAACACTATAAGCCAAATGGAGTGAAGTGGGCCTACTTTAAGGGCTGTGTTATGAGAGGAGTTAAAATGCCAATGCTGCTCACTTGGAATTAATTTTCAGTTGAAAGAGTGTCGTTTCCAGCAGCCTCTCGTTTTCATCTTCATGCATCGGGCCAAAGTTACTGGAATAAAATGCTGTGTTACTGTGAAAATATCAATCAAATGAAAATGTCCTCTCACTGATTGACCCTCATGAGGTTTCCTGCTTAGAGTCCCTTCAGTTTTCACAATTTTAGGCTGATCCATGATCAGAAATCTATTAGATCAAACTGTTTCACTTTTTTTCACAGCTAGTCAGACATGAAAAGTTATACTTATATAATCAAATATGCTGTCATAGCCCAGTATGCATGTTAGCACACGTTAGGCTTAAGAAGGCTAAAACAACTACTCTAAGTGCTGTTTTGTTCCTACTGTGTGACCCATGCAAGTGTTTCTAACACATACTGTAAGCATCTGAGACCATAGCCTGTATTTAAAAGACGGATGTACCCACTGTTACCTCACCCAAGTTACCAGCTAGGTTATTAGTTACTTTGGCTACTTTAGCTAGCATAATGCGTACAGATGCAGCGCACAAACAGCAGCTAATTATTGCAACGTAACAGACTAATAATAAAAACACAAGAACATCACAAACCCTTGGACGAGCTGTTCCACACAGAGCAAAGTTACTTGTCAGATAATAGTGGAGATGATTTCATATCTCCTTTCAAACTCATCTCTCGCTGTGTTCAATATCAACAATCTCCTCGTTGTTTTTCTTTCCTCCCCCTGCCTGTTATCACCGGTCGCTCCTCCTTTGGTAGCATTTTCTCCTCAGATGAATCCCAACAATCCACAAAAACAATTTTTTGTACTAATAACTTTAGTCACAAGATGAAAAATGTTAAGATAAAGTTTTAGCCCATACAGGTGTCTGAGTTATGCCCCCGTGTCGACGGTGTTCTCAGACTTTACATTTCCTTTGATTGTTTCTATATTTAGTGTTGGTTTAGTGTCAGCCATAATCTCACTTTTCCTAACAATTTTCCAACTTTTTAGATTTTGTATTTTAATTAATTATCTTATATGTTTTGCAATAAATTATTCATCCATAGAATGTTTATCCATTTTTTATCATTACATAAATAATATACATATTATATTATATTTTATTATTCATATATTTTTCAGGTCAACAGACTCTCTAATTGCAATCAGCAGATCACACATTAAATTAGGCTGTAATAAACATGTACAGTAATTTTGAGAACCAGCTGCAGGTTAAAGCATTAATTAATGGATACGTATCATTAAATTGGGAGTGTTCACTACATTGATTCCCAAAGGATTTTGACTCATTAAAGTATAATTTGACCTTATCAGTGGCACACCACACTGGTAGAAGTCTGAATACGCCAAAACTCATTGATTAATGGAAGGGAGTGGCATCTCCCAATGATCCTTTTATACTGAAATTACTAGATAACACGAATCACTCACTGAAACACGTCTTTATCGTTTAAACCTTTAAACGAACAAAATATATGGATTGTAAATCATATGAAAAATATCCAATAACCAAGACCTTGGAGCAGACGGCGTCACAGGAAGCATTTGCTGTGGGATCTACCTCCGTACATGAAGCACCCAGATGATTTTGGCACCGTGCAAATAAAATTGAATTGAACGTCACATACATTTAATGTTTGCTGCTGTATATTAAACTCTGTTGTAATTTTTCCACTGATTTTCTTTTCGTCAGTTTTGAGTATTTTGCAGAAATCTTCACTGCAAACATTCATCTGTTTGTTAGACTTTTATGCAAATTTGGGCCCATTTAATAAAAAAGTGCAGTGATCACCTGGGAAACTGCACATTCACTTGTTTAGTTTGATTTTGCTGTTTTTGCCTTAAGACAATGAAATGTGCTGTATGAATAAAGCTGACTTTTCCTTATATTTGAGCATTTTTGTCAGAAGGACACGCAGAAATCCTTTTGTGCTGCTGACCATATTTTCAAATTTATGGAGAGAGAAAAAACTGGGGACACCATCTGTCTGTGAAAATCCTTTGACTCCAACATGTCAACAAAAGGAAGGAATAACTGTGAACAGTCTAATCCTCCGATTTAATGATATGTTTGCATGTTCAAACATAACATTTTAGACAAATATATTTCGTGTCAAATCAAATTTGACCCTTTTCAAATATAATATCTCCCTTTAAACTCGAGCCGTTGCCCCAAAGGTTTTTGGTAAATTTCTCAGAAATGTGACTAAAATGAAACAGATGGTTTCCTGTGTAGTCCTGGTAAAAGGCATCGTCCATCTCAGTGTACACATCATTTAAATAAGGAGAAATGACGTGAGGCTCAATAACATTATTTTTAGGGTTCGAGGATTTTCGCAGTTGGACTCTGATGAACAAACAAAGACATAATACTGGACGGGACCCCTGCAGTCTGTGGAGCAGATGGTGGATGGAAACCTTGGATGAGTCTCTCTGAGCATCCGGGGCAGGGAGAGACGGGGAAGAAGGCAGGCTGAGCAAATGACAGTCGTACCAGAGAACAGAGAGACTGACAGGCTCAGAAAATCAAAGGATGCCAACAAAACTAAGGATGAGGACAATCTGAAAGAGTGGGAAAGAGACACAGACTTTTCCCTGGATTCAAAAAGGTCTCCTCTCTTATTTCTCCACGTTGCTTTTTAGTCGGAGTGTGAGGATCGCGCCCGGTGCTGTGGAGAGGAGCTCACGCTTTATGTTGTTCCCGCTGCGACGCTAATTGTCTGCTCTGGGACACATTTTTCCTTTCAGACAGCTATGCCAGACTTTGAGGCTAATTTGCAATTATCTATTTTGTTTTATATTCCCTCAACTGATAAATCAAAATTTCATTATGCAAATTAAATTAAGTCCAGTGTGTTATTATCCTCATCTCTCATAGCAGGCAGAATGCAGCAGCGGTGCAGGCTGGGAACTAAAAATAATGCCGTTGTTTAAGCGTGCTGGTAGGAAATTGTTCCATGACAAATGAGTAACACTGAACATTCAGAAACTTTGCTGCCTTTATTGGAGTGTGTATGCGTGTAAAAACAGGCATTTACACACTAACGTGAAAACCACACTCACAGCATGCACTGGTGAGTTTGAAGCTCTATGTGTGTCAGTGGTGCTGGCTCAGAGCCCGCCTTCCACGCGCCACTCCAACCCCACGGACGGGGGTACATATGCCTGCTCCGTCCCGACGTAGATCAAACACAACGCACATTAATAAATGTGCCCCCAAAAATAACAGCAGCATAGAAATAAAGAATCAGCATTGGTTTACGTATTAGTTAGTAATCGTGTCACAGGGTCTCAGGATCAACGGCCTTATTGCTTGTTCAGTTTATGACAACTTCCTTTTGGCAGAAGATGGCGTGTTCCTATTTTACTAAACGTTACAGCAGAAAGTGCTGCTGCTGTTGCACTTTTGTGCTGCAGAGTCCTCGTCTGCTGACTCAGACTATTAGCTATTAGCTTTTACTGTTAACCAGCTACTTCGACGTGCACCTCTAAATCTAAACATCCTCTAACTTTGGAAAATTGATTAATGGAGCCTGATAACTTAGAAACTACGATGCTTACAAGTGTGGTTTGTATTGTTAACATACTGCACAGAAACTAACGTTAAAGATTTCACCTGACATTCAACCTCTGACCTCTCTTTCAGGGTCAATAGACTAATCTGAAGGTCAAAGTGATAATGCTATATAGAGCTATTCAATAACACAGCTGTGGACATGTTGGACAGCCAGCAGTCCTTCGCCTGGGCGCATGCATGGTTGAGGCATTGGAATACAAATTCCCTGCAGACGAGTCACAAAAACAGGCTGGCACGCAGAGATGTGCGAGCATCCTCACCCTCAGACTCACAAACATGCAAAGTGTGCAGTCACAGTGTGACTGACATACATGCACAGTTCTTTCTGCTTCCCTCGAACTGGTTCAGGTTGGTTTTGTCCCACAGACAGAAGCATGTATCATATCAGCTTATTAAACACTCCCAGTTACAAACAAACGAAGTCTGTTCTGCTGATGAAAGAAGCCGTCATGTTGTGTAGTCTGTTTATATCATCACACAATCATTGCCATGAACTTAAACGTTTGTGGACACACAGCAAAGAAACGTCAGTCAGATATTTCAGTGGGAAACTCCCATCATGTCCCAGCTTGACACAGTCCAACATGTCCAACAGTTGTCTTCCCCTCTGAAGAAAGCAACATTTCTTTACATAGTTTTGCTACATTTGAACTGATTTTGCTTCATTTAACATTTTCTTGTAAATTTGGATCATTCGTGCATCATTAACAGATTAAAGTTGCTCTCCTGGCCCTTCAGCCTGATGCTACAGGCAGCAGGTTGACAGGAGCCGAAGAGGGATGCAGTATTGATTTCACTGTTGGATCTTATTGCACATCCTGTTTACCCCCGCTAATATGTTTGTTTGCTACGCAATACTTTGCTCGTGTGAGTGCAGCCCAGATAAACAAAGTGTGTGTGTGTAAAAGAAGACCTTAACTTTTGATTTCGTTATCTTTTTGATTCCTGACGCACAGACCGGCTCGATCATTATCTACCATCATCTAATTGCTCTTATGTTCCTGCTCTGTGCTGGGCTGAAGTGAAATGAAGATGCTTCACTTCTTAATTAGGGTTTTTCGAGGTTTGAGTGCAGAAACTGTCGTCATTTAATAGTCGTGGTGAGAAAACCTTATCTTGTGATACCGCAATCAATAACAACACAGGATTTCTTTCATCCCAGCTTGTTAGAACCACAGAAGCCTTGAAGTCGAACTGTGAACAGTGTGCAGCAGCGTTGCTAATGCGCCGCGGATCGAGTACGGCGGCAGAGAGGAGCGAGCGACTGAATTATGCAAAAAGTGAGGAAGTTGTGTATTTAGCTGTGAAGTTGGTGTGTTTGGTCGAATAATGAGGGACTGAGCGATGCTGTGATCGACTCTGCAACGCAAAGAATGATGCAATTCTCATAAATGAGCAAGTGAGTGAGCCACTCAATAAGAGAGTTGGTCGGGGGGGGGGCGCAAAAGTTTGGAGTCATTATATGAGTGAGTGAATAATGCAGTTAGTGCATGAATGATGAAAGAAAGTAGTGCGTGGGCGAGTGGTGCACTTAGTTTATGATGGAGAGAGTGTTAAGTGAGTGAGAACAACTGGGGATAAGAGAGTGAACCAGTGAGCCAGCGTACACTGGAAAGGAAAGTAGTGTACCTGCAATCATATCATTTAAGCACCTGTTTAATATCAGCCTGCGCATCATACAGTCCATCCATCCTGTCGTGGGTGTCTTAATGCGAGAGGCAGGCTACACCCAGTCTGTCGCAGGGGTAACACGTGCATGCACACAAACCCACACAAACACAAGGAGAACATGCAAACTCCACACAGGAAGACCTGATGGTCGAATCAAACCCAGGACCTTCTTGCTGTGAGGCAACAAAAAAAATGTGCCGTGTGTTTAAAATCAAACATTAAGTATCAGGATGTAGTTAGAAAATTAAATAAAATGAGATGTTAATGAGAAGCATTTGATGAACTTCTTTTTTGACACTTTTTATTTGTTTAGGAACATTTTTATGCAACAAGATAAAAGAAAAAAGAAAAAACAGAAACAGTATGAGGTCATGGGAAGATAACATACACCTGTACATACATCTGCACATCCACACATACATACGTCAACAAGTCTGCATTGCTAATTCTATGCATCAAAGGGTGCTGCCACAAGCTGTAAAGTCCAGCCATTTTCTCCACCGTCTCCTTCCCAAATCTCCCTGCAGTCGCAGAGTGAAAGTCATACATTCCATCAATTTGACGTCTTCCACTATAGAGGTAAAAAGTGTTACAGTGGGAGGATCTCTACAGAGCCAGCGTTTTGTTATGGCCTTCTTCGCAGAAGCCAAGAGAACTTTCAGAAGGTAAACATCATCTGCAACTAAATCGTCTGTAAAATATCCCAGATACAATGAGGTAAATGTACAAGACACGTGGAATCCCAACACCTCTGTAATTATCTTTATAACTTCCGTCCAGAAGGGTCGTATGAGTGGGCAGGACCAGAATATATGACCGTAATCAGCCACGACTTCCCCACAACTCCTCCAGCAAAACGCAGGTGTAGCACTGAATTTAGACTTCTGTTTAGGCGTTATGAAATAGCGTATAATGTTCTTCCAGCAGAAGTCCCACCACATGTTGGAGTTAGTCGTGGTAAACTGTGTCTCCCAGATCTGTGCCCACCCATCTTCTGTAATCACAATGTCCATTTCTTTTTCCCATTTCTGCTTTATGTAAATCGTTGAGTGCCCTTTGAGCTTAGTCAGACATTTATACAGTTTACTTATCAAGGCTCTGTTACTCCCAGAGTCATAAGCATCAATGAAAATATTAACAATCGAGAAGTCTCCACGGACACAGCTCTCCAGTCTTTTGCCAATATAGTCACAGAGTTGCAAGTATCGAAAAAAGTCTTGTTTCCCAAGATCGTAAGTCTTGCATAGGGTATCAAAAGCCATAAATTTAGATTTTACAATAACCAAACACCCAGCAGTGATTCCATGCCACACCCATTGTTTAAATCTACTATCGTGGGAAGCAGGTAGAAAATCAGGGCCACCTCAGAAGTTTTATCTCTTCCTGGAGTTGCGCCTGCTTGACCACTCCCCTCCATATTTTTAATGTAAAAGTGACCCAGTGGCTGGGCGTCAAGGTATCGTCCAAATCAGAAGCCGCGTGACCAAGTCTAGACTGGATTGGCGTGTCCGAGAGAGACATCTCAATCGTCTTCCACCTCGCACAAAAAGATGGATTACACCAACACACCAATGACCTCAGCTGAGCAGATAAGTAGTAATTCCTCAATGAAGGTAGAGCCAAGCCCCCTTTGTCTTTCGGCAACTGCAAAGTAGAGAACTTCACCCGTGGTCTTTTGTTAAGCCAAATGAATCTCGAAATCTGCTTATTCCATTCCCTGAATTGCTTCTCTGGAATTTGAATAGGTAAAGCAAGAAAAAGATAGAGTAGTTTGGGGAGAATATTCATTTTAATTATCTGTATCCTGTTGCCAAGGTCGAGAGGGAGCAAGGCCCAAATGTTGAGATCGCTATATATTTCTCTATTAATACGACTGTAATTAATATCATACAGTTGTGTCAGATCTCTAGGCAGAAACACTCCCAAATATTTGATAGCAGTTGCCTCCCAATTAAACTTGAATTTTGCCAGTAGTGTCTGGTCCGGAGAAAAATTAAATGACAGAACTTGAGTTTTTTTGACATTAAGGACATACCCTGAATACAGGCCATATGTTTCCAACATCCCCATTAACACTGGTATACCTGAGCTGGGATCCGTGATTGTCACCAAGACATCGTCTGCGTATAAACACACCTTGTACTCGTCCCCTCCTATTACAATCCCTTTCAACGATGCTTCCTGACGTACAGCCTGGGCTAGAGGTTCGATAAACAAGTTGAAGAGGTAGGGGCTTGCTGGACACCCCTGTCTACATCCTCGTTCTAAAAAAATAGTATCGGAGAGGCTACCGTTAATTTTTATTCTGGCAGTAGGGAGAGAATAAAGAGCTTGGAAACATCTTATAAACTCGCTACAGAAACCAAATCTTTTCATCACTAGGAAGAGGAAGTCCCAATTCACTGAATCATATGCTTTTTCAGCATCTAAGCTAAGAATAATTGAGCTTGTTTTCTTATTATTAATGTGTTCGATGATGTGTAAAGCTCGTCTAATATTATCGTGGGTTTGTCTATTTTTCAAGAAACCCGTTTGGTCTTCATCAATCAAAGAAGGCATTACAGCATCCATTCTTCGCACCAAAATAGTTGTGTATAGTTTATAGTCTGAGTTCAGGACACTTATCGGCCTATAAGATTTGCAGTTTAGTCTATCCTGTCCCCCCTTTGGCAAAACCGATATGAAGGCCTCCTTCCAAGAGGGAGGTACCAGACCTCCTTTCAAAATGTAGTTAAAACTAGTTTCCAACAGGGGAAGAAGGCTTTCCCTCATGGTTTTGTACCATTCGGCAGGGAGCCCGTCGGTACCTGGCCCTCCATATCGGACACCTTTTCCTGAAGCGCCCGTTGATTTTCCAACAGCTGCACAAGTGTATCCCTAACACCAATGTCCCAGAGTTCCGAGTCAGCCATGTTGTCCTCGACGTGCTTTAGCCGACCAGTCATCTCCTCCACCTGATCCGCCATCTCGTGTAATCTTTGATTCAATTCCTTAGAGAGTTCGGCCATTTGCTTCTTTACATCCTCCCGAAATTCCGTACCGAATGCTTTGAAGTCACTCTTCAATTCGGTACGCAATGTAGCCATTTCGGCCACCAGTACGCTACTCACAGCATCCCGAAGCCAACCCAGACCTTCACCTCGGTCGCCATCTTGTCCCGATGCGAGGCTTGCCTCACTAGCCGCGGCGTCCTTCTCCATTTCACAGTCAAGAATGTTTCGTAGCCCGTATCCTCCCTTTTTAGATTTATCCCCACTCATTCTTGAGTCGAAAAATGGCAATGTAGCCCTAATACAGCTCTCGAGTCCGGGGAAACACACGGTTGGTGCCGGAGGTCACTCTCTATGCGGCCATGCGGTGCTACGAGCCACCGGAAGTTGATGAACTTCTTGATGCATCCAGGTAAGTAAATCTCCAAAAGCTGATTCTGTTCATCTGGATGTTTTCAGTGGGAGAAACGTTTCGTCATCATCAGCTGACTGCTTCAGTCTCAGCTGACTGCAGGTTTCAATCTTAGAAACAGGACATTTGCATAATGACAAAAACCAGCCCACTGAGGGAACAATGGGCTGTACCCAGGGGGATCTACACCAAGTCTGTGTGGTTTACCGAAGATAAACAGGGTGCACCTTTAAGACCGACTGTCTGCATGATCAACTCGGTCACCTATAACATCTCGACGTTTCTGGCTTCGATCCTCAACCCGCTGGTGGGCAGCTCTGAACACCACATCCAGAACACCCTGGGTTTTGTTGAGAAGGTGAGAGATGTCATGATGGAGGCAGATGAAACCATGGTACGATGTTACGTCTCTCTTCACTTGCATCCCAGTCACGGAAGTGTTGGAGGTAGTTCATAAGAGACTACAGGATGCCCCCAACCTCAGCAACAGGACCGCTCTCAGCATCCACCAAGTGTGTTTGAACTGTGTCTTCATTCCACCTACTTCACATACAAGGCTCAGTTCTACAGGCAGAAACACGGGTGTGCCAGTTTCACCCAGTGTGGCCAATTTGTACATGGAAGAAGTGGAAAAGAGGGCTTTGCTGTCCTACCCTGGAACACCACCAAGTCCCTGGTTCAGGTATGTGGATGACACCTGGGTGAAAATCAAATCTCAATCAAATTTCGTCCCTTTCATCAGCTCAGTTGTGGGCAAATAGATATTCTCTAGCAAACCTGAGGCTGCGAGTGCTTGGTCCAAGCTGGGCAAGTTGGTACTTTTAACTTCTTTCTATGAAAGCTTGATGCCGGCCGTTCTGTTAGACGGTAGGTTATAGAAAAATGTACCACTTGGGTTCTGGCTGTTTGGCAGAGATTTACAGTTATTTGCACCCTTGTAGGTGGGAAGCATTGCGTTCCTGTGAGAAACGTGCAGTGGACCTCACCGCCACTCACCCACATTTATTAGGGTGTCACACGAACTTGTGGACAGGTAACGAAAACAATACAGTTGGAGGGATACTCCCGCTGCGTTTTACTGACCGGCGTAAGTTATCTCCTGCTTTCATTTACAGAGTACCGAGCTGCTGCTTTGCCGAGTGGATTTCTGGCTGTGGGCAAAGGACCCGACACATCAGTGTGTTCTAACTTGTTTTAACCTGGTGTAATTCGACAGACTGTGACTGCTGCGGCTGTCGATTTTCTTTGCCTCTTGTTTTACTTTTCTGTATCAGTAGGCACCGCAGATATTGATTGTCTTTTAGTGTTTTACCCTTTTATTTATATACAGGTGCAGCTGTTACACGGTTACTTTTATTTTATATTAAAATTAAAACCTTTTTAACTGACTGTGCGCCTGCGGCTCCGTCCTATTTTAAATAGACATAAGCAAAAACCTGTAGTGATCCCGTACGTGTCAGGAGTATCGGAGCAGTTGAGACACATTTTCTCTAAACATCGCGTCTCTGTGGCTTTTAAACTCCAAAACATGCTGCGCCAAAAACTGGTCCACCCCAAGGATCGGGTCCCCCGACACAAACAGAGTAACATAGTGTACGCTGTTAAGTGCAGGAGGATTGGCAGGATTTATACATCGAGGAAACCAAACAACCTCTGGCTAAGAGGACGGCACAACACAGAAGAGCTACCTCACCAGGCCAGGACTCTGCAGTCTATTCACACCTACAGGCCAGTGGACACTCTTTCAATGTTGAGGATGTAACATCCTGGACAGGGAGGAACGCTGGTTTGAGGGCGGAGTCAAGGAGGCCATTTACGTGAAAAGGGAAAGACCATCTCTGAATGGAGGAGGGGCCTAAGGGTCCATCTGTCACCATCTTACAATGCTGTGATTGCAGCCATTCCCCAGCTCTCTGTGGATGGGACTCATGGTTATTGATCAGTGGTTGTTGATCAATGGTCATGAGAATTTGCATAATTAAGATTAAGGAACTGACCTCCCAGCCCATTGTTCCCTCAGTGGGCTGTTTCAGTCATTATGCAAATGTCCTGTTTATAAGATTGAAACCTGCAGTCAGCTGATGATGACGAAACGTTTCTCCCACTGAAAACATCCAGATGAACAGAATCAACTTTTGGACATTTGATGCATTTGTGCAGCGCAGTGCTGGATAGCATTTGCTAATTTAACAGTGTCGATGATAAATGTTCATGAAGTATCACATCGGTTAACTTCCATAATCGTAGTCAACTGAATATTCCCAGCTGTCCCTCAGTTTCCAACCACGAAACACCTGCTAATAACAGAAATGGAAAATATGGTTTGAAATCAAGTGTCTGGTCACGTTTGGGTAGAACATTGCAGCACAACATCGTGGAGTCACCAGGATGTTATCTAAAGTGAGGTTGCACAGACAGGCTGGTCTACCAGAAATCTGAATATTTAATCATCATCTACAAAATAATACGTTAGTAAAATAAAGGTTTCAAACAAATAGTATATTTATATATGTTTACTTACTGAATATAATGTAGAGGTGCCTAACTGTACTGAGCTACATTACTACTGGTCATATCCAGTTTTCACCCAGTGGTGTTGGACATTATAAGATTATTCAGTGGCATTAGTGGCTTTCATGTTATTAGCAGGTCTTTCATGGAGGAGGAGGCAGGAAGTGCTGCTGTAATCCACTCCATCTGTATATATAAAGAGCTCAGCTCATGACAACCAAAACAACTGCTGTTGTTTTCATTTAACATCCTCTTATTTCTCTAGATTTTGCCAGGAAAATAGGAAATAGGTGCAGTAATTTAATGACACGTGTGCAAACAAACATGCTAATACAGTGTGTGGGTTCTCTGTCGATCCCACACTGCTTCAACACTATGGATGTGCAGGCTGTGGGGAGGCCAATCCATGACTCATACTGTCGCATTATTTGCTTTTACTGCATTGACTGTGTGTTTGGGATCTTTGTCGTGCTGAAAAATGAAGTTGTTGCCAATCAGCTGTTAGCATCTTTCTGGATGGTAGTGCAGGGTAATCTGACAGTACTCTACTTGTGTAATGTGCACCTCAGTCTTTTCTTCTCGTTTCTATTCATTCATGGCTTCTTGACAGCCAGCCTTCCACTGGAATCATGAAGGTTCATGGATCAACTGAAGGGCCCGATGCATCTGTCTCAGTGCACAAATACAGTTTTCTGTCTGTATCTTTTAAGGTTCATTTTTTGTAGAATTAAATGAGAACAAATGATAATTTTGAGATTGTCAGCGTCCCTGGTTGGTGTACAGCACTGTTCATAAAATCAGTCAACAGCTGTTTTCATCAGTACGAAGACGAAACACAATAGAAGCCTGAGACCTTCAGACTTTGTGATCAGCGTCCTAAATCCTTAAGGTAGTATTGTCATGATCTGACTGTGTGCAGGACCCAAATGCAGACTCACAGAGACTTAAACTCAAAACACCGCTTTATTTGCTGAATGGAAAATTATACGCAACTGGGAAGTTATAAGACCTAAACACATGGACAAGAACACGCAACAAAGAGGGAGATCGCAACGCTGGCCAGAAGAAAACAAAGGGCTAAAATACAGTGAAACAGAGCACGCAAAGCTAAACATAACACATGAGACGAGGTAGCTTCAGAGTAAGAGAAGCTAAACAGAACATGGCGCACACTGACAGGAGACTACCAAAGTAAAACAGGAAGTAATGGGAACACACGCACAGAGACACGGCAGGGGAAACGTGGATGACATGACAGGCGGGGGGAACACGAGGAGGGAAGCACGACAAATATAAAACGCAGAAAGAGACACAGAGGGCAAAGACAACAGAATAAACTCAAGATTAACAAAATGCACTTAAACATCACAAATCATGATACAAAATGACAAAAAACACAAGAAAACTCAAAACGCCGGGTCAGGTGACCCAGGACCGTGACGCATGTTAAGCAACTTTGAAAGACCTTCAAAAAGCCCAGAGGACTGTTGCTCAAGGCCACTTTAAAAATAATATCTCCATGGAAGCAAAATAAGAAGAAACTAGCAGTGCCGGGATACTTTAATGTAAATGATCTAAGAAATTAATTTTATTAATAATGACAAATGACAGCCAGCAGATTATTATTAAATGAGAAACTTGGAGGAGGGGGGCAAAGGTGACGTGACTCCATGATGTAACTTCACCTGAATTTGTTAGGAACAGGAAAACAAGCCATGAAACATCAAAACTGACACATTTTTGAAGTGCCGATTGTAGAATTTACTGAAGCGAATGATGCGATTAGAGACGGAGATGTATGGACTAAGTGTTTAGGCGAGCAAATGAGTTACTAAGTGAATGACTTAACAAGTGAGCGAGCGAGGCAACTAAGCGATTGGGAAAGGAAGCAAGTGGGCGGGTGAGTGGGAAAGTGAACAAGTAGCCAAGTGAGCAAAGCAGCAAGTGAATCATGGAGCAGCAACAAACCATGCAAGCTGAATTTTTATGCTGACCTGCAGAAGAATGAGCCCGCTGCCAGTGATTGCCTACAGAGTTTACAGTGTACCCATCAAGCTGTGTCATCCAGGTGTAAGGACGCCCAGCTTTGCAGGAGTTTGCATTTGAAACAGAAGGGATTAGATCACAGCACGAAATATTGTTTGAGAAACACACACCAGTGCCATCACATTAATAAAAGGAACGAAAGAAGGACTGAACGAGTGGGAGAAAAGGGAACTGGCAGACATAAAACGATAACACAGCGAATCTGATTGAGGTGGTTAATGAGAATAAAAGAAGAGGTAAAAAGAAAAGAAGGAGAGAGGAGGAGGAAGAGACTGATGGTTCTGAGGCGGACAGCCGACGTGACTGCACGGCAGAGAATAATAACACAGCAGCATCAGTGCGGTTACATAAGACTGTGCCAGTGCCTCAGGAAAACAGCACATTCATGTTTCTGCTGCCACTGAATGGGACACATCCTGCCACTGTGAAGAGTTTCATTTGAAATTGTTGTAAATGGTTTAAAAGCAGTTTGGCGCCGAGGCTCGGCGTCACATTTGTCTTCAACAAGTAGAATGGCTCTGGGGCAAACAGCCTATAACAGCAGACTGATTGGGTAAAAGCAGTTTACTGAGGACTCACAGATGTTGCTTTTCTTCCCTCGCTGGACTTAAAGCTTTGCAAAACTGAAGGATTTTGCTGTTTGTTTTTATGCCTGAAAACACAAAGTAAGTCTTCTGACTGGACAACGAGCCACCTGCAATCAGCTTGCTCGGCGAAGCTGGAGTTTTCAGGTGCGCCAGCTTTGCGAGCAACCGACACGCGGGAGGTCTGTCGTGCCATCCCACACACACGCTGCAGTGCTCCATGAGAATCACAGCAGCTTCAAAGCAGACACGACACACAGTCATGTTGAATCCCATCTGTGCGTTGAGGTGGGTGTTGTGTTTAACATGCTTGGCATTGTGTTGAGAAAAATAGCAGTTTGGGTGTTTCGAACACGACTAAACAAGGACATGGACGGTGGCAAGTTAAATAAAAGAAACTAACAAAAATGCAGAAATCTGTAAGAATTCAAATGTGACTCACTGCTTTTAAAAAACTCCTATTATACAAATAACTGGACTTCAATTTAAATGAAAATGTACCAGTGTTATGATTGAAACAGGCTTTTACTGAGTGATGACTCAGATCGAGGATCTCGGTACAGTTGATTTATATTAGCAATGAGCACAGATGCTAACAAATTTCCTCTACACTACACAGTGTGTGAAGCCTTTGCTATTCTAACATGATGCTAAATGTACTTTAGCAAAGAGCACATATCTGTCAAATAACAAACGTGTCTTATGCAAAAACTATAACCAGAATTTCCTTTGCTTTTATATTTGAGGTATTAAATTTGACATTTAATTCTATGTAAAAACTTCAGACCCCATCAGAATCAGCACAAAAACTAACACTTTATTGAGGCTATGCAAAATCAAAGAAAACATCACTGTTATCCACACTGACAATCACAAAACAAGCAGACACCAAAAGTACAGCTGAAGTCATGCTGGAAAGCACCAAGAAGGTATTTGGTGCATTCTCCGGACAGAGAGAAGAAGAAACGGAGACTTGGTGGTAGAACGAGGAAGTACAAGAAAGTCTTCAAAGGAAGAAGTTAACAGCAACAAAGTGGGATTCTCTGAGCCGAGGAGAAGCAAAGAAAAAGGATTACAGTGAGTTAAAGCTGGATACTCAGGAAAGAGAAAAGACTCGTTAGGCAGAAAGAAAAAGCTGGAAAGGATGTGCAGCAGGTTAGGGTGATGCAGGTGGAAGTGTATTCATTTGGGTGGAGGAGGTAGTGTGAGGCGCTGATGAATGAAGAAATGAGAGAAGGGGACGGATGGAGAGAGAAGTGCAGAGGATTATTAAGGCTGGAGGGAGGGCAGCTCTGAAGAGGATAAAAAGTGGAAATACGACGGTCCGGATGACGCGCTGTAACAGATGCATGTCTATTAAGCATTCATGATCTAAAAACAGGAAGAATTTCATTTGCACCGCATGTGACACTGGACCAAATTATTGATTACAATGTAATGTTCTTCCACTATGTCCACAGTGCACCGTCAGGAAGATTAAAGTATTTTTGATTAAGCAGTAAAGGAAGCAGTGAGTCAGTCCGGCATTAAAAAAGCCATAAAACACAAAGTGCCTTCTATTCGCCTTAGCATTGTCTGGGGGGGTGTTCCCAAGTGATTCCAGGCTCTGTCTGCTGGCGCTCCTCTCTCTGATACCATCAGGGGCCGCAGCACCAATCCCGGTCGCTGTGGAGACTGACACTGCCGTGGCACACGCACGCAGGGAGGAACACACCCGCAACAGAACACACACGCAGAGAGCGACGCAATGCACCGGCAGGACTGCAGCTCGAACACGGGCGTGGGGGGCACCTGAGCCATCTGTCTCCATAAGAGCCTGTTTGAAAAGGAGCTTGCATTCACACACACATTAATTGGACAAGGCTACATGTATGCAAATTCATGCGTAGAGGCCATGCCTGCACATGTACCTTTTACTTCATGTGTACAATTACCAAAGGGTACACACATGGATGAAAACACAAGGAGGTTTATTATATGGCACAGAGCTCCATCAGGCTCTGACAGAAGGAATCTGGTAAGTGAATCATAGTCACCCCCCCCCCCCACCCACCCCCCCCCCTCAGAAACAAACACGAACGACTAAAATAAGAATGAGAAAAAAATTATTACATAACAAGAGATGGAGGGAGCCGCTGCAGCATGCTGTGTTGGCATGATTCCATCAGAAGATAAATATATTTGAATTATAACCTGGTTTCTCAATTAGCTGCTCATAGAAGCAATCTGATGTGCATTTACATTCAAACCATTCTCAAAAAGCTCTCAACAGTGGCCCTCAGTCACCGACATGCGCCTGTTCCTACCTGCGTGTACACATTAGTGAATCAAAGTCTTTGCAAAGACAGATTTCACCAATAAGCATATGAAAACTCTGTCCTGGAGAAAGCTGTGAAGTTACAGGAGACACGTTTTTTATTGTAAGGTAAAGACTCCAGAGAAATGTCCCTATGGGCAAGCACCTGGTGACAGTGGGAAGGAAAAACGTCCTTTTAACGGGAAGAAAACTCCTGCAAAGCCTTAGGGAGGGGCAGCCACCTGCCATGACTGGCTGGGAGACTTTAACAGACAGAGAGCACACTGGGAAAACAGGAGCACCACACAGCAACACAAAGACAACGGCTACAAACACACACAGAATACACTGCAACAAAAAACAATTAGGGGAAGTTAAAGCAAATACAGGCAAGAGACTACCAAAATAAAACAGGAAATAACATAAAAAGGAAAAAACTTTGCACAGAGACAGACTTAACAAGATGCAGGAAGACACTAGGAAGGCTGGACTAGGAGCTGCAGGCCTGACAAGGTCCACAACATCAAGGAAGATGTTTTTGAACTGGCGGAAACAAATAGGTTAGGGTCATTTCACAGAGGTAGCATTGAGGACTGAGCTGCTACTGTTATGTGTGGATGCAGGAGAAGCGGTTATACTTCCATCCTGTCGTCAAATGACAAAGCCCACAGGCCTTGTTAGGATGTCTAACGTCCTTGCATCGTTTCTCTTCACTGGACTCAAGGCTGTCGTAATTGCGTCTAATTAAATCAACTGTGGCAACGCTGGAAGGTCGGCACATTCAGAAAGGACCTATCCAAACCTGTCCTGATTAGATGCGGTGATATAAATGTAAAAAAGAAAGAAAGCAAAATAGCAGCTCTCTGATTGCCCACTTGGCTGTTTGATTGTAGGTCAAGTGCTGGGCGTTTGGCTGCGTCTGAGCTTGATTAAGGTTTTATTATTCAAACGCAGAGCTTTTCATGACGAGATTTCAGACTCGAGGGTAAACCGAGTACAGGAAATAGGACTTCCAAGCTGTGGGACAATTTGGCTGTTTCTCGTTATGCTTTCGTTCTCATCTCAGTTGTTGTTGGAAATATTCTGAAGCTTACAGATCCCCAAACTCCCCGCAGAGTTTGATAGGATGAAAAACTGGTCAGAGGCACGCGAATCTTGAAATTATGTCCTCGGCTGGGCGTCTTTGATAGCCCAGCGTGGGGGCAGACAAATTACCCAGCGACTGACGCAGACCACAACAAAGTGTTTCCTTTCTCTGCTTCGCTGTCACACGGTTCACAAAATACCACAGTAGAACACACAAGACAAACATGCATGTGCAGCACAGCGACGCACCCACACAGTGCTGCAGATAAGAACAGGAGGAGGGTGCTTTGAATTATTGAGCCAAGATGATAAAAATAGGCTTTCAAAAGCAGCTCCATTAAATATTCACAGGCGTATCTTAAGGAACTCGATGCTGCAGAGTCGTTGCTGTGCATTGCTCCTCTGTTTCAGAGAAACTCCCCTCGGGGCGGGCGGGGGGGTTACATTCGTTTTCTCCAGCGACCAACACACTTTAAGTTGGTTGTGTAAAAAATGTAAATGAACAAACAAAACCGTTTATTCTGCTCTGACGTCAAACTTGTTGATTACGCGCTCTTTACATGAATATACGTTTGAAAATAGTTATTGTTTGGAGAGAAATCATTGACTCCAAACTGTGCAAGGTGTGTTCGAGTGTGTCAGTATTTTATCGTATATTTCATACGATATCAATGCAGTAGTTGAGCACACTGCATTTCTTTATATTTTGCTAAAATATAAATATAAATGGGACATGGTTGTACAATTCTAATGAAACTGAAAGTCAACATTTGGTATGATTAACTTCAGCACAGCCTAAACTCCCGTATAAAAGCTTTTATTGTGATTTAGAGGATCCTGAAAAACTGTCTGGCCACAAAATGCCATCACCCAAAAAACTGGTGTAAAAATATTATATAGTAATATTTTTTCTACTTTAAATGAATCAGTATTTTAAAACTACTTCAGCCTGAAATATAGGCATCAATTATTAATCACTTTTAATAATATTTTTTGGATTTTAACCCTTCAAAGGTCAGCATGTTTACATGGTTCCACTGTTTATTATTGGAAAAAACAACAACACCAAAAGACTAAAGTCATTTCCATAAACTACATTTTAGAAGTATATGAATGTTATTTGTATTAGGGCACTGAGATGGGTCAATGATTGGCAGCAACATAGATTTGGATGCTTTTTTAATTTTTTCTACGGATTCTTTTTAAAATTCATCCAGGAAAATAATGCCCCCTGCCCTCAAACGTCTGTGTTATACATTAATACTTTTTCCACTTTGAATGCCACAGCGTTTTAAAACTACTTCAGCCTGAAATATAAATATCCAATAATAGTTAGAGTTCATGGAGGTGGTGCAGAGGCTGGAAGTGGAAGGATGCTTTTGAAGGCTCCAGAGAGGTCGGGTTTCATTAAACTAAATTTGGGCTGCTGGGTATCAGAGGGCCTTGATTGGGTCCAAACAAGGCTGACAGTGTTGTGCAGAGCTAACAAGCACAGACAGTACATATGTCACATTATAAGCCTCTGTTCTACAACAACAACCACGTCACTGTTTGTGGAGGAGTTCCTCTTTCAAATCTACAGGGTTGTGGCCGTATGCAGCGTGAACTTGTGAGTGTAGTTTTCCAGATTTTGATCCAAATGTTTCTGTAGCTTTACTGCTGAGGACCAAAAGAGAATCTAAAAGAACAGAGATGTGGCCACTGCAGGTGCACAGCTAACAATTATGCTGAGCTTGAAAAATGAAATAGTGGTGCATGCTCAGAGTAAATATACACGCTTGTCTACTCAAACACAGGCTGAGGGAAGCGTTGTCCACACGCCTGGGGTGTTCAGGTCCTGACCTGATTATGTAGCTACAGCTTAGGTCTGCTTATAGTGTGTTCTCATATGCACACTGCTCAAAATCCAGAATAATAATAATAATACATTTTATTTGAGGGCGCCTTTCTAAAACCCAAGGTCACCTTACAGAGAGAAAAAGACATCAATGAAACAGTAGATTAAAATAGATTCTAATAAATTAAAATACACAAACCAGCAAAATACAGCCACAAACAATAAATTAAAAAAACAAACAAAAAAAACATGATTTGATCTGTTTTAAAGCGAGTAAGCCAGTTTAGACACGTAGGTTTTGAGATGTGACTTAAATAAGGAAATCTAAGTGAGTTCCCGAGCCGAGGAGCAGAGCGACTGAAAGCTCTGTGCCCCACAGTGGAAGGCGAGCAGAAGGAAGAACAAGATGAGTGGCAGATGAAGATCTGAGCGAGCAGGAAACTGGTGATGTGAAGCAGATCACATGTGTAGTTCCCACCAGAACGAACTGGAATAAAGCAAATCCAACCTTCAAACTAATAACATACCAAAATAAGAATTACTGAAAACACAATAAGTCATTTGCATGACAGTACAAACCAAATGACTAACATCTGCGTATCTCCTCTGAATGTCAATTATATGCATGTCCCTTCCCTGCTGGTTCCTTTAGAAATGTCACAGTGTGACCAGCCTGGCGTTGGCAGCGCTGACCCTCAGGAAAATGTAGGCAGAAAAACACGATGGTGGCGGCTGGTTGCCTGCTGTAATCTCAGATTGGTATCCATACAATCTGAGTTGCCCTTAGAGATGGACAAGCGTCTGAAATAAGTCACACATTGTGTCCAGTGATGGAGTCCACACACGCAGCACTGACACGTGCAGGTGAGCATGTAAAAGCATCCTAAGAGTGTGAAAACATTTGAAACGTGTACAGGAGAGACCCGAGTTTGGGTGGAAACTAGAAGAGCGAAATGCAGAGCACACAGATAGTTCATTGATCTGCCTTTTATCGATCACGCATTAACCTGAGCGCAATCAATCAAATTCATAATGGCTTTATTTTATGAGCAAAATCAAACGGCTCATTATGGCTTCCTTTCCAGACCGAGTGCTGATCTCTCTGCGCTGTTACTCAGAAAACCTCCTGGTCTCTGTTGTGCGCCTGAAGAGTGTAATCAGTGAAATAAAGCAAGGCTCTGGCCTCGGGCCAGAAGCAGCTTCCAAATGCTGTTTGAAGTAGCAACACCAAGGCTTCAATGACATGTCAGCAGCAGCCTCTGCATTTACCCACCTACATACACCGTCCAGCCACAGTGTTGAAACATTTTTGAGTCCTGTTATTCACACCGATGCTACTTTGATACGTCGTGGCAGAACAATCCCATCCTGTACCATCACAAAGAGAGCTCAAGGCGTTGGCCTAGCTTCCTCTGCAGCACTTCGGCATTAGCAAGATACAAACTTGATCTTTGGAATCACACAGCCGGAAAAATGTCCTGCTAACACCCTGGTGCTGACAGTCTCAGTGTTCAGGCCCTGATGGTTCAAAGCTGTATGCACAATTAATAAGAGTCACATAATAACATATAGGGGTCATAAAACGAGTCTGTATTCTCTTCAAACACAGAATCCAAATTTGCTCCGTGTACTGATGCCAGACGTGTCAGATGTTTTGGGCTGAAAAACGAAACCGCTGCTGAAAGATGCGTGAGGCAGGACCCAACTATGCCCTCTATGTCTGATGCCATCCACATGCCTCATCATCACAACAGGTAAAAACACCAGCCGAGGAGGTAGCGCATTCGCTCCACGATGGGATGGTTGGGGGTTCAAATCCAGCGAACGGCTACTCTGAGGTTCCCCTGAGCAACGTACCGTCCCTACATACCGCTCCCTGGGTGCTGGATTGGTGGCTGCCCACTGGGTAATTTCCCTAAGGGGATTAATAAAGTATGCAAACAAATGTCTTACATTTTCTCTGGAACATTCTTCCAGGGGGGAAAAAAGTTATCCATGTGAGGAGGAATGTACTTCAAACAGAAAGACAAAGATGACTGGGAAGAAGAACAGGGCTGCTACGATGAGGTGATTGCAGGAGAGGTTTTAGGGGGACATGCTGATATGTAGGGAGGAAAAAACATCTGCAGGGCAAAAAGGAGGAGGCAGACAGGAAGGTCGCAGGGAGCATGATGTAATAAGGGCATGGAACGAGCATTAGAGGGAGCTGAGGACGGATAAAGACCGAGAGAAACAGGAGGGAGAAACCAGAAAAATCAAACGACTGAGTGACAGACAGAGGAGTGTAGCACAAAGGAGTGAGCAGAGTGGCTGAGGGAGAGACGGAGGGGGAGAAACACCGTTTGAGTGTGTTGCAGAGCAAAGAGACAGCAGCGGAGAGCGCAAGGGGGGGAAGCCCGGCACGTCTCCTCTGGAGGGGAAATTGCATTGCTAAGGATTTATTGCTTCAAGTGTAATTGGGTTCAACCAGCGCCAGGAGAGAAAATCCATTGAAGTCTTCTCGGCGGTGCAGTAGAGAGCAGGTTGTTGAGCCGCCGTCCCTCCTCCCTGCTGCAGAGCGAGACATTACCACACCAATGAAGCGGCTCAATCATCCACCCCAACGCGAGCGCACCTAAATAGTGTAGGGACGGGGGGGGCACTAATAAGAAATCCTCATCATTTTAGCTGCTTAACAGCTCAGCTCAACATCTTTCTCAAGAGACTCTGAGCTGCTGCTGATAGTCTGACTCCACTCAGCCTGTGCTGTTATTACAGGCGGCAATAAAATGTCCATAGATGAAGCTGATTCTGTTTGCAGCTGTAGACAGCGGGCTAGGGCCACCTCCAGACTGTTTTTACAATAAACTTATCATTTCGTGAGGTGAGTGTTCGGTTCCTGCACACAAGCGCCAAGTCTGTTGGGACTCCACTGACCATACCGACGCCCAACCAACCCACCGAGCACCCACACCCACCAATGCTCATTAAAGATGAACACACTGGTGGGTGTGGGTTCATGTGACTAGCGTGTAATGGTGCACTTGCATTTTGTCTGCTTTAGTGTCTCCCCTCACTAACAGCAGCCTCTCCTGCATAGTGTGCAGAGAGACAACTTGTATGAGACAATTTGTTTCATGACATTGTGTATTCTGTATAAGACAAAAGATTGCATATTGTAGCAGAACATCTACCACAAAACTATAGTAATCGACAGCCACAGGCCGTATTTCTGTTTGTGCAAACAGAAGCAAATACAAATTTAGATTTAAATAACATGAGAGGCGTGACTTAGCTCAAAAAGGGCTTTCCTGCTGCAGCACAGGATGTATGTATGTATCTGCAAGTGTGTGAGCTGTGCTCACTCCACCCGCCACTGCAGTGCGATCCCCCTCTCTGACGTGCAGCAGCACTCACAAACTCACACTGCAGAACCGAACAGGCCTGGCTCTGCATACCAATCAAAGGAGAGAGAGAGAGATGCAGTAACACAGGGAGACAAAGAGCAAGAGATGAAAGGGAAGAAGCACCACTCTCCTCCTCCTCCACCTCCTCCATCTCTCCTCATTTTCACCTCTGCAGTCAGCTTGTCATCCCGCCCAGCCGAGTGTCTTCCAGCTCTGCAGTTCATACAAAGGGATTCTCCTTCCCAGGCTTTCCCTCCTGAGGGAGGAGGGGGAGGTAGCTGCAGACGCCTGGCAGTCAGGTGGCGCAGCAGCTTTGTCTTGATAACTATTGACTGCTTCTAAAAAAGGAAGGCACGCTGAAGTCAGGGACTGTGTCTAATGTAGAGGGATTGGGACACAGGACACAAAGTATGTTCAGAAGTGGAAGAATCATTTGCTTAATCCACTTTGTTTGGCTATTTGAGAACAATCTACTTATTGGAGAGCTGTAGGAAGAATCGAAATGTAACTAAAACAAGAGTTTATGCGCATAAGGAGATGGATGTTGACGTTTGATAGCCAGCAGACATTCATGCTTGGAAAGCCTAGAACAATAATCAGTGAAGGGTAAACTGCAGTCTGCACAGCAGCAGATAGTATTTCTTAGTCTGTTCCTATGAAAACCAGGGAAGCTGGATACCGTCCATCATGCTCAGCTGAAGGACTGTTTTGACCACTGCTGTCAACATCTTTACCCTCACAGGATGAAGGGTTACAAAAAGTGGGTTTTTTATTGAATTAACAGCTTTAGAGTTCATGCAACTTCTCTTTGCAAGCCTTGGTTGCCTTGTGCTCTTTATTAAAACGCAGTATCCTCTCACCTCTGTGTTGATTATTTCCCCTCAGTGGCACAAGTTTCAGAGTGTTATGGTATTTATACCATGAGCACTCATCAAACATAAGAAAGAACTGCCATTAGAGTTTGTCAGCACCAAGTAAATGCAGGCTGATTGTCATTCTTGGTATCTAGTTCCACTTGAAACATAAAGCTCTGTAAGTATTAGCTATGTACTGCTAATCATTTGACTAACACAACGTGTGAGCACCTCTATAAAAGCAGGAGTTTTGGCAGTTTGCTGGTCCGGAGCATCGAGGTGCTGGTTAACACAATCTTCCCAGGAGTGGACGATCCCACAAAATTCAATGTGCGATCATGCAATGCTCAGAGCAAATGAAAAAACCCCAAAGCGTTACATGTCAGAGGCTACAGGCTTCAGTCAGCATGTTAAATGTTAACATTCATGACAATCAGATTAATGGTATCAAAGCTTGAACTTGAGATGATTATTCATGCTTTTATTTCCTCTCGTTTAGACTACTGTAACGGCCTTTTTACTTGTTTTAACAAATCAGCCTTAAATCGTCTTCAGACTGTGCAGAATGCTGCAGCACGTCTCTTAACAGGCACCAAGAGAAGATCGCATATCACTCCAGTCTTGGCCTCCCTTCACTGGTTGCCTGTAAATTTTAGGTTTCATTTTAAAATTTAAGAAAGGGGACCGGAGGGTGTGTTCCAACTACAGGGGGATCACACTCCTCAGCCTCCCTGGGAAAGTCTATGCCAGGGTGCTGGAAAGGAGAGTTCGCCCGCTAGTCGAACCTCGGATACAGGAGGAACAATGCAGTTTTCGTCCTGGTCGCGGAACACTGGACCAGCTCTTTATCCTCTCCAGGATACTTGAGGGTGCATGGGAGTTTGCCCAACCAGTCTACATGTGTTTTGTGGACTTGGAGAAGGCATTCGACCGTGTCCCTCGGGGTGTCCTGTGGGAGGTGTTGCGGGAATATGGGGTGTCTGGCCCATTGCTACGGGCCATTCGATCCCTATACAATCGTTGCAAGAGCTTGGTTCGCATTGCCGGCAATAAGTCGGACTCGTTCCCGGTGGGTGATGGGCTCCGCCAGGGCTGCCCTTTGTCTCCGGTTCTGTTCATAATTTTTATGGACAGGATTTCTAGGCGCAGCCAAGTGGCGGAGGGCTTTCACTTTGGTGGCCTCAGAATCTCATCTCTGATTTTTGCAGATGATGTGGTTCTGTTGGCTTCATCGGGTGAGGGCCTCCAGCTCGCACTGGAACGGTTCGCAGCCGAGTGTGAAGCAGCGGGAATGAGGATCAGCACCTCCAAATCTGAGGCCATGGTTCTCAGCCGGAAAAGGGTGGAGTGCCCACTCCGGGTCGGGGATGAGTTCCTGCCCCAAGTGGAGGAGTTCAAGTATCTTGGAGTCTTGTTCATGAGTGATGGGAGAAGGGAGCCGGAGATCGACAGACAGATTGGGGCTGCGGCTGCAGTAATGCGGACGCTGCACCGGTCCGTCGTGGTGAAGAGGGAGCTGAGTGTAAAAGCGAAGCTCTCAATTTACCGGTCGATCTACGTCCCTACCCTCACCTATGGCCACGAGCTGTGGGTAGTGACCGAAAGAACGAGATCGCGGATACAAGCGGCAGAAATGAGCTTCCTCGGAAGGGTGGCTGGCCTCTCCCTTAGAGATAGGGTGAGAAGTTCGGCCATCCAGGAGGGGCTCAGAGTAGAGCAGCTGCTGCTCCACATCGAAAGGAGCCAGCTGAGGTGGTTCGGGCATCTGACAAGGATGCCCCCTGGGCGCCTCCTGGGTGAGGTGTTCCAGGCATGTCCCACCGGGAGGAGGCCCCGGGGCAGACCCAGGACACGCTGGAGAGATTATATCTCTCGGCTGGCCTGGGAACGCCTTGGTGTTCCCCCGGATAAGCTGGAGGAGGTGGCTGGGGAGAGGGAGGTCTGGGCCTCTTTGCTTAGGCTGCTGCCCCCACGACCCGGCCCTGGACAAAGCGGATGAAGATGGATGGATGGATTTTAAAATTGTAGTTCTAACCTTTAGGGCCCTGCATGGTCAAGCTCCTCAATATTTATCTGACCTGCTGAAACCACATACATCTTCTCGGGCTTTAAGGTCATTAGATCAGAGACTGCTGGTGGTACCGCGCACTCGTTTTAAAACTCGTGGTGATCGGGCCTTTCTGTGGCACCACGGTTGTGGAGTTCTCTCTTCGCTGCACGGACTCCATTGATTCTTTTCAGAAACAGCTGAAGACATTTTTATTTAGAGAAGCATTTGATTAATTTCTTCTTATGCTGTTTTTATAGTTTTATTGTTTACTGTTATATTGTTTTTATATTTCCATTTCCTGTGTTGTAAAGCACTTTGTGATTTTTGTCTGTGAAAAGCGCTTTATAAATAAATTTTACTTACTTACTAATTAGAGAAAGACTGAACACGTTTGGCTTGTTGGAAGAGGTGCCACTCTGGAAACCACATGACTGGTAAAGGGACTGGTTTACTCGTACTGGGTCCTCAAACTGTTTTTAGAGCAAGTCACATTTAGCTATTCGAGCAGCACTTTATTCTATGACTTTAAACTTTTCAGTATCTCATTTACACTTTAACACACGGAGCAGAGGAGTCGATGATCAAGCCTGGCTTTCCTGTAAGCTGATGACCTGCATTATGTCCTGAACACTTAACCTCCATTGTTCTCAGATGGAACAATCACCAATTCATAGTTTTCACATGAATTGGGACACACCCACCTGGAGGGCAAAACAGTACGGTGCTTCTTTGCCTTCCAGCTATTCTTTAAATGTCTTCGATGTTAGCTTAGCTAAAATGCCAAACTGGAGCTCATGGAGAGACATGGCCACTTCCAGGGATTTAAATAAAGCTGCCAGGGCAGAATATGAAGTCCCCAGAAATCATAGTTTCTCTTCGTATCTTCTTTTCCCCATGGATAGGTTATGCAGGTAGTCTTGGCTTGAGCCAGATGAAAAATTCCTCTACCAGAGTGCCTAAAATGGCAGGATGGGGGGGAAAGTTTCTATTTGCACCAAGACAACAACCTGCCAAGAGCACACAGGAATATTTTCACCAAGTCAGAGTGAGAAGCTGAACCTAACATCGCCTCTGACACAGACCTGAAAATGGCTGTGCACCAATATTCTCCATCTAACTTGATTAACCTCCAGCAATTCTGCCAAGAAGACATCCTAAGTTTGTAGGTTCGATTCCAAGAACACCAAAGGCTGGCATTTCTCCTTTAACCGCCTTCTTCTTGAAACACCTGAATACAAACAATCAAAATGAGAAGTTTAAATCTTTTCTTTGATCTTTTAAAATATTTTGTTACAGTTGAAGATAGTGTGTTGGGTGATAGAAGGCAAGGATTTCATTTATTTCCTTTTTATTTAAAACTGTATTTCTACCACAGAATAACATGATTCACATTTGACTTGAGATTCATCTTTATTCATGCCTTGGTGCTGCCGTGCCCAGCACAGCTAACCTTTAGATTTAACCTTGAGAACAAGTGCAGATACACGTCCATGTGGAGTTCATATCAGGCCCTGAGCTGTCTCATAACGAAGCATGGAGAGGATTGTGTTACGGTTACTGTCACAGTTCTGGGGCTTTGTGACCCAACATTTTGAGTTCTTGTGTTTTTTATGGTTTTGTTTATTTTATATTATGGTTTATGTTCTGCGTCCTTTGTGCTGTTGTGATTATTGTTCTTGTTATCCTAGGCTTTGGTTATGGCTGTTAAGGTTTCAGTTCTTAGGTTTTGTTAGATGTGTCCACTCTGTGCCTTTCTGTCCTGCGTTTCAGGTCTCTTTGTCCTGTCTCCCCGGTCTCTGTTAAGTTTACATGTCTAGAGTTCAGTCGATGTGTTTCCTGTTTTACTTTGAAGGTCCATGTCTCATGTCAGTGTTTCTAGTTTTGCGCTCCTTGTCTCGTCCGGCCTAATAACTCCCAGCTATGCTCTCCTTCTGTGTCTCATTCCCTCATTGTCCCTCAGTGTATTTAAGCCCTGTGTTTCTCTTTGTCAGGGTTGTGATCTCCCTCATACATGTCTGTGTGGTCTCTGCCTTCCAAGTTTATTTTGTATATTCAAGTTTAGTTTTTCTCGTGTCCAGCATTAAAGCCATTTTGAGTTTAAGTTGTGCCTCTGCATTGAGTCTGCATTTTGGGTCCTTTCCTGCCTCCCTCCACATTAGGGCTGCCACGATTTGTCGACTCGTCACGATTACGTCGACTATCAAAATCGTCGACGACTGATTTAATAGTCGACGCGTCGTTTGAAGCTTTGTAAGATCCCAAAAGACGCAGGAATAAGTAGCAGGATTTAAGAGTGTAATAACGGACTGAAACAGAAGATGGCAGCACTGCATGTACAAGGATGCCAGCTGCCGTTAAACCCCGAAGAAGAAGAAGCTGTGTCCCAGAATTCATAGCGCAGCCCAGCTCAGTTTCCAACAATGGCGGCAGCTAGTTAGTTTTAATATTACTCTTATTATTCTTTCTGGGTCACAAAATAAACGTTTAACATATTTTCATGCGAGAATGTAGCTGTGTAAACCTCAAATATCTGCTCAGTTTATCAGGACACCGCATATTTTCAAAAGCGCTCCGACGTTTTCGGAGACGTCTGTTACCCACTAGCTCGATAGCTAGCCGGGGGCTAGGCTAACTAGAGCCGTGAGAACACCGGACTCCCGGCAAATCGTTTTCAAACCCACCGCCGTCTTTCACTACTCAGGTTAAACATGATATATGAGTCACTTAGATAACTTAAAAATGTTATTGTTTGGCTTTTTTTTTGTATTTTATTTGTTCCTGAGTAAATCGGTTTGGCTGAGATTAAAGTTATAGTTTTTACACAGCTGAATAAACGTCAAGCAGACAGCTGATTATCAGAAGTGTGAGATGCTCCAGAATTTACTCCGGTGTCCTGTTATATTTTAGATAGCAAGGAGTTTATTAAACTTCACCGAAACAATCTGCAAACGTCATTAAAATTTAATAAACTATCATCTTGTCTTTATTGTTAGTTAGCACAGACCTTAAACACTTAAAGCTGTAAGCTATTGATAGTTATATAAGAGCAGATGCTGCTGGTGCAGTAAGCTGTACTTTTACGTCCAATGGATGATGATCTGATTAGTCGACTAATCGCAAAAATAATCGGTGATTAGTCGACTATCAAAATAATCGTTTGGGGCAGCCCTAATGTCGGAACAATCAAAATGTTGCATTCGGTACCGTTGAAGTCGCCTCTCAGTGAGTCAGTGCTGTCCTTTGACCACACAGTGACTGTTTTGGTCTTGTACGTTGGTCTTAAGTAGAAAGGATGGTGAGCAGAACTTCCCAAAGGATGTCTTCATGTAGCAGGAGGAATCTTTGATATTACCGTAGTACTTCTGTAGTATTTTACTATCCTGGAGTAAACATTTCAAATATAAAGTCAGCAGGAATAAATACAGGTGCTCCCAGGTTATGCTGCAGGTGATCAAAGTCATTTGATTTGTAGCTTTTGTTGCATTTGCAGATGGAGGGACGCACATATAATGTAACCAATCACCTGTCAGTGGGACAGGTGGCATTACTGTTCCCCGCCAGTCCAGGATGTGTATATATATGTGTTTGTGAGAGAGATGGTTTCATTTGATGAAACCTGAAACATTCACGCCGTCTCCTTGATGATTTACATGTGTGTGTATAAAATAGCTTACTGGCTGCACGAGAACTAAAACCACATGCATTAAAATAAACAAAATCCCTCAAGTATCGGATACGTATCCATTGATTTTAATGCAATTATTTTCCAATTTGAATATAATTACAGTATTTCATTTAATGTAATACATTTAAGGCCCAATTGACCTTTTTTAGTGGTCATCAAATAAAAAGATAAAGGCCAGAACTGTGTTTTTGGCCTTTATCTTTTTAAGTGGCTCTCAGTCTGGATATTTATGACATAACTATCCAGGGGGGCAGGGATAGCTCAGGAGGTAGAGTGCTTGCCCCATGATCGGAAGGTCGGGGTTACTGAACGGCTACCCTGAGGTACCCCCGAGCGAGGTACGTCCCTACACACTGCTCCCCCGGCGCTGCTTTGGTGGCTGCCCACTGCTTCACTGAGTGAATGGGTTAAATGCAGAGGAGGAATTTCCCTATGGGGACTAACAAAAACACATTATTTAACTTTAGCTTTAACGTCCAGAGACAGGCCGGTGTTTACTGGTGATTCACGCTCTGTGCTCAAAGATGTTCTCCTCCTGTCTGAGAATAAATGTGGGACCATTTCAGGCGCAGTGCCCTGTGAAGCATGCTGACAGAGCATGTCTGTGAGCTGCTTTGTGGACGCCGTACATTTGATAAGTTGAATTTACGTGTTTGTGTTTTGTATCGAAGGATTGTTGAATCAACAAGTCCTCTTACAAAGTGAGGGATAACAAGCCAGGCCGATAAAAAGCACAGTAGGAGAAGAGTTGTCTCAACCTGAATTTACGTGTTAATTCATCAAAATCAATCAGCTAAATCCCGACCCTGTCTGCTCTGCTCTAACTGTATTCAGTTGCCCTGGTGTATTTGACCTCGTCTTTGTCCCCTTCTCCGTTATCAAGCTGATTCTTTCCCCAGTGTTTGTCTTCCAGTTTCCTCGTGTTTCTGTAGTTCCCCAAGTCGTGGCATTTCCCATGTCCCAGAGAACATTAAAACACAAGCAGCAAAACTATTTAAGAGCACACAAAGAAAAGCATAAGCCTAATTATGTGGGGGGGGGGGGGGGCTCTTATAAAGGAAAAAAAAAAGGCCCACACAGCAAACTGCCACAGGGTAAGCAAAGAAAATCCAGCCACTGATTGCATGTCAGTCCCTGTCATGCAAAATTCAAGGCAATCAGTGGCGCCTGTCTAATTTTGCGTGTGCATGAGTGCATGTGGGCGTGTGCGTAAGAAAAACAACAGCAGAGACGGAGGATTGCAATGATCAGTTTTTATGTAATGCGGTAACAGCGGTCACCGTTTAGAGCCGGGGAACGCTCTTTGTTTTAAGCAGAAGTAACGACAACGACCTTTGACTTCCATCTTCAGCCTCTCGAAACTCCGACTCTGACCGAGACGTTTGATTCGCAGAGGCTGCGTTACATAATTCAAATGCAGACTTTGAATATTTCAGAGGATATCCATTATTTACTAAAAAAGAAGTTGGCTTTCACCTCTTCCTCTCCTCTCGTTAATGAGGAGAACATCTTCTCGATGGAGCATTTCCCCACGGTGTCGCGATCCTCTCTCAACATCACTGTACATGAAAACAACACCAGCTGTTGTCAGAGCTCCTCTCGTTCCTTTTTTCAACTGCAAGCATCTAAACTCACAAAACGCTGAGGTCATCGCTACAAAGCAGCAGCATCCGCGCAGACTTAAGAGAAATCCACTTTCACCTTTGCGTCTGTAGCTTCATGTATGAGTTCAAACTCACAGTGGAGGAGAGGCTGGACTCCCGAAGGACCAGATCCGATCCAGGAAAGACCGAAGAGACTGCAAAATACCAGATTACAGATAATCAGCTGCTTTGTCTCGCTCAACCTGTCCACCTGTTATTTTAAGCTTCACACCCAGGCTGAATCCGGCGCTGTAGTCACGCGTGATTAACGCCACTGCTGCTGGTCACCTCTGCTAATCTCAGCCACTAACCTTAAGACTGTTTCTGGTGTTGGCGTCTTTTGGAGCATTTTGATGACCCTCTGAGGTCATCATATGTGCTAACCCTGACTCTAATCCTACGCCATGCTTAGGGTGAGCAGCCAGTATTAGCAAATGGTGTTTTGCAAAATCAAACTAAAGCTATTCTTTGGTATTTATAGGACGATGCGTCCACATATGGGCAACGTAAGCATGGTTACTTTGTTTCTGGTTTTCTTGGTGTAGCACTTACTATGTGGATCAAGCTGCCTATAAAATCCACAAATTGTATTGTTTGGATTCAAACTAATTCCCCTGTAATCAAATGAAATTTCATTGTTTTATTTGAAATTACAATGCAAATATATTTCCATACAAATACTTAAAGTTAGGCATACTAGAATGAGGGAGTAACAAGTCAGGTTATTATAGAAAACAAAGAAATAATTATAATGTAAGTACACTTAAGCACTGCATAATTAATTTTATTGCAGAGTAATTTTGCAGAAAAACAAATAATATTTTGCCCTTTTACGTCGTAAGTACAGTGCGATCTCAGGGCTACAGGCCGTATCACGGAGTTGTTTAACCTTGTCCGACTTCTGGGCATTTTACAAGAAAGAGACACATTATAGTGGAATACAGAAGAATTTCATCCTTAGTCATGAGCTTCGCTATAAAGTGTTACAGGATTGTACCGGAGACTCAGCAAGGCTTGTTGCTAGATCTCTCAAGGGGGCCAGAGGCCTGTACCAGAACTGGACTCAGGATTGTTGTGCGGAGGCAGGACAGTTTAACTGAAGAAGCTTTTGTTTACAACGACATGTCACTGACAAGGTGAAACAAAACCTAGAAGCTTGGCGTGGATTGATACACAATATAATACTAGGTGGAAAATTCCAGCGTGGCGGCCCGAGACATAAACGGTGACCGGTGCTCGCAGAGCGCATTGGAGGGAGAGAGAAAAGGTGTTAGTGGGTGCGTGGATGCAGGTTAGTGTGGCTGAAATCCTGTGAGTGTTTGTGACCAGAATCCAAAAGGTGAATCTTGGCGGTGATGTCGTGATGTAACCAGCTAGGAGCAAAGAAGCAAAGCAAGCAAACAAGACCTTGGACCCCGAGCTAGAATGTGAGCCAGTTACCAACTTAGGGTGGCTGACAAACTGGCAGTGAGGCGACGGTGAAGCTGGCCATAAATACCCTCTGTTGATTGCCATAAATTAGCTGCAGGTGAGCTGCCCAGGTAGGGTCTAAGATGGGAGCATAGTGTGCCTGCTTAAAAATGTCGATATTGCAGATGTGACTGGCTGTTTCTGTTGTCTCACATAGGGTGTTTTTTCTGTTGTTTTAGCCTTCGTTTGATAGTGAACACCATGCTGGAAATGGCCTGAGCTCTCTCTCTCTGCAGGGAGTTGAGGTTTATTTCTGGAATCTCTTTGCTAAACTGTTAGTTGCATCAGCTTTCATATTAAATATGAGCACGACTTGTGAGGAAAAGAGAAAAGAAAACATGTCAAGTTTTTTCATTGATAGTTGTATAACTGAAAACACTGATGCAAGTGCATTAGCTTCTTTTACTTGTATAACACTTTTAATGCTCCTTTGTGGCTAAATGAGTGCAGTAACGTTTGTTTGTGGTCATCTCACAAGACTTTCACAGATATGTCTAGATGCTATAATTCAGTGTGCGATTGCTCTTGCTGGAGAGGACCAGGAGTGAAGCCCTCACGCTTCCTCTTCTTTCTCACATTTTCAGCCTCCCGTCTGACTCGCTCTCTCGCCTTCTCCATCTGCCTCCCCGTTTAAGTTTCTTACTTCATTTACCTCACCTCCACTCGTCTGCTTTCTCTCTCTGATGTCTGATAATGGCTCGTTTCACTTCCTTCTGTCATCTGTCTCTCTCTCCACCATCCTATATGCTTTCAAAGCATGCTATAGCAGAGATGCAGCATCACGAACAGCATCTGCAGCAGGTAAACTGAGCAGCTGCTGCGTCACTGAGAGAGCAGACTATGGAGAGAGGAGAGTCTGCTGTCTGTGACAGAAGCTGTAGAGAAGAGGACTGTTAGCCTCAGACGGGAAATTTCAGTTTTGGAGCAGCTGTGTTACTCCTGACAAATTTACCAAAACTACCCTTAATTGCTAAACTGAAGTTTACTCTTGCTTTGTTTAAAAGATATTGTTAAAAATGGACGTTTACCATGGGGACCAAAATCCTGCTCTACACAAGTCTGAAGACATTTTTGAGACTCCAAATGTGGTTTTAGTGACAAAGTTACAGGTTAGGTTTGAGGAAAGGGGCTCTGTGTGTGTAACCCCACACATACTTATAAAGTGAGCGAATAGTAGCTGAGTTGTGTGGCTGTTGTGTGGTTGTTGGCAGTGAAAAAGACCACGTGGTCGGTTTATTTTAATAGCATGTATAAAAGACTGATTGGATATTTTGTGGAAGTGATGATTGCTTCTGAGCTAACCGGATAGCCTCGAGTACTGAACAGATTTGTTTTCCATGGTGATTAGTCATCACTGCTCCAACACTCAATTATAACGTTTGTACTGGAGTCAAAATTCAACTACTTCATTTATTTATTAATGTTTTGCTTCATGACATCATAGATGGTGCAAATCCCTATTTTGGATCTTGGTCCAGCTCCATGTTTGTTTTTGAGCACACAAGCTCCTCCCACCTGCTGTTCAAACCTTCGCTTCCTTGCAAGGAGCAACCAATCAGCAGAAAGAGCTGCTACCCTTCCTGCTTCAGAAGGAGGAAGCATGCTAGAACAGCTGTTCAGGGCAGACCCAAACATGTTTTTACCATGAAGAAGCCAGGGCAGCAGAGAAAAACCCACACAGGCACGAGGAGAAGGTGTAACCTCCACACAGAAAAGCACCAGCCTGGATTTGACCTCAGACTTTTTGCTGTGCAACATTGTGGCCATCCAGAGACTGAGCGTGCGAAACCCTCGACGTCTGGGTGACCACTGCTGATCACAGCTCATCAAATGGGAAGCAGCCTGTCTCTGACTGAACTCATCCTCGGGTAGAATGACCAAGGTTGCAGATGCCTAATTTGACAGGTTGGCAACACTTTGAAATCAGTGTGAGTCTGTGTCAGTGAACGCAACTTGTTGGCAACAGTGTCTAATTGTAGAAGGAGACTCAATTCAACTGGTTGCCAGCTGGCTGCATTCTGGTTATTTTCCCATTTTAAAGCAAGTTTCAAGTCTCCGAGACTCTGAATGAAAAGATAATGTGAAATCTTGTGTGATGTGAATGTCCGTGTACATACACAGCAACAGATTCACAGTGTTCACCGATTTATCACAGTTAATCGTGTTATCTTAAACTGACTCCAACATAATGTCATTTTATTGCTTTCTTGAAGCTCTGAAGACAGAAAGTGACTGCGAGCGTCCAACAGATCACATGAGACTCTAAGTTCATTGAACATGCAGCAGTTATGATTGTGCCGCAGGCTCTAAGTCCAATGGCATATGTAAAGAAATAAATGATGGTAATATATAAATATATATTGAGTCAATTATTTCAAAAACAGAATTGATATCAAAATAAATATGAGACGACACTACAGTGGCTCAGTGTAACGGTAAAGTGTGGTGAACAGTGCTCTGCAGTAACAGGGTAACAGTGCAGAATGCAATAAACTGTTAACACGAGACACCAGATGATTCTCTGCTGGGTGATGTGTTGCTTTAAAGGAAGGAAAGGGAACCATGTGGAGATTTGTTGATAAAAAAACACACGGCCATATGTAAGAGGTCCTAAACTTTGTGACTAAAACTCACTGAGTTGCAGTAATTTGTTATTTAAATGGAAGTGGTAGAGAAAGGTCAGACAAACCCTGAAGTAAGACCAGGCAAGGGACTGATTTGATCTGTGTTTAAATCTGAGTGAAGGCGACATGTTGTTCGAGTGTCCAGCAGCTAAAATGTAATGATGAAGAAAAACTAACAATGTGGAGGTGTGAGGGTAAAAAATCATAGTTTCCAAGTTACAAAGATTTCTGTCAGTTTTCCACCAATAAATCATTGAGTTGATCTTGAAGACCTCGGTGGAAGTGAGGCAACTCTTCAATGAATTGTTAACAAGAGCCCGCTCTACACCTCTACGAAGCTTTAGCCAAATTCATTCAAAGCTCCTGAGCTTCCATGTTTAACTAGTGATTACATTCATTAGTTAAAAAGGCTTTAAATGTAATTCTGAGGATAGATAAACACAGCTGAAGTTCAAAGAAAGTCAGAACTCGGTTAAACAATGAAAAACACAGAATTCATTGTGTGAGGATCGGTTCATACTTCATACTTACTCTCGATCATTCTTTTCTAATCTACCTGCTCTGACTGTCCCACATGATACTCACAGTAACTGGATTACTCCTTTAAATCTGGAGGTTTCTGCAGGATCAGGCATGAATACAAATTTCCAACTGCAACAAGGTTCAATCCTGACCATGAAAACTGAATGCGTGCCACGCAAAACTAAGTTGGGCAAAAAGCCACATTTTTATGGTGTTGATTGATTTATTTATTTTGAATAAATCTTTGCTCATCCTGCAAAAAGTTGGGTCTGAGATGGAAGCGCATGAGCTGAGCTTGCACTGAGCCCCAGTCTATCAAACAGACAGCCTGCACTGGACTTCACATATTGCTAATTGGCAGAAGCAGTTCTCTACAGGGATACGCCTTGAGGTGACCCTTATTGTGATTTGGCGCTATATAAATAAAATTGAATTGAATTGAATATGTGATATTAGCAACGGGAGCATTTTGTGCATGCAGAATGAGAACCAGAGGCTAATTCTATAGTGGACGTTAAAGCTCGGTCTGTTTCATGACTCCAGCTCCTCCCTGCCCTCTTGTTTCTTTGTGCATTAGCAATACGTCTGATTCAGACCCTCCCGTACACAGAATAGCACCAAAAGAGAGCAATAATTCTGTAGGATAAATAAGAGAAGTGTGCCCTCAAAATGAATTTAAAAACATGAATGCTGTCTGTAGTCTGAGAGCCGAGCTCGTGGGTGGACACTCTGCACCCAGAGGTATGTGTGGTGAGTAGATGAATTCGCTTTTTTTAACCTTGACAGTGGCCTTGTAATGAGGTCATAAATCAAACGCAGTGTGTTGCTGGACAGTGGGAGTGATGCTGCAGTGTGGCGTCGTGGTCTGAGCTGCAGAGAGCGCCGTTTCTCACGCGTTCTTGAATGCTCGCCTTCCCCTCCTATTTTTATCCTCCTTCCCCTCCTTTCCTTTGTCACTCACTTTGATTCCCATCCTCATTATCTGTCTCTTTTTTCTCCTGTGTCCTCACTTTCCTCCTCCTTTATTTCCATATCAGCCCCCCCCCTCGGTGCCTTCCTCTAACTCTGCAGTGACAGAAGCCTCTGAGAGTGTGTACTGCATCTACTGGCTCTCTCAAGTATTTCCCGCTCTCGTTCTCCCCTTGCCTTCATCTCGCTCCCTCGTGACTCCCTCCGGTCGCTCATTTTGGCACCGAGCAGTCCCTCACGCCTTCTTGCTAGTTGCGCTCTGATGCCTCAGCTGATTGCATGAGAACACGGTGACAAACGGCCACTCACTGTGTGCCGGGGGGGCACCAACGCCACTGGCCACGACACAACGGTGTGTTTGTGGAAGGGTTGGGGGGTTATTGTGGAAAACTGTGGATTTTTGGTGTAGTGTTGCCTCTTGTAAATGTTGTTTATTGTTTCATCATCAAACTGATATTTGAAAGCTGCAGTTTTATTATATTTTAGGGCAGGAAACTGACAGCAAAACCTCTGAGATCTCTGTGAATTGTTCAGGCTAATGTAACATGCTAATGTAACGTGCTAATGTAACGTGCTAATGTAACGTGCTAATGTAACAAGCTAATGTAACGTGCTAATGTAACGTGCTAATGTAACATGCTAATGTAACGTGCTAATGTAATGTGCTAATGTAACGTGCTAATGTAACGTGCGACGTTCGTGGTAACAGACGTGTGCAGATCAACAATGGATCATAGCTCGAGTGCGGGAGAGAGTATGAGCGTGCAGCGTTTACAGTGTGGAAGTACTGACCTTACTTTGAGTTTGATTCCATAAAAGTGACAAAAACATCAGCGTCTGCTGTAAACTCTGCGTGGGAAGAAAACTTCTTTCTACTGGAAAAAACCCCAAAACTTCTGAGCGAGCACGCCGCCACGGGAATGTGACATTTACCGAGAAACCCTCGGATCCCCCCACTGACACGAGCGCTGCAGCACTCCTGCTAAACAGGTGAAAATAGATTTAAGAGCGACAGGACTCAGAGCTGCTGAATCTTTGATTTTATTGATTTTCTGCTGTTTACTTTTATCTATTTGAAAGAGTGTAAACATAAAACGTGATTTTATTTCATATGCAGGAGTATGCAGGAAATAGGTTTAAATGTTAAAAACATTCAAGTCAAACACAGTTGCATATAATTTAATTGTTGCTTGGTGAAATGTGCATAAAGTTAAAAGATTAAAACTAATAAAACTATTTTTAAAAAGAGACTTTTTCATTTGATTACATTTCATATCATGCAGAAAAAATAGAATTGGGCTGAAAGGTCTGACGCTTTATTACATATTTAGGTTGTGTTTCGTGTAACTAAGTAATTACTTTTTAAAATAAGTAATCAGTAAAGTAACAGGATTACTTTTTGGAGGCGTAATCAGTAATTAGTTACTGATTACTTTTTTCAAGTAACTTGCCAACACTGGTGGCCATAATGCACAGCACCATCCATCTTCTTCCGCTTATCCGGGGCCGGGTCGCGGGGGCACCAGCCCAAGCAGAGAAGCCCAGACCTCCCTCATCCCCACGGTCTGCCAGCGCTAACCGTGACACGGTGTCTATGTGCGTTATTTAAGTACTGAAGGTATTTGCTCGTCGTTTTTTTTTGTTTGTTTGGGTTTTTTTGCCTGTCCCATTTGGTTCTTTAGCCGTCAGAATTGTTGTCTGAAGACTAACAAGGAGACCCGATGGATTTACTTTGCCAAATGGATCATCACGGCCTTGCCGTATTGGTCCGATCGACCTTTGTTGTTATTGTTTATTTTATTTTATTTTCAGTTGTTACAGACGGGACAGACATGACTGAGGGACAGGAAAGGGAGAGAGAAAGAGGAAGGAAAAGAAAAACAGGAGGGGAGAGGGACAGTGAGAAAGGAAACTTAAAAAGAGAAAAAGGAGAAAACAAGCAAAAGCAACAGAGCAACATACTAAACACAACACCACCACGTTAATCTCGCTGAGTGTAAACAGCAGTAAATACTAAATATTGAATGTTGTTGTGCAGCACGCAGGACAGACAGCGCACAATGTGCTTGGAAGTAGCAGCCAAGAAAGGTGTAGTTTAAGTCTACGAACAGTGAACACCTGTGTGCACGCCTGTGTGGATCAGTGCGCTTGTATTCAAAAGGTTTCCCCATGTAATGGTCTGCAAGAGGATGTAGCCATAGCCCCGCCCCCCCAGGGCATGAAGCAGGCATGGAGGAGATCCAGGCTCCAGACATCCAGAGGCCCCAGAGTGCGAGAGCCCAAGGAGGACCGCCGGAGGGGCATCCGTGCCACCCTCATGGGAAGGGCTGAGGAGAGCCCCAGACGAGGGGTCACCCAGCAGCCACGGAGCAGAAGCCAGAGGAGGCTGCAGTGGTGTGCCCGCCGGCTCTGCCGGCAGCCAGCTGTGCCAGAGTGAACCGAGCCGCAGGCCCAGAGGCCTGAGAAGAGGCCTGACCGAGCAACAGGCACCAGGCCCCGCCAAGTAGCCACCGGGAGTGAGCTGGTACATACCTGAGCGCCCAGCCCCGGACACCAAGAACCACCAACGCACCGACCTCTGAGGGCATCAGTCACCGGCAGGGAGTGCGGTGAGGGGAGACAGGCCTTGGAGGGCCTGGGAGTTCCCAGAGAGGTGGAGTCTAAGACCCGACCTGACATATAGACACAGACAAACCGGCACACACAGACACAAACATGCATTCCCACCCTCATGCACACATATACAAATACTCTGCACTCACACAGCGTAAAGATAGACACAAATGGACACTGTACACACAATTACACTCCCCAAACATACTCTATACCCCGGGTCCAGGTACCCTCGCCCCCAGAGGGGGAACCTAAACCCAGGAGATGTTACCCTTTCCCCAGGGGTGGAGGCAAGCAGTCTGCCTATTAGTGACCTTGAGTGACGTCCCATTCTTAATCCATAGGGTTTAATGTAATGTCAGCTGTAACCGCTTCAGATTTTCTGCACATTTGTGAGTTTCTGGCCTGCCTCACAGTCTCCGTTCTAATTCATCCCAAAGGTGTACTATCAGGTTGATATCAGGACTCTGTTAAGGCCAGTCAAGTTCTTCTACACCAGACTTACTCAAGGCTAGGTCTTTACGGACCTTTATGGACCTTGCTTTGTGCACTGGTACACAGTCATGTTGGAAGGGCCATCCCCAAACTGCTCCCACGAAGTTGAGAGCATGAATTTGTCCCAAATGTCTTGGTATGCCAGTGCTTAAGAGTTCCTTTCACTGGCACTATGGGCAGAGCCCAGCACCAGAAAGACACTACCTACCACTTCATGGCTGAGTTGCTGTCATTCAAAACTGTGTCCACTTTGTAATAACAGCACTAACAGTTGACAGAGGAATAATTAGTCGTGAGGACTGGAGTTGTTGCACGGGTGGCATCCTATTACAATGCTGGACTCCACTGAGCTCCACCATTCGTTCACAAGTGTTTGCAGAAGCAGTCTGCATGCATAGCTGCTTGGTTTAGTACACCTGAGGCCACGGCAGTGATTGAACACCTGAGGTCAATGATTTAGATGCATGAGTGAATACTTTTGGTGTATTTTTAAATACAGCATATGGATGTACCGTGCCTCGTAAAATTAACACAGTCAATGAGTCTGCAGGAAATTTTGATAACGCCAAATAAAACTTAATAAAAAGAAAAAGGAAGGAGTTTCAGTCTCAGCGTCATCCCACAGTGTGTTGTGTGTCACATGTAATACCTGTGTTTGAAAATCTATTTGTCTCGAAAAGTGAACAATTAACAGGAAGCACCATCAAACCGCTCTTAGTGCAGCGAGGCAGTAGAGGCAGGAGTTTGATAACAAGCTTGAAAGAGACAGGCAGAGAGGTACGACCGAGGTGATTAGATCAATGCCCAGAAAGATCCAAAATCTGGAGAGCCTGCCAGATCTGAGGAGAGGCTGTTTGCTGTGTGTGTGTGTGTGTGTGTGTGTGTGTGTGTGTGTGTGTGTGTGTGTGTGTGTGTGTGTGTGTGTGTGTGTGTGTGTGTGTGTGTGTGCATACTCAGAGAGCAGAGGCCAATTAGTGTGACTGCACTATGAGGCACATGGCTGTTGCACAGAAGTGGAGCACTGAGGCACTGCACGCTCTAAGCACAGGCAGCATTCAAACAGCATTTCACTTCAAATAGCTGTGAGCTTGACAAGAGGGTGAAGCTTGTGTTTATGTTTGTGGGTTGTGTTGTTTTTTGCAGGGTTTTTTACCACTAAACACACAACATTCAGACAAGGTCACACTGGAGGAAGTCAAAAGAAAGAAAAGCAGGTTCCTGGGAGCATCTCGACCCAGCAAAGGGCCCCTCAGCAAGGCCAAGAGCTTCCCGTAGGCTGCAAGTCAGTGTTTGAGCCGACACGGGGGGTTGTGTGTATTATGGTTGTTATATCTTTGTAATTCTATGTTGTAATACATTCATGGATTTTGCATTTTGTTGTAGTTTTGGATCCAGTGTAATAACAATTCACTCAGCAAAACAGAAGTACAAACTTCTTGGATGGGCTGCACCACACAGCAGGACATACTGTTTATCTAGAAAGCAACCACCCACATGGATGAATTGTCAAAATATATAAATAAATAATTACAATACTATTAACTCAGTCTCAAGTGGTCATTATTGGAACTGCAGTTTATGGAACTGTAGCTGTGTTGTAGGCAGGGTGTGGACTCGAACGGGACAAGAGGCAAAAGACTATAAAAACAAAACAGGAAGTAACTACACACAAAGACAAGACTGATGTGCAACACAGCAGGGTTAAGAAAACAAGACACTCAGGAGAATATACCAAACAACAAAAATAACCACTTACTGACACAAAGAACTAAGATTTTGCTTCATCTTTCAGCCTCGTCAGTTGCTGCTTTATTTCATATTTGGACATTTTGCAGTTTGAAGGTCTTGAGAAAGTCACAACAACACCTCAGTGACCTGTTCTACCGAAAGGCGGTCGGACGCGGTGCCATTTGCAGTCGGTTCATACTCACACCTGTACTGGCAGCATTTAGAGTCTAACCCGCACGAGTGGAAATGCTGACACAAAACCCGACATTTTGCATATCTCAGTGTTAAAGCATTTGGAAGGAAAGAACCAGGATTCAGACCAGTTAATTAGGCTGAGAATGCACTTAATGAGAGCAGATCAAATACACTTTTATTAGCTCTTTGTGTGAGAGGATTGCTGAACATCCAGAGAAACACACACACACACACACACACACGCACGCACACACACACACACACACACACACACACGCACGCACACACACACACACACACGCACGCACACACACACACGCACACACACACACACACACACACACACACACACACACACTCACACACACTCACACACACACACACACACGCACGCACACACACACACGCACACACACACACACACACACACACACACACGCACGCACACACACACACACACACGCACGCACACACACACACACACACACACACACACACACACACACACACACACACACACTCACACACACTCACACACACACACACACACGCACGCACACACACACACGCACACACACACACACTCACACACACACGCACACACACACACACACACACACACACGCACGCACGCACACGCACACGCACACGCACACGCACACACACACACACAGCCCGTTAGCAGGACGGCTCTCAGTCTGGTGCAGGAGATGAAAGAGGAGATGTGAACTGTTCCTCTCTGTGAGACACCAAGGCCAACGTGAGAGGGGAGCACTAACACAGCATTGTTTTTGTGCTTGTTTCCAACCCCGGGGTGTGAATGTTAATGCTAGAATATTTTTTATGCTCTCAAAAAGCATCTGAAGCCAATTGCATTATGTCACCATATTAAGCTCATTTTCATCCCCCGTCTTGGGAGCAGATTAATGCAAAGCACAAACAAGACTTGGGTGTCCTTGCTCAGGGCCACCGTTTGGCTCCAGCTTCCTACCTTCTCTCTTGTTTACCTGCTAATGGGCAGCTTTTTGTTATCACAGACAAACCATTGTAAAATATTTAGCAATTTGCTGTATCATGCCTCAAATAGCATGTAAAATAACAATGTCTGCTCCACAGAGGGTAGCACACCAGTTGTATTCTCAATCCCTGATGTCAATGCATAGGATCCTGCTCCGAGTAATACAGGACTGCATCTCATCCTGGTTCTGTCACCACTAAATTGAGATCACGCAGTTCTGGATAACATTTCACATCGATTTTGTAGCATCACAGCTGAATGACAGTGTCTGCCTTTGGCTCCTGTTAAATATGTATAAATTCTCCCTTTGAAGCGTGATTCTGCACCTGTAAGCCTGTGAAACAGCAGGAGACTGACAGCAAATATTCATGAATCACCAGCCATGAAACACGATACTTGAAGCATAAAGCCGCAGCGCACCACATATGCACCTATACATTTATTACCTGCAATGCATCACTGATAAACATTACAGAGTTCCTCTTTGTGTCCAGATCAGTTGGTAACATGTGCACATGTAGCTGAGTGAGGACTGTAGGGAGCTGCTGCCACCCAGAGGTGAACTTTCTTATTATGTTTTGCAGCATTGTCCTCATGTAGTAAACCTAATAAAGTAATAAAGTATGTAAAGTATTTGCAACTGGGACTGTGGATGTGTGACCTCTACAGTTTTAATCAAATTCAAATTCAATTCAAATTCAAATTTTATTTGTCACGTACACAGTCATACACAGTACGATATGTAGTGAAATGCTTGGACAACTGCTCGTGACCTAAAGAGAACAAAAAAGGAAAAGGCTATGAATAAGATAGGAAATAAATATGAAAAATTAAAAAGGGTAAATTTAACTAGGAAGGAATAAAATATAAATTAAGGTTAAAAATGAAATAACTGTACAACACAAATTAGAATGAAGGGTAAATTTAACTGGGAAAGAATAAGATAAAATATATAAATTAAAGTTGAAAATAAAATAACTGTACAACAAAATACACAATATAGAACTATATAAGAATGTATGAAGAAATATAAATAAATATATACACAATAACAGCAGCTGTACAAGTATTAACTGGAAATGAAGAATATAGTGACCAGTGTTGTGCAAAACCAAAGTCCAGAAAGTCCAGTGTGTGTGTAAGAACCATATGTGTGGGTCAGTACTGTGTGGTGGTGTGATTAAGAGACCGTATCGCCTGCGGGAAGAAGCTCCTCCTCAGTCTCTCTGTGTTGGTCTTCAGGGAGCGGAATCGCTTTCCTGACCTCAGCAGAGAGAACAGTCTGTTGTTGGGATGGCTGAGGTCCTTCACCATCTTCCTGGCCTTGGTCCAGCACCGCCTGCTGTAGATTGAGTGCAGGTCAGGGAGCTCGGAGCGGATGGTGCGCTCAGCTGACCGCACAACCCTCTGTAGAGCTCGTCTGTCCTGCATGGTGCTGTTCCCGAACCAGGTTAAGATGTTTCCCGCCAGGATGCTCTCTATGGTGCAGGAGTAAAAGTTCCTGAGCACCTTGGAGGGCAGTTGGAAGTCTCTCAAGCGTCTGAGGTGGTAGAGACGCTGTCGGGCCTTTTTCACCACGGTGTTGATGTGACAGGACCATGACAGGTCCTGCGTGATGTGAACTCCGAGGTATTTGAAGCTGTCCACTCTCTCCACTGGGCACTCGTTGATGACGGGGGTCTGGTAGTTCCTCTCCTGCTTTGTGCTGAAGTCCACTATCAGCTCCTTTGTCTTACTGACGTTTAGAAGGAGGTTGTTCCTCTGGCACCAGTTCTCCAGATTCCTAATCTCCTTCAGGTAGGTCGTCTCGTTGTTATCAGAGATCAGGCCCACCACAACGGTGTCGTCAGCAAACTTGATGATGGTGGTGGAGCTGGTAGTGGCCACGCAGTCATATGTGTACAAAGAGTACAGCAGGGGGCTCAGAACACACCCCTGGGGGGCTCCAGTGCTGAGAGTGGTGGAGGCTGAGACATGTCCGCCCATCCTTACTGCCTGTGGTCTGCCAGTTAGGAAGTTGGAGATCCACTGACACATAGATGAGCTGAGTCCCAGATGCTCCAGCTTGGTGGTGAGTGTGGAGGGAATTATGGTGTTAAATGCAGAGCTGTAGTCTATGAAGAGCATTTTAACATAATTCCCCCTTCTAGTGTCCAAGTGAGTGAGTGATGTGTGGAGGAGATGAGAGATGGCATCGTCTGTGGAACGATTTGGACGGTAAGCGAACTGTAGTGGGTCCAGTGTGTCTGGTAGTGAAGAAATGATGAAGTCTCTGACCAGGCGGTCAAAGCATTTCATCACCACTGAGGTGAGGGCTACAGGGCGATCTGTTAGTTATCTGATGTATGTGTGATGCTGCAATGACTACATGCATAAAGATTAAGTATGTACCAAGAATAATGTTGCTGATTTTTCTTTTTCTAAACTTTGCTTTGTATTATCCATATTTTATTTCATAAGTACTGAGACTATCTTTTCTTACGTTTGCATGCCAGAAAAACCATATGCATTTTATTTGGTGATTTTTAGTCATGAATAAGTTCATAAGTTCTGAAATCAAGCAGTTAATTAAATAACAAAATTGCAGCAAGTTGATCTTCAAAGCCATTTTTTTTTCATGATTTGAATATTTATATTACTTGCTGATGCTCTTTAATACACTCGTAGTCCATCTGTAACTGTGCATTTTCTAATTAAAGAATGCAATTATTAATGCAATGAATTTAAATGTGTTCAGTATTCATTCACTCTTGTCTGTTATAAATCTTACGGTGAGTAATTAGTCACTTTGTGACAGCTTTGCTCTTCTAGCATGAAATTAATAAAACAGCACCAGACCAACTAAATGTAAAGAAGCACAGAACAACTCTCATATGATGGAGCGAGCACATGAAACTCTGGAAGCCGAGATATTACTGGACAGACTACAGTAGAAGTACACATTAGCTTTGAAGTGATAGCTTTGACTGAGTTAATTTGGTCATTATCTGGAAAACTGAGAAAGGCAATGCATGATCCAGCTAGCCTGACTGGTTTTTGACTTTATTATTACTCTGTGACAGATTCAAGTGTTCAGTATGGCACTGATTTTTTTTTTAAATCTTTATCTTTTTTTCTTTTTTCTTTGTTATAGAGATTCCTGCACATGACACTGCCCACTGCATGCACTCTCAGTACAGATTTAATGCAGAGTGTGACTTTTAAACTGGAGCACCACTTTTACTGCTGCCAGCATCATGATAACGTAGCTAGAAATTGCCACAAGGTGGCAGTTTTGGACTGAACCTGAGAAATCTCAGCTTTTAATTTGTTCTCTTTGAGCATACAGCTTTTTACATTAGGAAGCTGCACTAATACCTTTGGTTAAAGACATAAATAGTTTGGGTGAAGCATAAAGTTAAAGTTAGTTGATCTGAAAAGTCAGCCTCAACATTTTAGTTTAAGCAAAGGATGGGAAGATCACACTCAGTCCAATCAGAAACAAGCTAGAGGGCGAAACTTACTCTTTAAATGATCAGTAGGAATCTCTTTAGAAAAGGAGCGCGATCGTTTCAGTGGCAGAAGTTTTCAACATTTAATTGGCCGTGAGTCATGTGGTCGTTTGTCCTGTTTGTGCTGACAGATGTTAGAAAAATTCAAACTCATTCAATTATGTTTAAAAGGATGTATTATAATAACTTTGTTTCTTCTAATGCAGCGCTCACTGAAAAACAGACTTTCATTAGCATAACATATATTACATTACTATATATCACATCTATATTATATCTATACATAGATACTGGGGCTGGTTCTGCCAGAGGTTCTTTCTGTTAAAAGGGACTTTTGCCAAGTGCTTACTCACACTATAAAGCATTTTGAGGCAACTGTCAGTGTGATTTGGCACCAAACTGAATTGAATATTATTGTATTTTCAAGCAATACTAGAAACCATGTCATTAGTTTTTGTTTTGTGCTTTGTCAACAGTTTGTTTAATTACATAAGGTTCAGAAAAACCAACCAGGATGCCTCGCTAATGTGCAAGTAGCAGTCTAATACAAAAGGCAGCATGACGTCTTGTATTCAATTTATCATTATGAACTATATAAGCAAAAATATATTAAATTAATTATGATTTAGTGTACAAATACATATTTCTTATTGCGAGATATGATTTTTAAATGTATTCAGTTAATTGCAGTAGCCTCTGCTCTTCCCCAGATTTGAGGTGTCGTCTCTGTAATGTTTCTTCCTGTCAGCTTAAGGTAGTGATACTTTCACTTTTCATGGCGTGCATAGAGTTACCAGAGGAACTATAACTCCATGAAAAGCAAGCAGTTGTGATAGAGGGATAATAAAAGTTCACTCTGTGCGTAGCTTCAGCCACAGTGCTGAGAACAATAAGCTTTCTCAAAAATCACACCAGCAGCAGCACGGGCAAGAAAGCATCTGTGAGCTCTATTTGGCCTTGCATTGGAAAGTGTCTGCTTTGATTGTAGAGCCTTGACATTTCTAAAGGCTGTGTGTGTGTGTGTGTGTGTGTGTGTGTGTGTGTGTGTGTGTGTGTGTGTGTGTGTGTGTGTGTGTGTGTGTGTGTGTGTCTGTTATTTGCCTGAACCAAGAAAGTGTCCCTGTTCGAAAAGCAAAGCAATGTTCAAATGTTTCTTGTCCAGCGATGTGAGATCCAATTTGTAAACTATTGCTTGCTTAGATAGATTCCCAACCCAAGAGATAAGTCCTACAAATTCAAAAGAGCTCAAACTTGCCTTATTTTGGAATTTAACTTTTAATTATTATCCTTCTCTGTGCGTTTTTTTTCCGCCAAATAACTCATTAATGTTCTTCCTAGTTTACTGTCATCGATGTGAAATAAATCAAGAAATCCTTATGAGTCATCAAAAAAGCTGACGATTTAATCTGTACATTTCAACACACTGAGAATATGTAATACAGACAAATCGCATTATGTCGTAGCCTGATTTGTCTGTTTTAAACTTACCTGAATGCATAAACCTTTATGTTTAATGAATGATAAAACATATAAAGCTTATTATATTTTCATCGTGAACTTTCAGTTTGAGACAGAAAAGCTCTGCCAGGCACTGTGGAGGCTAAATAATTTCCCGCATAATCATTGGATATTAAAAAGAAGAAAAGAGTGAATTTAATTGGCTTCTCTCGTACTGTCCCTAATATCGACCAATCGAAACGGGAGTGGGCGTGGCTTGAAACCGGACTTTCTTCATGGCTTTTCTGCTGGCAGAGGGAGGGGTGATGAGAGTGTTGTTTTCTGTTGCTGCCGGGAACACACAGAGCTGCCAAGGTCGGTGAAAGTACTGCACACAGCCAGGCTTCGGTGCTGAGCTCCTGTAGACTCCTACACCGACAGACATACCGGTGAGTTTTGAGGTTTGCGCAACTTCGATTCGTGTTTTGCCGGCCGCAAAGATGGTGGGGTCTGTGGGTTAACTTTACTTGGTGTCTTGCCAAAATGTGTACCCGTACAAATCGGGGACTGTCAAACGAGTTCACATGGAGTAATGGGGAGCAGGCGGAGGAAGCGCCAACTTGCTAGCTAATATTAGCTCCTGAAATGAGTTACGTGGTAGCGTAATTGTTGTAATCTGCCCGCGGTTTTGTTCTATTGATATTCACATATGTTGTGATTTCTTTTCCGAGGTTTACTTAGTGGTGCTAGCTTCACGGTCCGGTTAGCCCACAAACTTAGCTCGGGACTGCTGGAGGCGTTAAATTCGAGCCACACTGCTCTTGTTTTCCCGTTGTTGATTTATAGAAACGCATTGTTTTTGCTCTATTTTGATAGCAGATATATGTTAGAACCCGGTTCGGTGAAAAGTTATAACAGTTTAACAACTATCTCCGTCTGAAATCACTGCTGTGTAGACACCGCTGCAGACTGATAACAGTGTCCGGTTCATCCTCAGGCAGGTGGTTGGATTAAATGATTTCCTTTCTACTGCTGTAATTTCTGACTGATTGCTGCCTCTTGAACTGGCAGAGGGGGAAAGGCGGTTATAATGTATTTGTGGCCTCAGTCTGCAGCTGATAAAAGTAGCTGTTTGTGTGTCCTGACATGATCTACAATGTGGAGCTCTGCGTCGGCCCTCCGGGTGTTATTCCAGGCTATACTTTATTATTTCCTATTACAACAACAACACACCCCCGCCCCTGGTTCATTCAGCCCAGTACCTCCATCCGTTGCAGTGCTGCCATGTAGGTGGTGGAATCTAGATTCGCTGTGCCTTGCCAGAGGAATTAACCAAACATAGTCCAAGAGCCGGGTGCAAATTTGTTCACAGCCTGCAGCACAGGCAGACTGACAGACTTGTCTTGACTCAAATCTCTCAATTTGAAAACCACCTTGATATGCAAATTTTTCTAGGCAATAAGAGGAATGTGCCCATCAAGGCCCTGGTGTACTGAAATGGCGCTCTTTTGTTCAAGAGGACATACAGCAACAGCTGCACTTCCCAACTCTGTGTGTGTGTGTGTGTATGTGTGTGTGTGTGTGTGTGTGTGTGTGTGTGTGTGTGTGTGTGTGTGTGTGTGTGTGTGTGTGTGTGGTGGGGGCATGTGTGAGCAGATTTGTCCTGTTTCAGTCAGTATTCCAGGGAGTAATTGCAGCGTTTCTGGAATGCTGGTTAACACTTCAGAGTTCTGCATGTTAGACAATAGCTGGTGTGAATGAACCTGATCTCACATGAAGGAAGTTGAAATGCTTTGCATGTTATTTGCATGGCCAAGCAGAACTAGTAGTGGTGTTCACACTGAAACCGTGGAGATGTGCTCGGACACGCAGAGTCATACATGCTGCAGCATTTAAGCCAGTTCTGTTTGACTTTATTAGACTTTTGGTCCAATAAGAGGTCCTCTGCACTACTGGGAAGGACCTTTGTTAAATATTCTTATGAATGCATATTGTTCTAGTGACCTGTGATGCATGCTGTGTTCTGTACACTGGGTGTGACAAGAACGAAACTATCTACCTTTGTTTCAACAATGTGGCTAAAGTAACTGAAGTATCAGTTTATATTTGTTTGCCTGTGGTTGCTGTAAACCATTCCACATATTCCAACATTCCCAGCTAAAACGAGAACACGAGCAAAAAACGTGTCAGACTTTAAAAATTAGGCATGGCACAATTTGAATGGCGTGTCCAGCACTCTGCTCGCCCATCGTCCTGTCAGAAAGCTGCCAGATATCAGTTGAAAGTCTCGTAGTTCTGCGCTCTCACTGCTCAAGGTTTTCTTTGCAACAGAAAAACAGGATATGGTATCTCACACCCTGTCGAACAGTGGCATATTTGTACTTTGTGGTTTTTCAACCTGCTGTTGCATTACAGGTTGCCTGAGGGAAGCACATGGTGTAACACTTGCTGTACGTCACAGCTTGGGAAGACTTTTTTTAATCCGTTCCACTGTGAGATGCTTTGTAACATGACAATAAAGATGCTTAAAGATGTCTGTTTCCTATTCCTTTAACAACAAAACAGAAACTGTCAGTGTCAAGCTAGCCCAAACTTGCATGTTAGTTTTGATAAAACATTATCTTTATGTTGAGTGTGAACTGCTGTGATTGCACAGGGGAGCCGCTGGTGCCGCCCTGGCAGCCATTCTGCTCATAGAGTGAAGCAGCAGCTTTACTGAAGAGCGCCACGTTAGCCTGTCATGGGCTGTTTCAAAGGTAATGTGGTATTTGCAGTTTTTGCTGCTCTCAGACTTCAAATGAAACTGCTCACAGCAGCAATTTTTTGTTTGCCCGAGTCCAGCTATGAATCACAAGTCGCTTTGTGATACGACATGAGAAATCCCAAAGGATTTCCTGCTAGCGCTGCACCATTGCCAAGTCCAATATCTTGAGGCTTAAGCTGTGCAAGCGGTGGGAAGTCTTGTCGTGTCATTATTTCACCGTCGACGCCAGCCGAGGCCAGCCTGCAGCTTCTGCAGACTGTCTGGCACATTTTATTTATGCATGGCACATTTTGGGCAAAATGATGCTTCTTCTTTCTGTGTTCATTTAGCAATGTGGGCCGTTACTGATGTATGTGCGGAATGGAAATAGTATATTTGCATAAAGTACGTTAGAGAAGTCAAACATGAGGGCTTTTGGCAGTTATAATAGTTTGAATGTGTACTTCCTTTTAGGATAAGAAAGGATTTGTGTTAGAGTTGTTAAAGTCATGATTTCATTCAGACTGAACACGCTGGCTAAGAGCTCTCCTCCTGTTATCAGCAGCTAGTCATCCAGTTTGCTGCGGACCATCCGCCACTGCTGACTCAGCCAATGCTGCCATCTGGGCTGGAAGAGAAAACAGGACAGATTTCTCCCTGGCTCCAGAGCCTCGGATGCTCAGCTAACAGGTTCTGTGTGTTTGTGTAGCTGTTTTCATATATGAGCTGCAGCTTTGAACTTTGTTTAAAAAGACATTTCCAGCAAAGGTGCAGAATGTTAGATGCAGTTTGGTAACAAAAGTTACCGTCCAATCCAGACGTGCAACATTTTTACCTTGATCATTTGAAGTGTCAGTGTTTCCCCTCAAAGGTGCTCGATGCTTTATTTTTCCAGCATTTTGAGACCTCATAAGTTTAGGGGTACAAGAGTTGTACAAAAAGCGTGTTTGATCCAAGACGAGCGAGTTGTGTGTGGACATCTGCGTGAGAGGTCTGCAGATAATAGATTTGTATTCTGGGTTTTTCTGGGATCTAAGTTGATGTTTGGGGGTGGCTGTGCATGTGGCCATCTTTGGTGCAACAGAAATCAACCTTTGTTGCATTTTATGGTATTTCTAGCCCCCCTTTTTTTCTTTTTAAGCTACAGTATATTTTGTGTTTGAGTAAAATAGACCCCGCTCTGAAAACACAGCTGGAAGGCGTGTTTCTTTCCTCTATGCAGATAAAACTGCGATGTTTTTGGAATGTTCTCGGAGGAAAAAATTTGTTGTTTTGCTCAGAATAATTTCTTCTGCTGCTTTTATGTTTAGTTTTTTTATATTAATTAAAATCTGGCTGTGATTAGCAAAGGCCCACCCACCCTTCTGTTTTCAAGGAAGTGAGCTAAAATGCCTTCAGCTGGGGGTTGTCACCAAGGCCCAGCAATAGCTGAAGAAGGACCATGAGCTGCTCTCGAGTCCAAGAATAAAACTACCTTTGTATGGAAAGCAAAGGTGGCTGAGTATGATTGGCTGCGTCAGTTTTGGGGCCCTGGTTCTGTGCACGTTTGCTTTCTGTCACACTGCCTCCATCTACTGCAACACCTTAATAAACCAGAGCCGTTCCCAGTGTTATCCATGACACCCGTGCTTTTACTGCAGTGACAACAACAAATGTCTGCTGTTAATTAAGGTGATCATTTCAGCTTTAATTGAGTGCTTACTGAAACAATGAGCCTTTCAGGCTCTCAGTCTGGCTGAGCAAGATAAATAAATCCTAACTGTTAGGACAGCTTATTCTCTTAAAAGCTTAAAATGTTTTTGAAGCCTAATCCTTCAACATTTAGTGTTCACCGCGAATATTGTTCTTAAGCCTCCTGGTTATATTACTCTGGTTATTTGTGTGTACTAGACCGTGGCCGTCCTGCCGTAGTTCCTGTTTTACACCAAACTACCCGTCTGTGTGTCTTTATCTGTCTGTGTGTGCGCAAATACGTGTGTGTACAACCGTTCTGCCTCATGACCCTGCACACTTCCCACTCACGTTTCACTTTTTCTGCTTGCATCCTGTCAGCGTGACAGCAGCTCTCTGGCTGTTTGCTGCAGTTTCGCTGCTCTGTGTCGCTGTTGTTCAGAGCCGTGGTCGTGATGGTCACCTCCGTTTATCTCGGCTGCTCGTGTGTTACTGTTAGTAGTCATTTTTTGGTTTGGTGTGCTGTTGTACTGGGAACGCAGACTCCCAATTGGCTGTTTTGAAGTTTACTATATAATAGGAAACTTTTTTTAGTCAATGACATGATTTGAATTCATCCGCTTTTATAACCACAAACTGTCTCACATGGCCTAATAACACAGCAATAGTTGGTTTTGTGGTTTGTTTGTTTTTTACATAATTATTTCAGTTTGTTTCGGTTGCTTTGGTTGTTGTTCAGGTTTTGCTACTTTGTAACCAACCTGAGATTCATTCTTATGAGGTCTGCGTTATGTCTGGTATTAACATGTTTCTGAAGCCCAAGTCGTTATACAAGTGCTTATTTCAAATTACTTACAACAGTTTGCACAAAATTGCTTTGGCAGTTCACTTGGTTCCAAATGCTGAAAGAATCATTTTTTCTGGGCCAGTGGAAAATTGGAACGCTTTGGAAGAGCAGCTCACAGTTCAGAAACTACAAGATAAGAGTCAGACTGAGCTGTGGGTGACAGTCGTTGTAGGGAGGCGTGTGAGGGATCAGCCAACTACACGCTTAACCTTTGTCACCTGTGATTGTTGGCAGCTGAGATGCTGCTTTGTGAAGCCTTGTTAATTGTCGTTGTTGTACAACACTGGTTTACTGGGGGTTTTATTATAGCCACCTGTCCCTGCTCTCTGCTGGAGACTGCAGCTCCCTTATCTCCACACTGTAATAAATGTTGAAAATGAGCAAAGATTAAGTGCTGCGTCTCAGGATTGTTTGGCTGTGTCAGAATAAACGGAGCCACAGGAATCACTACACTGAACATGAAGCTAGCTGGTGCTAGCCTTGCTCATGTTAGCTACTTACTGTTGAAGCAGTCGATTAGTCTACACTTCTGTTTGTGTTTAGCTGGTCAGGAAAGTCCGTCGTTCTCCCGTGGACTCGGTCACACATGTCAGTGTCCTGAGTGGGGCGACAGTTTGGAGCGTCTGGAGCTTAACACAGTTTTGTCCTTGTAGGCTTGATCACACTGACTACTGCAGGTTTTATTCTTACTATAACTGCAAGCTTGATAAAAGTACAACAGACATGAGTACTTGTCCACAGCAAAGAATAATCCAAGCCTTGCCCTTCTTGCTCTTCTTGCATCAGTTATCCTTCACAGCTCACTGAGCTCAGCTGTTGTTCAGCAGCTCCCTCAGTGTTGGTGAAAATGAGACCGTTAGGATTTGCCAAGTTCTCCAGTTTACTGTAATTTCATAATTCCCGCCGGGCTTGGTGATAACCACTGCATATGTGGAAGACCCCACAGCAACCTCCGTGTTGGAAATGTCAAACTCTCATAGATATGTTCCCTGCTCCTAGCACATTAAACTTTAATAACTGACTGTCGACATGCAGCCTGATATTAACTGGTGCCTGTGCAGTGATTAATGTCATTTGATCCAGTTGTCACTGGTGTTTATGTTGTTGCTCGTGGGTGTAAAAGTGTAATTATATTTGTGTTCGGTTCCGTAGAGGCGATCACCATTTAACACTAAACGCTGTCAGCCTTCTGCTACGGGGTGTCATGCTTCCTAGTCCATGTGGTGCAAGACACTTTTCTTTGTAAGCATAATTCTGCAGCGAGATGAACCGAAGGATGGAGTGGGGGGAAAAACAGGAAACATGGGAAACAAGGTCAGGGTAGCAAACAGTCCAGCCGGCTGGGAATCAAACTGGACTCACTGCTCAGATACACAACACATTATTTCTGACTTTATAATATCTATAACTTTGATTAGCCAGCTGTGCCACAACACTTGTTGTTCTGGATTTGGACGACTCTGAGAAGGATCAGAGCCTGTGCACAGTCACCGATCTCAGCAGGAACCCCGAAACTCAGAGTTTATTATTCATGACCCTCACCCTGGACACAGTCTGTTTGACCTGCTCCCCTCAGGCAGGAGGCTCCGGTCCATTCGCACCAGAACCTCTCGCCATAAGAACAGTTTCTTCCCCTCTGCTGTTGGACACATGAACAATAACCATATGACTGTACCCACCACTAACACATGACCCTACGCTGTGTCACTGCATCATTCCATGTTTGGCACTGATCACCACCTGCACTCATGTATATATCTTTCCACGTAGCACTCTTAATTCTTATTCTCATGTATATCTCATGCACATATCTTTCTACGTAGCACTTTTAATTCTTATCCCTACTTTTATTTTTTCATGTCTATTTAAGTGCTATTTATGACACTATGTTTTGCACTGAAGCACCGCAGCAATTTCCTAATGTTGTAAACCTGCTCAACATTTGGCAATAAAACCCTTTCTGATTCTGATTCTGATTCTGATGACAAGCTAAAAGTGTGTGAGGGCGGGAATGGGTGGCTGTCGTGCTTTACAGTGAAGGTTGTAAAACTAGTGGGCGAGATCTAACCAGCAGCAGCTTGGGGGGGCTGCAGGCTTAAACTCTGACCCCGATTACTGTATGTTGGGATTGTGATGATTAATGTTGATTATTAATCTTGATAATTTGATTTTGTAATTACTTTGAATTCCCGACAGAGGGTGTTACAGGAAAAAATCGACTTTCTGTGACGTACTGCAGCCCTGCCAAACCACAATAAACAGCTATTATCATCATTTCATTTGCTGTGTGTGATGCATCACTAATGATTGATGCGCTGTGAACAATATGTTTCCCAAGTCTTAACTGCTCATTTCGACCACTTTTGATTTTCTTGAGCAGAAATTTCCATTACAGAATATTGTACTGCAAACAAAAAGGGGAAAGTTGATCATTTAAAATATTTATACAAAAATGACCTTTCAGTACTTTATGATCTAGATCAATGAGAAACCCTGGGTTTACACTGTGCACACACACAGAAGCAGTTTGGGCCGTAACAGCGTGTAAGTAAGATACAGAGGAAAGACCTATATTTATTTCTTGAGAATAAATCAATGTGAGATTGCTGTAGCAGCAACAATGGCTGCCCCGTGGTGTGCCTGGGTCAGGCCAGCAGACCAGGGAGCTGCAAGTGTCCTCGCAGAACGCTTTGACGCGATGACACCGGCCCTCACAGCAGTGTTTATGGAAAGCCTTAAATAGGTTCGTTTTCATAAGCAGCACCTCACTCTGTTTTTACAGAACTTACTTTGAGAGCGTTTCTCTAAGCTGTGAACAGCAATCTCATCTGTGGGTGTACTGAAAATGCAAAGAGTTAATAAGAAGAAAAATATGTTATTGGAGTGATGAAGGGGAAAGAAGCACTGGCTGCCGGGCCTCACTGGTAGAGAGCAAATACAGAAATGAGCAAAAGGCTGTGTTTGACCAGCATGTGAAACAGATTGATGTGGATATTGCATTGTTTTTTAATGCTAATTAAAAGTGTCCTGTTTTCATATGTAACTGACAGATTGCGAGTCTCCTTATCAAGCTGTTTTCCCTGACCCTGTCTCCTTTGAATGCATGTTTGCTTGACTTGTCTGAAGTATCTGCATGTCTACTGATGTCATGACCTTAAGGCAAGTCTGTTAATGTAATGCTTCAGTGAATGTAACATAGCTCTCAGAGAAGTGCCTGCATCCATATGATACCTGCAGTGACGCTAACCATATGCTAGCTGACCTTTGTGGTAAAATTAGTTTTGTTTAGCAATCGTGTGTTAATTACGTTAATTACTCAGCCACCTTCATCTGTGTGGTCATACAGGGAGTGCAGAATTATTAGGCAAGTTGTATTTTTGAGGAATAATGTTATTATTGAACAACAACCATGTTCTCAATGAACCCAAAAAACTCATTAATATCAAAGCTGAATGTTTTTGGAAGTAGTTTTTAGTTTGTTTTTAGTTTGAGCTATTTTAGGGGGATATCTGTGTGTGCAGGTGACTATTACTGTGCATAATTATTAGGCAACTTAACAAAAAACAAATATATACCCATTTCAATGATTTCTTTTTACCAGTGAAACCAATATAACATCTCCACATTCACAAATATACATTTCTGACATTCAAAAACAAAACAAAAACAAATCAGCGACCAATATAGCCACCTTTCTTTGCAAGGACACTCAAAAGCCTGCCATCCATGGATTCTGTCAGTGTTTTGATCTGTTCACCATCAACATTGCGTGCAGCAGCAACCACAGCCTCCCAGACACTGTTCAGAGAGGTGTACTGTTTTCCCTCCTTGTAAATCTCACCTCCACCTTGCTGGCGTCGGACTGGAGCTCTCTGCCCTTTACCAATCCAGCCACGGGCCCATCCATCTGGCCCATCAAGACTCACTCTCATTTCATCAGTCCATAAAACCTTAGAAAAACCAGTCTTGAGATATTTCTTGGCCCAGTCTTGACGTTTCAGCTTGTGTGTCTTGTTCAGTGGTGGTCGTCTTTCAGCCTTTCTTACCTTGGCCATGTCTCTGAGTATTGCACACCTTGTGCTTTTGGGCACTCCAGTGATGTTGCAGCTCTGAAATATGGCCAAACTGGTGGCAAGTGGCATCTTGGCAGCTGCACGCTTGACTTTTCTCAGTTCATGGGCAGTTATTTTGCGCCTTGGTTTTTCCACACGCTTCTTGCGACCCTGTTGACTATTTTGAATGAAACGCTTGATTGTTCGATGATCACGCTTCAGAAGCTTTGCAATTTTGAGACTGCTGCATCCCTCTGCAAGATATCTCACTATTTTTGACTTTTCTGGGCCTGTCAAGTCCTTCTTTTGACCCATTTTGCCAAAGGAAAGGACGTTGCCTAATAATTATGCACACCTGATATAGGGTGTTGATGTCATTAGACCACACCCCTTCTCATTACAGAGATGCACATCACCTAATATGCTTAATTGACAGTAGGCTTTCAAGCCTATACAGCAAACAACCTGCATATTTGGATGATCTTGATAAGTCCTCGAAGGCCGATTGTTTGGTTTTTGTTTTGTGGCTGTCTTGTTTTCATATTTACCTGACAGACACAGGTGCCAGTCTCCTTATCCAGCTGTCAAAAAGTTTTTCCCTCTCTTAGAATAAGAACTTCTTTATCTGGAGTATCTGAAGTATCATCAAGTCACAGTCTACTGATGTCATTGCTTCAAGGCAGTCTGTGGCAGTAGCACATCTATCTGAGTATGTTAAGACAACCTTGCTGCCTCTGTAGCTCTCAGAGAAAGGGCATGTGTTGAGGAAGTTAGCTTGATGCATTCACATTCATATTTGCTAGCGCTGGTTTCACACACAGACATGGTTCCCTTTGTATCTACATTGCTGTTGACAAGCAGGGCTGGGCAGAACAGAAGTGGCATTGAACAGAAACGTAGGAGGAATTTTTACGCCTGGAGTCCCGCGCTACGCAGCACTAGCTGCTAGCAGCCAGCGACTCTGCCTCCCCCTGCTCTCCGAATACCAGCCTCCTGCTTCTGCTTTCCCACTTGCTCGTTTTCTTCGAGTCTTTTCCTCCGTTTATTGTTCTCCTCATGCACTCTTAAACGCCTTGGCAGTCTCTCCCTCCATCTATCCCACTCTCAGCACTGACAGAGGCCTCTCTGAGATGTTTACTATGTCCGCAGACACCCCTCCCCCCGTCACCCCTCCTACTCACCGAACAGAATAACGGTCACTGTGACTTTTTTGTCTGTTTATTATCTTCGTCTCTCTTCATCTGCCTGCAGATGTTAGAGGAGGGATAGTGGTGAGTTTGTATGGAGCGAGTGTAAAATGACCCAGCTGGCTGAACCAGAGGGCATACAGAGCCGAGAGCAGCCGCTGAGGAGGCTCAGCTCTGTGCTCCGGTGACAGCGAGCTGGAGCGCGTAGCTGTTTGTCAGATATGAGATGTACTGTTTCTGAGTGAGAGCCTTTCAAAGAGCAGCACAAGTACTCAAAAGTGAACTGTGCTCGATGCCTGAGTCCCGGCTGCTGAAGAGTTCTTCAGTGTGCAGAGAGCCTCCAGAGTGTGGTTAGCAGAGCAAAACAGTTGAACCCTGTGCTGGTATGTGAAGCAGGCTGTGAGAGGGGAGGATAAAGAGCAAGGCTGCCATTGTGGTGGTGCTAGGCAGGTTTCCCCTTCTCCACCCAGCCCACCCTCTTCCCTGCCTGCCTGCCTCCCTCCCAACAGCACCCCCACCCCCCAGCCCATGTCCATATTAGGGCAAAACTCAGCCAACCTCCCCTTGAGCTGAGCTCAACCCCCTCCAAAATGCCCCGCTGTCACATTTGCTCCAGCAAAGGGCGCCTGAGGGAGACACAGCTCCCCTAACCCAGTTTGAAGGCCTGTTTTCCTCGCCAGTCAAAACAGCCGAGGGATTTTAAAAATGGATGCAGAGAGCCAAGCTGGTGTGTTCGAATGTGCTTTTATTTTGGAGGAGCTACAGTTAATGGGCTTAACTTGAGCAGTTTTTGACCATATGCCACTTAGTGACCCCCTCCCCCCCAAAAGGGCTCATTACTTAAGTTCATACTGTACATCAGTGTGGGTAACATTTAATCATTGTTGTGTACTGACCCTACTGTCAGACAGCACACAGCCTAAAAGCATACAGTAGGCATTGGGACTGTTATGGTTTTTTCTTTGCTGCTCTAAAGAGGTAGCGACAAACTGAGCTTCAGACTGAACTATGAACTATTCTTAGTGTTGAGCCCCCAGTTTCTGTTGTTTGTGTGCTGTGCTGACACTCGGTGCCAGCTTTGTAGTGAATGCTGCTCGAGAAGGACGGGGCGCAGAGCAAAAGATGTCGTTACTCTAAAACCACTTTGGATTACGCTGGTAGTGACAGACACCAGTTAAACAACTGGTTTATGCTTGTCAGACATTTTCCTAGAGATTCCTAAACACAAGTTATTTCGGGGCATTGGTGTTGATTTTGGTTTCCTGTGGTTTATACAGAGAGGAAACGGTTTACTTCGCAGAGCTGGCTTTGGCACAGAAACCTTTTAAACTTAAAATATTTGTTTCCTTGCAGCCGCGCCAGCCAATCGCACACGAACACACAGGTTGGGCACACGCAGGCCAAGAAAAATGGGCGCGTCCGTGTCGTAACTGGCACGATGCTGTTTCTTTCCAGGTTTCCAAAAGACGGTTCAGGTGTCACAGCTCTCGATCCACAGCGGGCAGGTTTCCTGGGAACTCGTTATAATAACAGTCAGTTAATTAAACTGGTGCTAAAACTTCTTTTTTGTGAAGAATCAATATAATCATTAATCGCTACAGATAATTGGCCAATCATTGGTTGAAAGCGTTTGTCTGGATGGTTATTGTAAACTTGAAACTGCTCTGTTGTTTTGTAAATGGTTAACTGGTCTTTAATGTGCTTACAAGTGGGCAAGCATACCCGAGGACTCACTGTCTATTTTTGGTTTTACTTTTGTGTGCTTTCACAAGCTATTCGCTTAAGTTTAGTTGTATATGTACAACCAATCACGGCAGATGGCCCCGCCCCTCCCTGAGCCTGGTTCTGCTGGAGGTTTCTTCCTGTTAAAAGGAAGTTTTTCCTTCCCACTGTGGCCAAAGTGCTGCTCATAGGGGGTCATATGATTGGTGGGTTTTTCTCTGTATGTATTATTGTAGGGTCGGCCTTACAGTATAAAGGTCCTTGAGGCGACTGCTGTTGTGATTTGGCGCTGTATAAATAAAACTGTTCTAGGACCAGTACCAAGACTTTAACGTGTCATGCAGCCCTGTCATGTGTTTCAATGTAGCTTCTAATTGGACTTTGTTAGGCTATAAATTTGTAATGATGTGGTTATTTATAATAATTAATACCTCATGCTACTGAAAATAATGGAAAGGGATTATTGTGTTTATTTTATTATTATGTGTTCGTTCTTGATCTGTAACAGCACTTTGGGCAGATTTTCCTAAAACGTGTCTCGTGCTGCATCGTTCGCTCAAATCGAGACAATATTCAGAGGAAAGTTTCTTTTCAACAGATATTTATTGCGTTGTCTTACAAGAGCTCTGTGGCTGATTCCTTGCCAGAGCGGCTTGCAGATAATCTCCCAGACGTAGCCAGAGTGTACGAGCGTTTGGCTGCTGCTCATTTTCCTTCATCTGGGAATTATTTGAACAGCACCACAAGCTTTTTAGAAATATTTTTATTTATCCATTTATTCTTTTTACTTAACGTGAAGATCATCTTATCAGCCTGTGCTGATGTTCCAGGTTCTATGTTTTACCAGCGTCACCATTTAATGTGCAGGAAAATATTTCCCCCGTTTAACGCCGTCGGCTCACGAGCCTGTGACGAATCAAACGGGAACCACATTCCACAGAGTGCAGAGCAGGTTCAGCGAGCCGTTTCCAGCATCAGTACAGCACTTCCTCCTCCCCCACATATTACTTGTACGTATAATAACCATCAGTCTATAATGTTAGCACTCACCGCTGCATGCTAACCATGCTGATTGTGTTGGTAGATGTTGTGCTGATCTGATTATTCAGTTATGAAGCGATTTGAAGAAACAGAACATGATGCGATTTCATGAGATTTTTGTTTTTACCAGCATGTTGACGAGGACCTGCTCTGTTTACCAGAAGACCAAAGCTGATTATTGTGCTGCTACACGCATGAAATTGTGCATGAGAACAAAGGAACTGCAGACAGTTCCCACACGCTTCAGCACCTGCTCCGTCACTTGAGGTTTTTCTGTCATACCGAGCAGACTGACATGTTTCCTGTGTAACAGTTAGCACTCGATGAATGAAAGGCCTCGTTTGCATTAGTGTGAATGCAAACTGTCTCCTGTGGGGCTTTTTATAAACATGTATAATTACATATTTCTAAATACATTTTTTAATTGTACTGTTTTGAAGGTGAGTTGGTATCAAAGGCCAGTGAGTTTCTAACAAACATGGAGTTAATGTGGAAAAGAACTAAATCAGGTCCGCAGTGGCAGAGCTCACCGTTCTGATTCGTGACCCTTTCATAGGCTGTTGCCATGCAGAAAGGACGCAAGACGCTCCAGACAGACACACACGTACTCATTTACTCATGGGAGGGCTGTAGTCTTCCAGCCCGTTGAACTTTGTTTGAACCCTGAGAGAACGTTCATCCTCTCCACATCATGAACTTAGCCTGCTGTGTCATCTATCACACGTGTACGTGCATTTCATTTATCACCTGGTTGGAAAACGTGTTTCCGACGTGGTCTCACGTGGGACTTGTGCTTACTCACAGATTTGCACACCGACTCTTGTTGCGTGACCTGGAGTGATGCTGGAAATGTGCTTTTCCAGTGGTGGATATGAGGCTCAGTCATGTAAATAATTGATTTACTGGTTCACTCCTGTCACGCCATTTTGGATTTCATGCCTGTTTGTGCTCACAAAACATCACCAGGTGGGGTAATGAAGGTCCGGCCCCACCCACACAGCGAGCCTTAGTACCTTATCTTTAACCCAGCTTTTTTTTTGCTGTGGTGGTCGTCTCAATATCATTCTGCTTCCCAAGAGAGGATCTGATCCTCTGGTCAGACGCACTCAGACTCCAGCTGTCAGTGATGGTCCTTCTGCTCTGAGCTGGAGATCTGCTCTAACCAGAACCTACGGCAGGTGGAGGCCTGCTTCAGGGGCTGCTGTCAGTCGAGCTGAAGTTCGTCTGCAGGATGAGAGACTCACGAGAGAAGCATCACCAAGTACTCAGAAAACAGGAGTAATAATAAAAAATGTGTGAACCTGCTTCACTGTGCAGTCTTCATTTAGGGAAACGTTACTGTTTGCAGTTGTTAACTGAGAAAATACAAGTGATGCTGGTTATATTGTTCATCCAGCTGTCTGCACTCAGTGATGACAGTACTACGTGTAAATGTGCTGATTGTTGAAAATGTCAACGTCGCAGCGAGGAGACAAAAGGTTTTGATCCAAAGTGGGTCATCGCCTCTGCTGCATGATTTGGGCACAAAGGAGACGGGACATCCTGATCGTTTCCATCTCTACACTTCAGAGGTAAAAAAAGAAAAGCAAATGTTCTATTTGTACTCGTATCTGACATTTTCTGTGTTACTCAGAAAAGACTTACTTGGAGAGTCAGTTGTGGTGTCAGTGCAGCTTCCTGCGATTGGGTTTGTGAGTCTTTTAACATGTCCGTATACTTATGACTAAACAACAGGTCCTGGTGCCTGCTGTAAATCACAGCTGTGGAGGAAGCGAAACATCATTTCCATTTGAATAATAGCATAAAATGTCTTTAACAGATGACTTTTATCTTACAAAGGTAGACGCTAAAATTTGAATAAATAAAGTCCAAGATATGACGTGTTTACACAGGCTTCAGCTTTTTACACTTGTTTGGAAACTGCTGTTAGACAAATTTGCATTAGATTATGTGTTTGCAGATTTATTGGGTGGTCAGCGGTTATCTACTGCTGGCCACACTGTGAAAACACAGCTGATAAGGACTTATCTGCTGTTATGGTCAGTTTAACCCAGTGAACTGTGGGATATGCAGTCTTTTGTTTTCCTGTGTAAACGTTGACGGAGCCTCTCAGTATTCCTTTCTATGCTGTATACGTGAAAACAGCAAAGACGTCTGTAGCTCTGCTTTTTCCCAGCATGCACTTGTTTTATGAGGGTTACACAGACAGACGGATCTGTGCTCTTTAAGAGGAATCTTTGTTTGCTCCACTTCAGCGACGCTGAGGCGCCGTCATGATAATGATAATCTGTTTCTTCACATGTTTTTGTTTACATCCACCCTTCCCTCTCCGGTGATCCCTCCTCTCGTCATGTGTCTGCAGACTGCCGCTCTCCCGTTTTAAGCAGCCTTCTTGGCAGAGATTCGCATCGTTAGTGACAGCTGCTGTCATCACACACCTTCGCTTTTTCTGACCGGTAGCCTTTATAGAACAAAGCGTGTCCACATGTCTGTCTGTCCCCTCCAGGCTGTCCGTCGTTCTTATTTTAACGCACTTCTCTGCTGTCACCATGGAAACGGATGGTTGTGAGACGAGCCCATGCAGGCACACGTGTGGTTGTCCACACAAAGAGACTGTTAACATGTTTATGTTTGTTTTTTCCAGTCCATGCAGGGAGGGTGCCAGCACTTGTCTGTACATGAAGCTCACATAAGAGCAGGAGGGTGACTTTGCTCGTTTCTACTCCCCGATTGCTCTTCAGACACGTCAGATTTCTTCAATTCTTTCGACAGTGTCGTGTAAGCTGAGGGGAAAAACATCTGCACTCGAGAGATGAAGCACGTCATTCAATAATTGCTTGTTGTTGTTGTTGTTTTGTTTGTTTGCTTATTAATATTTGACAGAGACGAGTACTACCACCCACCCCTTTGTGGATGTAAAACAACGGCACTTTTTTGCTAATCTTTGCGCTGTGTGATGTCAGAAGGGGGGGGGGCTCTCTTGTAGCAGGGGTGTCCAACCCCAGGCCTCGAGGGTCCCGGTGTCCTGCAGGTTTTAGATGTGTCAGCTGATTTAAACGGCTAAATGACCTCCTCAACATGTCTTGAAGTTCTCCAGAGACCTGGGAATGACCTCATCATGTGATTCAGGTGTGCTGACCCAGGGTGAGATCTAAAACCTGCAGGTCACCGGCCTCTGACGCCTGGAGTTCCCCGCCCCTGTCTTATAGGGTCATCTCAGGTGCACAGACCCCACCCACCTGCTGTCTTGTTTGTGGGGACGAAGGAATGGAGGTAAAACCCCTTATTTCAGTTATTATACAGTAGGCGTACTGAAGACCCTCACTGAGCCTCTGTATAAGATGATAAACTCTGGGAAGGTGACGTGTTGTGGCACTCGCCTCTTGTTTGTTAGAAATGAGCGTAATCCACGTTCTTATCGAACCTCCCTTAACGATGACGGCTGCCACATGATCAGCATGGGCAGACGTTATGATCAGTAAGTTACAGTCACTGGAGTTTGTGTGGATGACTAATCCGACTGCGTGTTCATGACTTTGCTGCTACTTTGTTAGAATCATCATTTTGATGTTTGCTGTGTTCTGACTTGAAGTGACAGCTGATGATGAGTCCTGGGAATCAACACACCAAACAAGTCCAGCTGGACACCAGCGTGCAGCCTAAATTTAAAATGCACCTTAATGTTAGATCACGTAAAACCATTAGCACTAATGGCGCTGTCATTTTCTGCATCACTCTCATAACCATGTGGAAGGATGTTCCCTGTATGTGATCCTCAGTTTCTTAAATTTCTTTGTGGTTTTTTGGTTTTAGCTTCTTTTGTTAGAAACACTAAGACTGAACTGAAACTAAGTGTTATTGTATGAGGGGCGCGACGCAGGTCCCTCAGCAGAGGTTTTACAATACAAACAGAACTTTCTGGAAGCATTTTGCTCTCAGGCTTAAACATCCAGAGTCTCAGCAAACACAACGATGCCTCATAAAGCATCGATGCGTTGACCATCAGTATCGATTTTTTAAATGCGATTCATAGCAAACTAATTAATTGTCTTTTCTAGTGCAGCAATAAGCAGGCTGCTTGGCTTGTGTCTCACAGCTTTGGTTTCTTTGCGCCAGTCTCTCCTTTTTCTCTTCCTGCTTCCTCCACCAGTTTGTCTCACTTATCTCATTCCTCACTCATACCTTCGTGCTCTTAACAGCAGATCTGTTGGATAAAATCAACATTACTGCGCTCAGATGTTTTGGTTTTCCCCCTTCGGTAACTTACCTTGGGACAGCAGCGGCCCGTGTGTTACTGTGCATGTTATTCCTCTGAGGTCACTGGAAAATTCCATTCTAGCTCTTGATTGATGTTTCCTGAAAAACATGTTTATTTTTGAAAAGTCTGCATGCATCTCCCTGCACACTGTTTGACTGCACCACCTGCCGGGATGATTGACAGATTTATTGACTTACTAATAAACGGGCGCTCAGCTCTGAGTGCTGTGATAAATGTGCTGGTAGTTTAAGATTGTTGGTTTGCACACTGGTATGAATGGCATAAGTGTGAAGTGTTGATGCTGCATATTTTATTAATTCGTTTATTTTCATTCTAGTGCAGTGCGTACTGGCTGACTTTTGCAAACGTGCTTGATTTCATTGTGTAGATAAGTTGGGCACAAATGGGGAAATCCTGCCTGTTTGACTGAAAGCAGAAGCAGAGAAGGAAAAGGGAATGAAACGGACACATTGGGCAAAGAGGAAGGAGGACTTCAAAGAAGCTGAAGTGCAGAAAAAGAAGGAAGTTTGATGTATAAAGTGGGTGTGATATTATATCTAAAGACCATTCACGTGTCCAACCGCAGGGAACAGTTGCACTTTCTGCCCTTACGAGGAGAGCATCTCGTGTCTCTGGAGGCACCCACCCATCCATCCATCCACCCACCCAATCATCCGCAGCATCCCTTCTCTCAGCACTGTTGCTGTGCAGGTTCCACAGAGGATGAAGCAGAGTCAGTGCAGGCGAAGGTTTCAGTGACAGTTGGTAACATGTCTACATTATGTAAGTTAATGGGTTAGCGGATCATCAGAAAATCAGATGCTAAGAACAAACGTGGCGTTTGTATCAACAAACCTCTGCAATAGATGAATTGTCTGCAAAAAAGTGTTATGTTGAACAAAAAGTGTTTGAGAAGCCCAACATTTGGGTGTCTGTGGAAGTATTTGCATGATGCATGTATTATATGTTCATTACCTCGCTGCCATATAAACGTGCATGAGCTTATTAGTGCGTGTGTGCACGTGAAGGCTGTAACTTATGATGCCCACTGTGTCATTTGTACAGTGACTAATTCTTATGATCGTCCAATAATAATGGCCCTGAATGCTCTGAGGTTCCAGTTCTCGTCCCAGCGACTTCGCCCTCGCCTGCAGAGTGCTAGCTGGAGCTGGAGGTCATCGCGTGATGAACGCAGTGAAACCACATCAGAAAAACGTCGAACAGTCGTGGGATGATATTAAACTGACTCGAGCTGCACAGCTGCTCCAATGAACTTCAAGAATAAAAAAAGCCTAACTGATCCCTTTTAAGCAATTATTAAATTAAGGTAAAAATAAGGTTCTAGTTCTTTGCACACAAACACTGGGGTATTATTTACACATGAATATTTGCTCCTGCCTAGATTAGCAGTCCACAAGCAGCCGGTCAGACCAGGATGAGCCACGTGGGGCCGTAAAACAAACATTTCAAGCACAACAGGAAATGTAGTAAGATGTAGTAACCGTCCACAGCGCAGCTTTACTGCTGCTGCATAATTCTCTCCAGTCAGGCCTCGCCATAATTTAAAAGTACTTTGTTGCGGTGTAACTATGAGAGGTACACATTTAGAAACAGCCGTGACAAATATTAGGTTCAAATGTGGAACAATTCGCTCTCAGCTCTCACAGATGAACGCTGAGCTCCAGGTGATCCTGGTCTTTTCTTTTGGTTGGACGCTGTGCTAGTTGACAGCACCATCTGTTTATTTTCTGCTCCCACCTTAAAGAGAATTGGAGCATTGTGCAGCCGCAGCACGGCACAGGATGTTCAGTACCTCAGTAACCTGCAGACGGGCTAATCGGCTGCTTTTCTTTGGATATGACAGACGCGGTGTCGATTTCAGTGTTGAATAATTCAGAGGTGTGTTTTGTGATGCTGGAGGATTGTATTTGTCTGAAGGCTCGTGTGCATCAGCAGAAAAGAGTTATTTTGTTGGTTGATGTGGAAAGCTGATCCTCTGCCCGTTCAGTCGGCAGGTGTGCGACGTGCACGCAGTGACACACACCTGCACGTGCATTTTTAATGAGGAACTGTGCGTTTCCCTCGCTGGTATTAGTCGTGTCATTTTCTCTAAGTCCTTTTTTCCCTTTCTTGTTGTTACAGAGACACAAAGAAAGCGGATGATATAAACCGCAGCCTGACGTCCTCCACCAGAGAAGGTACATCACTCATGACCACAGCATGCTTCATGTTCGTACAGTCGGCGCTCCAAGCTGCCGCTAAGACACGTCAGCCAGCAGCAACACTGTGGTTTAGATGATCTTAGGTAGCTGGGATCAGCCCGCGGTTGTTGTGTTAAGCCTCAGAAAGCTCCTCGTTCTCTGGGCTTTACAGCCAAACCTTCGTTTGGTAGTTACAGGATCTGAGGAGGACGTTCAGGTTTTCCAAAGGTATCTGTGCAACTTTGCAATGAACAAAGTTAGAAGAGAAAAATTGAAAAGGGTCAGTGCCTCCTTTAAACACCTCTGTGTAATTTCATAATTGAGTGTAGCATCTGTCAGTGGGAACTTCCCTTTTTTTATTTTTGTGTTTTTGAGGGTCGAACTTGTTGCCTGAATTTATTTATTCATCTAAAAAGGAAAAAATCACCAGTGAGCTCATGGTAGGTTTAAAGTACGTTTTTGAGACTGCCATGAAATATCTGTCAGTATTTTTATTTTATCTGTCATTTTTTTATTTGAAAGAATAAAGCTCCAACTCTACAAATAATTTGTGTTGCCAGTTTGCTCCGATCAGGATTTTCTTTCTGAGCACGTGTTGGTTGGGACTCCCCAGACGGCAGAGGAGGTCGTTTAACCAGAGAACTCATTTTGGTGCTTTAAGTGCATAGAATTAGCTTTAATTACAAAGCTTAAATAGCCTTGAGATGGCAGCACAGACTGCAGCAGCAATGCTTAAATTGAGATTAAAGCAGCAGAGTTTTGGTCTCTGAGAGCAGCACGTGTAGCACAAAGGTAGCTCATGTGTTAACACAAAAGATCTACTCACAGAACAACAGGCTTCACCATTTAGACATGCAGATTATGTTCAACAAATTGCATTTTTAATTTCTTCTCTCTTTTAGGGAAACCGCTTTAATCTCGAACTCACTTCATGATTTCTAGTTCCACTCTCAGCGTATTCTTCACTGAGTCGTCTCTTCACACGAGTTTCCACAGATACTCGATAACTTCCACTGAAAGAGGAAGAACACAACAAAACCGCTTTTATTAAAACAAGTGGAACATAAAGGAGTCGTGGTTATATCAAAGTTTGATTCCAGTAGCTCAAAACACCAAATGAATGTAATGTTACCTGAAGCGCAGACTGTAATAAGAAGCGTGCTGATGTGCACGTTAATACCTCACACCTCTCATAGACTGTATCTAAAGGATGGCTGGTGGAGTTTTAGATCCTGCATCTTGTCAGGGTGTCGATCGCGCGTCTGAGCGTTTCCACCATCGCCGCCATCTTGGTTGTGCAGAAAAAAAAAAAAAGGATGTGATGAGTAAAGATGGGTGTGAAACCACGTACTCACCGGCTGGTGGACTACTTGTCAACCACAAGTCCTTAGCTGTTGGGTGTGTGCTCTCGTGCCACCGATGATCATTCATTTTAAAACGTAGTATGATTTAATATTTACAAAATAGACTTGTTTGTTTATTTAATGTGACCCACAACGTGTGACCGAGCCCATCAATTCTTGGAAAGGTGTTTAAAGGTCAACACAGAAAACCATAAACGTCCATCATCTCAACCTCAGCTCTCGACAGCAGCCTTCAGATGGAGTTCATGTTTAAGCTTCCTCCACACTGGCTTCATTTTCTGACCTGCAGTCTGCGGCTCACCCTTTTACACCATCTGTGGGCAACGGGAGCTAGCTAGGAGGGAGCTAGGAAGCTAATGCTAGCATCGTCACAGGCCCAAACACGATTTCTGTAAACACGCTGTAAACATTCGACCTGTGAGCCCCCTCCCCCCACCCTCTTCCCACTTGTGTCTCGAGTGAAACAAGACGCTCGCACAGACACTACTGTTGGTGTATTACTGGCCTACCTGTAGTACCAGGTGTTACCAAACAGCTCGAACTAAGAGACACAACCTCTGCCATAACTGTACCTAATGATCTGACAGTAAACATTACCCAGACGTGCTCTTTGTTGTGCAACCTGCCACTCGCTGGTGTAATTCAGTCCATAAACATAAAATGGTGACGCGGTCACATCCCATTTAGATGCGTCATTAAAGGACGCTGATTGGGTTTCGTTCAGATCGTCAGAGAAGATCAGTGACATCATGAGAGCGATATTTGACTGGTTTCACGCCTACAGTGTGTGCTGGTTTTTTATCATCTCATGTTTACTTAATTGAACACAAAGTCCAATAATTCTCCTGTTTTTGTACAGTTTAAAAAAACTATACATGATGTTGTATTCAACTTTTAATACAATAGAATAAAACTTTAAATGAGGTCACCTTTATTATAGCTGTACTGTAGATAAAGTGATGGACTGGCTGTGTGAGTAGGTGCACATGCACATGCATGAATCACTCTCTGCAGGCCGTTAAAAGTGAGCTGGTGTAGTTTAGGAAGGAGAGCGTGTAACAGTGCACGAGAGCGTGTAACAGTGCACGAGAGCGTGTAACAGTGTGGCAGCCAGGTGCTGCAGAATGTCAGGGAGATGCAGCAACAGGTCAAATCCCCAAACATGTGCGGTAGGCTCAGCTTTGAGCCAAGGAACTGAAGCGACTCGTAGTGCAAAGTCTTCAGAGAGGTACCGATCACAGTGATGCATGACGACTTTAGACCACGTGGTTGTTTCTTAAATGTTTGATCATCTTTTATTCCCAGTGCACACAAAATGAAAACAACCACAAATGTACTTGACTGGACCGTTTTATCTCAGAGGGGAAAAGTACTCTTCGCAGTCTTAAAGTCAGCTGTCAGTTTTAATGGTACCTGAGGGGTGGGGAGGTGGAGTCTTGCTGCAGATGAAGCAGCTGCGGACTCGTAGCCACAGGTTAGAGTCTGCCCTGAACAAATAAGGCTTGCACACCAGCACATGTACCAGCATGACACGTCACAGTAGTTAGTGAATGTAGGCATACGTCAACACTGCCCCCTGCTGGTGCAACCCCGAGTCTGACTGCTCTGCATGAATTTAATAATCTGATGCGTTTTTAAGGTATATAATTTCCTCCCAATCAAAGGCTGTAGGAACAGTATGCAGCCTGTTATTATGCACACAGTTATATCTGAATTTATGACGAGCGCAGGATGTGCAGCGAATACCACGGTTGAAAAATAGCGGACAGCTTGCTGGAGGCTGTGCAGAGAAATGCAGTGTGACTATCATGTGCACGCTGCTGCACAGAGTCTCTATTGTTGCCACTTCACTCTCTGGCTTGAGTCGAGGGAAGTTGGCTGTTAATGTGTGAGAAAAGAAGACTCGTGTTTATCTTTACTGTGTAAAAATGCAAGTGTGCCAAATATACTAACACAGACTTTAAAATCATTTTTGCAGCAGCTAATTCGGTTTTTTAAAAATAAACAGGGTTACACTGTTCCTATCTGCATCTCTGTGCGTTCCTGACGTTATGCTGCTGTAGGTTTAGGCCCACTGTGATTACAGAGTTTGTGACCACCCGTCATAGCTGGGGGAGGGAGACTTTTCCCAGGAAATTGCTGCCCTTTGCCTCCAATAAAAGCTTTATAGAGTGTAACTGTAATTTAGGACTCTGCATTTGGCTGATTTCAGAGACGCCTGAATCCAAAAGAAAGGTCTGCATTTTCAGATCAGCTATCAAAGCTTGGTGCGTGGTTGGTTTCATTTCTGTCAAAGGGATGATGGACGGAAAGGTCGGCAGCAAGGATTCAATTTAGAAAATAAAAGGACAATAAGTTTTTCCCACCCTGCGCATGGTACAGTAAACATAGCCAAACCTTCAAGCAATGAAGTCGGCGTATACGTGAGCCAAGAGCGCAGACTTTAAGCTTAGCTGACTCCACCCACCTTGTATTTGAATCTTTTGTTTGCGAGGGGCAGCCAATCAGGAAGAAGAAGAGAAAGGGCATTAAAAACAAAAAGAACTTGACTAAGAGCAAATATTTGATTTTATTTTGTAAACTTTTGATTGATAGTTTTGTCTGTTTAGAAAGTTTTCACTGCAGGTAGTTAATTAAAAGGCCTGGTTGGTCTTCAGGGCGCTGCTGTAAGGCAGCATCATTTAATATCCAGCTCCTGGTCTGAAATCAGCCACACTGAACGTGTTTTTGTGAAACTGTATGTACTGCTATCTGTTATGGTGACGACTCTTTTTAACCATCAGGTTTGCTGGAATGGGTAACCTGCTAAAAGTCCTAACAAGGGAAATAGAGAACTATCCACACTTTTTCCTGGACTTTGAAAGTAAGTGTGGCGGGGCAGTGGGACAAAAGCTGGATGGAGAAGGAGGTGTAGCCTGCTCTGCTCTTTCTTCTCTCTCCGTCAGCCTCTGCTCTCAATGACCAAACTGTGAAGGCGTCCTCTTATTCTCTCCTCTTTTTTCCTCGCCCCCCTCTTGGCTCGGTCGCGACCTCCCGCAGCATCGCCTCTGATCGCCCGTCGCTAATCAAACAACTTTCTTTTCTCCCTTTTTTCGGTGGCTCTTTAACATCACACGTGCTCTTCCTCCTTTCTTTCTCCTTTCTCTCTCTTGCAGAAACCAAATGGGGAATCTATTAAAAGTGCTCACGTGCACAGAGTTTGAACAGGGGCCAAACTTTTTCCTTGATTTTGAAAGTGAGCGCAGCTTCTGCCTGTCCTCTTGCTCCCACGCTCTCCTTTCCCCTCAACCAGTCGTCCCTTTAGCCTCTCTGTAGCCGCTCCGGCTGGTCAGGGGTCAGACTGTTCAGCCGCTGTGAACCTTCCTCCATTGAATTTCTAATGTTATTAAAATTCATGATTAATTTCAGCCCTGCTTTAGAATAGGAACTCTTTTCTTTGTGTGCCAAGCAGAAGAGGAATGGATCTGACCCTTGACCTTTGCCGTCTGCTTTTACTAACTCGTCCGCATGCACCTCTTTGTGTTTGTGATACATTTCATGCACCCAAATGTGACATAATGTAAACATAATGTTTACACACACACACTACGCCTCCACAGTGGCATTTCAGCAGCTCGCACGCTGTAGCCAACCCCAGGCTTTGTTTATTCAGCAGAGAGGAAATGATAGGAGTGGAAGGTTTTTGAAATGCAAAGCAGCGCAGACAGAGTTTTAATGTCAGCGCTGCTCTATATTTAGACTCTCTGTGGTCATGATAACCAGCTCTCTATTCTGAGTCTTAGACGGGTCTGGCTAGGCTTGGAGAGTTTGCATTACCTCACACGTTTTTACAACTGAGCTGCCAGAGCTGAGATGAAGAAGCAGGGGTCATGGTGTCATAAATATGCATGCAGCAGGAGACTAAGAGCCGGTGAGCTCGTACGTACCTTAGACCTGATATTTGTTTCAGTCAGTCACGGCTGTCGCTCGAGCACGTACAAGCTACGGCACGCTTTGGATGACCCTGTGCAGGCACACTGACCTTTGACCCCCACACACACTCTGCCCATCTCTCATCTTTTACAGTCAAATATTCAAAATATCTGCCTTAATGTGAGCTGCCATATTCAGATACGTTTGTGTGTTATTGGCGTAAATGTGGCCTCGTTTGAAGCTCGAGGCTGCCGCGTGCATTCGGTCCGAGGTGCTGGAAGACGATGGAGCCAGTTTAGTGCTTTTCACTGCAGTGATTTGGCTTTTTGCAGTTAAAACCGGCAGTTTTTGGTTTGACTGTAAAAGAGCTCAGTTGTATTGTCTGAAGTGATGTCCCTCACTCGAGTCGTGCTGCTGAACGTTTTTGTTTTGTCGGGTTTCCCATTTCAAACGAACGGCGAGTTCCGTTCTAGCAGCGAACGCGTTCAGCGAGCATGCTCGTTTCCTGCACTCGGTGCTAGCTTTCATTAACTAACACGGTTTCACATCAATATGGAAAAAATCCACTGAAGTTTGTCTGTAATTATACAAGAGTGTCATTTGTTGGCTTGTGTTCTGATATATGTTTGTGTTTAGATGCACAGCCGACAGACGGAGAGCGTGAGGTGTGGAACCAGGTGAATTCAGTCCTCCAGGAGTCTGAGAGCATCCTGGGTGGCCTGCAGTCGTACAAAGGGGCTGGCCAGGAGATCAGAGATGTAAGGAGAAGCGCAGAGACACGGCATGGCGAAGAATCCTGAGTGGAAATCTCTGGATTCGTTCCGTAATGCCAAACATGGCAGCTGTCCCGTCACTAACTCCCAAACCGTGTGAGCGAGTTACGATGTCGGACTGATGCAAGTTCGCGACAGCTTCAGCTGTGTTGTGGGAGCATTTCTACTCCTCACTGTTCTTGGCTTATTGTAATCACATTACACTTGAAGCAGACTTTAGTCACAGTAGTGTGCTGTGCATGCAGTATGGATGCACAGTCCCAGTGATCACTGACATCAAAGTTATGGCCTTTTCCTGCTCTCCTTCAGTAACCGAGCTCACAGCCGACCCACAACGTTTGCAGAAGCTCGTTACTAAACAGCTGACTGTGAATTCAATCAGCTGCACAGAATGAGCTGCAAGTCAAGTCCTTCATGCAAATTCTGACTGTAATCAGTCGCCTGGAGGGGGCAGCTTTGCTGTTGTTCACTTTGACTTCAATAGTCTGTGGTACAGAAGAACTGCATACATGGAAAAATATATAAAGCTGTAATAATAATGGACTTTTACTTAAGTGTAACTGTTTCATCTTTACAGCGACAGCAAGTGGAGAGACGCCTGCCACCACACGGCTCAAACTGCTGCGAATGCTTCTGTTATCATACAGAAAGCCCTGTTTACCATTTTAGATCTGTGTGCGTCGCTCCGTGCTGTTGGGATGTGTGTGACGGTTGACGAGTGTTTCTTTGGTTCCAGGCGATCCAAAACCCCAGCGATCACAGCCTGCAGGAGAAGGCGTGGAACTCCGTCTGCCCGCTGGTCATCAAACTCAAGAGGTTTTACAGCTTCTCCCTCAAACTAGGTGCTGAACAAACGCCTCCTTTCTGTTACTGAACAGGTTACGTTAAAGTCAAATTTCTCATCACATTTAAGATTGTGTGTGTTTGTGTGTACAGAGAAGGCTCTGCAGAGTTTGTTGGAGTCCCTGACGTGTCCGCCCCTCACGCCCACTCAGCACCTGGAGAGGGAGCAGGCGCTGGCCAAACAGTTCGCTGAGATCCTCCACTTCACTCTGCGCTTTGATGAGCTCAAGGTCTGTGGAAACACTCGAGCTAAACTCAGACGCACACACAGTCAGCCTTATCCCGATACCTCGTGTGTTGTACTGCACGGCTTTATCAAACGTGTGCGTGTGTGATGGCGAAATGATGACTGTCTCTTTGTTTTGCCGTAGATGAGGAATCCTGCCATCCAGAACGACTTCAGCTACTACAGAAGGACCATCAGCAGAAACCAGATAAACAACATGAACGTGAGTCTGGGGAAAAATCTTTTCCTGTTTTAGTCAGATTTGCGTCTGGAGGACGTACTCTGTCTAAAAGAGGGAGGAGTCAGGACGAGAACAAACTGATCAGATTAGTTTTTTCATCTAAACCTGGCAGCCTGATGTTGGCAGAGTAGGGCGCTTGTTTCTGCTCAGCAGTGGGAATAAACCTGAAGCCTTGTGGTTATTTCTGCACCCACAGCTGGACATAGAGAATGAAGTCAACAACGAGATGGCCAACAGGATGTCTCTGTTCTACGCGGAGGCCACACCCATGCTGAAAACACTCAGCAATGCAACCACAAGCTTTGTGACAGAGGTACGAGTCTAACACAGCCGGCGAGTTCCTCCTGGCTTTGATGATGCATTTCATCAAAGCAATATTTGTTGAGTCTGTCCTCATAAATGTGACACAAATATCAGCTTTTTTTTGTTTGGTCATTTCCAACTGATTGTTTTCCACAGTGGGTGGATCTGTCACAGTGGGTGGATCTGTCACAGTGGGTTGCAGGGCAACCTTCAAACATTATGTTTCAGCTCTTTAGTTTTCTGTGTCTGAGGCCAAACACAGAAACACGTTACTGTCATTGTCATCGTTGTCACTCACATTGTAACCGGAAGTATTTTTAATCCTAAACGTGGCGCATGAGAAACTTTCCATCAGGTCGACGCAGCGACTCGGATGGCGCGGAGGACACAGAGTTCCCACTGAAGTCTGAATCAAGCTTTAGAGTCAGCAGTTAACCAGACAACATGTCTGTGGACAGGTTCAAACGTCTCTACTGTCGAGTGACCGATGCTGCCTCTTAAACTCATTTAGCCAATCTGACCGCGCCATCAGATTACTGTGTAGGTCAGTGTTGTCTCTGCCCTCTCCTAGTTTAGTCCACCATGAACAGGCAGTGATTCGTATCGAGCTTTTTCACTCTCAGCTAACACACACACACACACACACACACACACACACACACAGGCTGGATGGATGTTTCACGGGTCCTTGACTCTCAGGATCTTACCTGAGGAGAAACCACAGCAGCTACAGATGGAGCCACAGACCTTCAGCTGTAGACGAGCTTCTCTGAATACTGAGCCACAGCTTTGATCTTTCAAATGACAAAAAAACACTACATGTGGCACTTTAGTTACTTTATCTTTAGTTACTTTATCTTTAGTTACTTTATCTTTAGTTACTTTATCTTTCTGTGAATGATTTTCTTTTGTTGTTAAGCTGAAGAGCAGCAGATTGATGGCCACAGGTCAATGCCTAAAGTTCCTCTTTTATTTCAGGACAACGAGGTTCAAAGTTCCTTTTTGCGCTTGTTTTTCAGAAATTTAACTTCAGGTCTAAAATTATTTTACCCATCAGCCTTTGTAATGAAAACATGTGACTTTGTTCAGAACAAGACGCTTCCACTGGAGAACACAACAGACTGTCTCAGCACCATGGCCAGCGTCTGTAAAGTCATGCTTGAGACGCCGTGAGTCAGTCACACACACACACACACACACACACACACACACACACACACACACACACACACACACGTAAATCATTAAACTTTCCTGATCCTCCTCTTGTGTGCGTGCAGAGAGTATTCAAGTCGTTTCAGCAGTGAGGACACGCTCTTGTTTTGCATGAGGGTCATGGTTGGAGTCATCATTCTGTATGACCACGTCCACCCCAACGGCGCCTTCAACAAGTCCTCCAAGATAGATGTAAGACACACACACACACACACACACACACACACACACACACACACACACACAGTATTGTAAGTCATTGCTGACATCATTGATTTGTCTTCAGATGAAAGGCTGCATAAAGGTCCTGAAGGACCAGCCAGCAGACAACGTAGAAGGTCTCCTGAATGCACTCAAGTAGGTTCACAGCTCGCCTTTGGATGCCGAGTTTTCCTGTGTGGGTTTGATTCTGGTTGTATGTAAGATTCTGACTCATGCTATGGACCAATTTTGGCTGTGAAAGTTATGAGAGGTTGTACGTGTGCCTGCCGAGGTAAAGCCGAACTGTAACCATGTCCACACAGTTACCTTAAAAAACCACCTGCTGAAAGCAAATATCCGGTTGGACGTGGCCTGGTCTTTGCAAAAGGGAGCTGGCAGGTGTGTGATGTCACACTGGGTTGGTTGGTACAGGTGATAGTCTGGTGTATTTGAAGCCAGCGAGCAGGTTTAGGTGGCTGCACACGTCTCCAGCTACCTTATCATCTAACCCAGCGTCCCCGACCAGTTTATGTCCGATGATATTTTCACAGACCGGACTTTAAGGTGTCGCGGATAAATACAACAAAATAAACCAGTACCAAAAAAAGATTTATTCATAACACCCAACAATAAAAACACTAAAAACCCATAAATTTCACACCTGAGCCTCAACTCTGGCGTCCGGATTCCCAACGAATCACGGACCGGTGCTGGCCCGGGGGTTGGGACCGCTGGTCTAAACCACAGCAGTGTGAACGTGTCTGAGGAGCACAGTTTCCTGAACCGTGGGAAGTTTCCTGACCTGATTCTCACAGAACTGTCCAAACTGCACATGTGAAAATGGCTTTTGTGTTTGTCAGCAAGAATTCCTTTGGAGCTTCTTTATGCGGCCTCGGTGTTTTCATTGGTGCACTAACGTCCACTCCCACTCCTTTTTCTCCTCAGATTCACCACAAAACACCTGAATGACGAGACCACTCCGAAGAACATCCGGACGATGCTCCAGTAATATTCCTTCTCTCTTATATAAATATATATATAAATAGATATGAAGAGGATCACTGCTCTGACCTCAGATAAGATGTATATGTTTACATTATTTAAAGAGTCGATGTTAATACTTTTGTGTATTTGCATAGTGATTCCCTCCAAGTTACTGAAGCCTGCAGATCATGTACACACTGTGCAAAAAGAAAGAAGCTTCACATAATTGCCTCGAGCGGTCAGAGCACAAATGATGGTTGCCTATCAGCCTCACATGTGCTGAGCTTTGCTCACAAATAAAGATCCCAGGCAGCAGGAAAACGTCCTTTAAAATGTACTTTTTCAATTTTCTATTTGGAACTGTGGCCATCAAACTGTTTCTCCTCAAATCCAGACAGACGCTGAAGATATTTCATCTTCGCGTGTGTCGGCTCGCGCACAATGAGACGCACAATCATTCTAATCGTTTGTGTCGCCGTGAAGGGCTGAAGACTACAGCAGGGGGCGATGTTTCACTAAGAGCACCTTGGTGTGTTCTCTCTCTTTTCTGTGTTCAAACTCCAGCAGCCTTTGAATTAAACCCACTGTGAACATGAAACCGGACTTTGCACGTCCAGTGAGATCCAGCGTGTCAAAGCTGAGGGGTGCGACTGATGAGAAGTCGGTGAAAGACGTCACCGAACCCGCCGCGTTTTACTCAGTCGTGTTTGACTTGCGTGACAATAATTGTGTGTTTTCCGTCTTCTGAGTGACTTTTAATCTGCGAGGCTTTGCTGTTGAACTTTCTTTAAAAGAAAAGCCAAAAATGTCTTTAATTTTCTGAATAAATTCTGTTTTCTTCTGTTTTCCACTTTTGTTTTTGAGTCTCTTTGAGGAAAGAATTGAGTAACATTTCTCCTGGACTGGGAGGGGAAATGTGTCCAGATTGTTTTTATATGGTTTTTGATCATGTGTAAACTCATAGTCTTCTGAGCAATTCCAAGACTCACGCCTGAGAAACTCAAATGAAACATCGGAGTGTAAGGTTGTTGTCACTGATCACGGCCTGTAGCTCGTTCTTCTGCTGTCGTTTTAGAAGAACGGTTCTCTCTGATTTTGGGGTTTTTTGTTTCGAGCCTGCTCACAGTCGGTTGGACAATCTGTGCTTTAATTTTAGTTTTAGTTCATTTGTAATGTCATCTGATCACCGGTGCATCAGGACAGCACGTCTATTATACGAAGCAATGAATCCTCGTGCACAGCAGTCAACTTTTACTTTGTTTTTGTTCAACTGCTGTACGCTCTGTTGTTTGAGCCTTTTTACAACGCGACCTAATTACAGTAATAACTGTGTCATCCACGAGTGACGATTAACCCCTGTGGTGTCTGTGGCTCATTGCGAAGCGCCACATTTGCCTTAAAAGCTGCCGCAGGCCGACACGTGTTAGGACGTAACCTGTGAAACATCCACAGTTTTACTTTATTTTGAATCCAAAAGCTATAAATACACTCCTGGTCTTTAACATTCATCCTCTGATTAGTTAACAGTAAATTAACACAGTCTTTCATATAAGTTTCTTTCTCTTGTATTTAGTAATATATATATATACATACATTTTGGAGGCCATGTTTATATGCAACGAGTGAAAGCTCGTTTGAAGCCGGCTGTGCGTATGAGAGTGATATTTCATATCTGACTGAAGTGGATTTTTTTTATTAATATTAATAAAAAAATGACATTGTCTGTCATAATTGATGTACACGAGGCTTCCCTCTTTGCCCAACATATGCTGTGTGTTGACAAGTTGTTTTGAATACTGATCAAAATCAGTTACTTTGTCTCAAACTGACATTTACTGTTACATATTTCTGGAGTTCAGACTCACTGGTGTTAGAAATGGCTTTGCTGTGTTGTTGCATATTGACTGGGACGTGTGGACTGGATAATAAAGGTGGTACATTTCTTACACACACCGTTTGTTTTGGCGTTCTTGTGTTACAGCTGATTATAACTCAGCAATTTTAAACTGAAGTGTTCATGTTAGAAGTATTAAAACGTCTGTATATAAAATGCAGCTGTTTTGATGCTTTAAGTTTTTCAGATTTTAAAGTCTTGTTGTTTTTAAATTTGGGTAAATATTTGGACAAACGTGCGAGCTAATGAGGTCACTTTACCATTAAGTAGCTCGTCTCATTAGCATGGTGCATTTGTAATGTGCTGATCTGGGCTAGCAAAAAGTAGACTTTAAATATATTGGTGTCCATTATTATCAGCACCCGAAGACCTGCTGGAGTCATAAAATCATCAGGAAATTATTAATTGTTGTAATTAATCAAGTGCGGATAGGCTCAATTTTTTTTTTGTAGACTCTTACAGGGTTGGGGGGGGGGGGGGGGGTTCTCAGATAATTTGCCCATCCCGTCTGATAACACAGTACTAATACAGAAATACGTTAGAATTACTGTCTACAAATGGGTGACATTGTCTCTTTGTCTTTTCTCTTATAGAATTAAATGTCAAATATTTTTCCTAATGATCCATCTGTCTACATCTAGTCAGGGTTACACACTGCATGTGCAGAAAGATTGAAGCTCCAGGTCTTGAGGTTGCAGACTGTACTTCTGTTTTCCTCCAGGAGGGGGCGATCTACTTCTTCTCTTGCGAATGTGATGCAGACGCGGTCCAGGGCTGAACCTCAAACAGGGGTGCACCTACAGTCAGCGAATACAGTTTTTAAGACTGGTAACACCTGCACCACTTCTCACACACACTGTTCCTCCTCTGCTTCTCAGACTCTTTGCAGCTTTTGTTGGTGTCATCTTTCAGTGCTGATTGTACACTGTGGACAGGCTTAAATCAATCAAATTATATCACACCAGTACACCAGAGCTACACACAATATAGATTCTTTAGGATTTTATAAATCCACCCCTCCCTTGATTCTGGAGTTTAAGAAACATCTGCTTAATTATTTGCTTTTTAAAAAAAACTAGATTCGTTTGTTCGCCTTCATAAACTGAAGAATCAGTTCTGAGCATTTTCCATTCTTAAGCTACATTTTATCCACTCAGTGTTTCTTCTGCTACGAAGCAGACCTCTTATGTTACGTTATATTCCACAATTGTTAGGCTAAAGCAAAACATGCCCTGTATGAGACCTAAATAACTTTTTATACAAGCGCACAAAGAGTATATTAATATTTTGCAGTACAGAGTAAATGATTAATCTCCTCTCAGCATTTGGGAGCGAAACTGCACGCAGTCACTTTCCTGCAGAAGCTTTTGAACCTACAGTTTGTCCTGAGGGGGTTTCTTGTTGCTGTGGAGTTACATCATACTCAGCCCAGAGGAACAGCAGGAACTGTGAAAACTTACTGGGAACGCTCCTGTGTGAACGCTGGAACGCCCTGAGCCCTTCCACACTCAGCCGAGGCACCGGCGTCCTCGCCGGCTTCGGACGGATCCCGGCGTTCCACTGGGATAAGTGGAGAAGGCGCTCAGCAGACTCCCCAGTGACGGGGTGATCAGCGATACTGTGCGATGTCCATGTGGGGTGAGTTTGTGTCTGATCATGAGGAAGACTGTGGGGTCTGCTGCTGGAGCTGAGGAACATCTGAAAGAAGAGATGTGACCTCATAGTAACACAGTCTAAGTGTGGTATGCTGTATAGTACAAACCCAGATCTTAAATAAATATACAGTAATTCCACCAAGGCCTGAATATTAGATGCAGCAGTGTCCTCTATTTCACCCTCTCCTCCACCCTTCCCTCAAACACCATCATCAGCATAATTTGCCTCCCGCTGTGCAAACGCTGTTCCATAATGCATGATGCCTGCTGGATGCAGTCTCCAGAGATTTGTCTCCGTTTATTATCTCCCTGTGATTAAGACAAGGAGGTCACAGCCATATGGCACTGATGATGAATGGGGAGTGGTTTACCAGCAATTTGGCTTTGCGTAGTTTATAATTTGCTTCAGAGAGTGTTTTCTTTTTCCCATCATCCGCCTTTGATGTGTTAGTGCAGCAGGTGGAGGCGCTGTTGTTTCTCATCTGCCTGGAGAAAGACAGCAGAGTCAGTAAAGGGGAACGATCATGCATGATAATGACATCAGTTTATCTGCAAGTGAACGCTGTGGTGAAACCGCTCAGCCCTCAGACAGTTGTGAGGCAGAAATCGCCCCACCCACCACCTGTTCAAACCTTCTGATGGGGCAGCCAATAAGATGAAAGTCAAAAACTGAGAATCATGAAAAATTACTGAAATGCAAATTAATTAATCAACTATTAAGTCCAGGCAACACCTGCTGACTCTTGCACTGCCACTCTAAGGTGAGTTGCAAAGGGTTCCTCCACGAGCTCTAAATAAATTAAAATGCCCTCCTGCAATATCCTGGTCTTTGGGTTCTCCCAGACCTGAAAAACACTGTGATGAAAGCACGGTGTGAAGAAAAACCTCTGATGCTACCCTCTCTCCACAAGCAAGTCTAAAATTTCCCGGACGAGCCCCCAAATATGACATAACCCAGCTCAAACGTTTCTAGTTCCTTTGTGGATATAATGTTGATATAATAAATATTGGTCCCCATTTGAACCATAAACAAGGACAAAGCAGTTTGTGCTTTAGAGGATGTCTACTCTATGACTGATAAGTTTCTTTCACATATTATGTCTGGTTAAAAAACACCGAGGCATTCATTGAGCTGTCAGAGCTCTATGTGTTGTTAATGTCCATCATTTATATCCATTTTGGCAGATGGCTTGGTTCTGCTGTAGGTCTCTTCCTGTTGAATGGGAACTTTTTCTCTCCACAGACGCCTGGTGCATGCTAACAGGACACTGTTTGGGATTTATAATATTTTAATGCCAAATGCACCTGTTCTTATAGCACTTTTCTACTCTGAGCAATCAAAGCACTTTTTCCCCACTATTCTATTTCTCTCTGCAATTTAAACACATTCATACGCCAACGGATGCACTACAGAGCATCTTAGGGTTAGTGTCGTGCCCAAGGATATTTGGCAGACTGGAGCAGACGGGGCTCAAACCACCAACCTTCCAATTAGTAGGTGACCCACTCTACCACCTGAGCTACAGCCACTGTGGGGCCGTCACTATAAAGAACCTTAAAGCCTCATTAATGCCAGACGTGATTCAGCAAATGTTCCCTGCCGTCTTACGCTCTCAGCGCCTGTTCGATGGGGTCCAGATTGTCCAGGTAGTTGAAGCGCAGTGTGTCTTTGGGACGTCTGTCAGAGTCTCTCCATGGTGGGGGTGCACCTGGCTGCTTCTCCTGTCTCAGTCTTGTGCTGGAGCTGCTTCCAGGTTGCTGCTTGGTGGATGCTGGACACTCCTCCAACCTGATGGCTGCTATTTCTGACGGCTCTTTGTGACCACGGCTTGCTGCTGCGACATCTGAAACCACAAACTGCTGCTGCGATGAAGCACCCTGGGAAAAAAGGGTCTTTTATTTTGTTTTGATTTTTGAAAGCTAGATTTTAATGTTATTTTGTGTTATCGAGTTGTTAAACAAAGGTAGGATAATTGTTTAAATCTCTTCGGGATCTCCTAACCTGCAGGACGCTCAGCCGCAGCTCCTGGACTGTCTGGATGTAGTGTCTCTTCCAGACGCCCTGTTCGAATGGTGTCGGGGAGGAGCTGAGGAGCCAGCCGAGCCTCAGACACTTGGGCATCCACAGCTGGTCCAGCTCCACAATGCTCTTCCACTGCCAGCTCACCTGCGCATGGAGGATCGAATCATTCATTTACCAGACTTCTTCACAAGAACAAGGGTCAAAACTTTACGTCACTCCCCATAAATGAATCCACGTGTACCTGGGCACATCGACAGAGGCTGCGTGGGTCCAGGAAGGAGAAGAGATACAGGGAGAGGGCTCTGGGGAGCAGGCAGGTGAAGTCTGCGGCCTGCAGGGGGAGCTGTCTGCTCACACTGAGGCTCAGGAACCTGAGCTGCTCCACTGAACAGCTCAACACCAAGTCCTGCAGCACCGCCTTCCTCTGACTGTCAGACCACCTGTCAAACTGGTAAAGACATGAAAGAATACAGCAGAAAAGCAGTGAGCACAGCATGGTTTCTAACTGCTAGCTGGATTTGTGTGGGCTTCAGCTCACGCTGGGATCACTGTAAGGGCGCATTAGGTGCTTCTTCATTCATCTGCTCACACATACCCACTTTGCTAGAAGGCTTCGTCTCTCTTCAAACACCTACAATGAGACAACAGTGACAAAGGTTAACAACTATAGTATCCAAAGTATTCAGTTTTAAAGTTTTTAGTTGTTTAATCTTTCGAGGAACTTGGTATTTATGGAAGACCAACACCGTCAAACAGAAAACAAGGAAATGAGCCAATGTCGTTCAAGCTTCCACACTAAAGCAAAGCCAGCCCGGTGTTGTTCTGACAGTGAGGGCAGTCACAGCCTGCTGCTGATCCACAAATAATCAGAAGCTCAGCTCACAAAACACTTTTAATGACAGCGCCTTTGTTTACATAATGAAGCAGGACCAGGACCAATGAAGTGACCAATGCAACCAGTACACAGATGCAAATAAATTAATGAATGCATTTCATTAAAAGGAATTTCTTTAAAATAACTATAAAGTAAAAAAACAAATATTTGCAAATTAATTTAGATATTATTGCCTGTCTAGATCATCCACGGACATTATTATGATTTCCTGCTTTGTGACTGTGTTTACTAAACACATTATATGTTAAAAAAAATTAAATCAAATTGCCGGCATAAACAGGAAGCAATAATTTAAAGAAAAATTAAAATCTAAGGCTTATTTATTTAAATAATTAGTCATTAAGAAAAATTAGCTTCATATAAACTGAATGTATGCCAATAAAGTAAATTCAATTTAGATGTAATCAAATTATTTTATTGTGGATAATTTTGGGGGGTTTCAAGAGTGCGTCAGGCAAACACCTGGTCCTGCAAGCACAGGCTGAAACAGACATAAATCTTACTGCAGCGAAGGGAACATTTAAAAAGAAGCTGAGAGTCGCTTGACTCCACTGTTAGAGCTGTTTTATGTACTCAGGTCTGTACTTTTGTGTCCCCCTTTTCTACTTCACCAGCTTTAACACAGACATTTACATTTTGTCACGTCCATCAAAAGATGTAGTTAGTTTTACTTTCTACGACACTGCTGTACATCTTATAAAAGTTACTGAAACTATTAACAGCCACCCTTTGGCTGACGGCACAGTTTCAGTGTGAGCTGATGTGACCTTGCTGTTGGCCCGCGGGTTGTTCAGAGGAGTCCAGGTGCTCCGTTTGGTCTGCGTCTTCGAACAGCTTGCAAAAGATCTTGCTGCAAGTGCCATCACAGAGTGCGTCAACAAAGACGCTGCTCTAGGATACAAAAACAGTAACTGCTACTCAGGTATGTGTTGCTTTTCCTCACATTGTGTTCATGTGTGTACATGAAGCAGAAGTGCCTAATAGTTCCATGTTTTTAAAATCCAGCCAACACTAACACCGTCCTGCGGTGTTTCACTCACCCGCAGCTCCTCAGCTCGCAGAAAGAAATCCAGCTCCAAACTCACTTTGTAGGTGCGCGCTCGGCCTTGGTGCCCACACACTTCTTTCTCCTACTTCCCCGTGGATAGTTTACTTGTTTCCATAGTAACCGTGAGTGTAGGCTCTCCTGCTTGTCACAGCCTGTGACACACATGGAGGCGGTGATGTGGGTGTCGCTGCAGAGAAAAGCAGAGTGTGCGGGCCTCCCTCGCTCTAATGATGACAAACGTGGTGCAGAAGTCCTGACACTGCAGTTACTATAAAGACCATCGCATTGGCTGACACAGCAACAGAAAAACAAAGCATTATTATTGACTGTCGCAGCAGCAGAACCAGCAGTAATAAGCCCGGACAAACGAATCTGTTTACGGAGTAATAACCAACAGCTGGTGTGTAATAAGAATCATAAACCAACAGCATCTTCAGGGCTGTGTCTGCTGTGTCCCGCAGGCCTCCAGCTCCACGCTTTCACTCCCAGCAGTCACACAAGTTTCTGATTCAAAGCCTGCTCGTTCTCGGATGGGCGGTCGCGCGCAACGAGGACAGAAAACCTGCTGCGAAGAAAAACGGAGAACTGCGTCAAGTTAGACACGCGGGAGTGTAACCGGAAACGAGCCCTGTGCCTTCAGAGTAATAGTTCACTCTTTATTGGACTGACGAAGAAACGTTTGTTTCACTGGAAAAGCAAAGACACCAAGAAGTCTTTCAAAGTCTCTCTGACGAGATTTAAAGATTCGTCCTTCTCTCCGTCTTTAAGCCGCTTAAACCTGACCTGTGACCAGTCAGCATGAAACAACACCTAACACAGCCGCTGTTTACTCTACACATAACAGACAGGACGTCAGCAAAGAAGCAGTTTTAAATATGTATTTTTAAGCACTAAGCACTAGCAACCAGTCGCAAAAGCATATTTGGTCCCAAAGGTTAAGCTGAACCTACAAACACCACCTACAGCAACACAGTTTGGCACCAAACGATCACTTTGCACCATTAAGATGATTCCCAAAGAGCTGTTAGCTGAAAACTATTACAGCAAAACCAAAAACCAGCCATATTACACAAGTTCAGAATTGTGAAATTTACTACACAAATGTCTTAATGTAAACTTAAGAGCACAACTGTTTGGCTTTAACTATGTACTAGCTGGATTATATCATTTTGAAAACTAGACATGTGGAGGACAAACAGGAAGCTGTCAGCCAAAACCATCTGCAGCAGATCCCAATATCTAAACGCCATGTCCTTAAGAAACAAGGGAAAAAATCCACCCAAGACCTGACACGGGATCTGAGAGATGCATCTGGAGCTTCAGATAATCGGTCTACTGTTCACTGACGCTTCATCAGAAATGCTTTCAGTTGAAGGGTGGCTGCCAAGAAGCCATTGTTCAGGAAGTGAAACAGGGAGAAAAGGCTGAGGTATGCCACTTCACACAAGAACTGGGATGAAAATCAATGACAACAGGTTGGATGTGAAATTCTTCGTTTCAAGTATTGGATTAATCAGTATGTCGAGGGGTCATCAGGAAAGAGGTACAAGAAGAAGTCTCTACAACCATGTTTAAAACAGTGGAGGCTCTGCCGTGGTCTGGGGCTGCTTTTCAGACAGTGCTGTTGGAGATCTTGTCAAAACTGATTGAATTATGAACACAGAAAAGCACCGTCAAGTTTTCATCCACCATGCAGTCCCAGGTGGAAAGAATCTGATTCCATTTCTTTATTTTTCAGCAAGGCGGTGATCTCAAACACACGGCCAATGCAGTAAAAACATACCTGGATAGAAACGCAAGACCTCTGTCAAACAAAATAAATAAATCTGGGTACATTCCAGGGAGGGGGGGTCATAACCCCCCTGGAAATGACGCCCTTGTTTGAATGTCCTTCAAGAAGCCTGAGAACTATTCCTGAGGATATTTAAAGAAATGACAAGAAAGCTTGACTCTGGGAGTTCAGGCTGAGTTGTAAACAAAGGTGGGCATATCAAATGTAAATCATTTAAGCACAATTTTCAACACTTTTAACTTTTATTGTTGAACTAAAAAAAGTTTTTATATTTTTGTATGTTGCAATAAATTGGGCCAACATCCGCGACTAAGGTGGCAAACAGCGTATCGCTTCTTTCACCTGTATTCAGCTCGACTAAAGCTCACTGTAGTCGTGTTTTGGCGTCCACGAAGTCGGGCGTTTGTGGAAGAGGCTTTTAATTTGATAGTCCGTAGCGGAAGCCGTTAAAAAAGTCTCGCGCACTTGTCGCTCTACGTAGAGGGGAGAGAGCGGGGGAGGAGGACGGAGGAAGAGGACAAGAGGAGGAGAGGAGGGTGCTGGTGGAGGGACATTCAGTCATTGTTACCAACTCGAGGACCGGCGAAGACCCCGCTTACTCCCCGAATTTTGCGGACAGCGTTCAGGTAAAGTTGCGTTAAATTCAGCGGGTGTGGAGGTGTTACTCGTAGACCACCGCCTCCGCTGCCGCCCGGCTCGGTGACTGAATGCACCGGTGCGGAGCGGTTACCGTGAGTCAGGATGAACTAACCGTCATCTTTTGTCTGCGCCGCGCCGCGTTCACGCTTCTCTCGGCTCAGGTCGCTCGTTTTTATTGCTGCGGGTCAGTTACAGCGGCAACCGCGACGAGCCTCCGTGTAACGCTCGGCAGTACACTCCCATGTATGAGCAGCAATTAGTGCCTGAGTCCCGGTGAGGAGCTATAGGAGGAGCCCGTTAGCGCTGACGCACAGGTAGGCTAATGGACGCGCTTGTGTCGCGTTAATAATGAAAGTTGAAGTGCGGCCGGGTTAGACACCGGCAGGTGCGACGGAGCAGAGGCCGTGTTTGACGTGTTGGTCGGGGGCAAAGGTGCGGGGCTGGGAAGGGTGTGTGCTGCAGCGATGGATAAAAATGTGCTCTATAAATAACAAATAACTTTAATAAATGACTTAAACAGTTTCTGAGCTGTGATTAGTGCAGATAACTGTAAAAATAATAATATTATTAATGGTCGGAGGTGTCTACTACCACAGCTGCTGCTATTACCACTGTTATTACTACAGAAGTACTGCGGGACGCAGAGTAAATCTCTTCAGACTTGCCCTTTAAATGCTCGCTCATTTGCTTATTTTGTAATGATCTATTGCTGTTTAATAATGCATTTAATGTGGACACTGATGGGCAGAACCCAGCCATAGTCAGTGACCTGAAAAGCAGCCGTTTGTGTGCTGCTCCGCTTACAATTAGTCCATTTTTTCAGTTAAAAGGTTTCCTTTTGGTTTGCACTTGTTGTAATTATTGGACCACTAACGTCTAACAAGCTGCTGTACTGTATTCTTCTGATTGCAGGCAGAGCATCGTTTCCACAGGGGGTCGTCGCTCATATTTCCTCCAGCATCATCGCCGTCTGTGAAGGCAGGAGACGGAGGAGTGTTTTCAGCATCTTAAAGGACCACAGCATCACCTAGGTGATGGAGGCCCTGTGACTCAGTGTAGTCATGGTGATGGATGCAGCCAACTTGGCCCTGTTGGATTACGCTGCTCAGCCCACGGTGTTTCTCTGTGATCTAACGAGGAGGAAGGGGCAAACAGATAGTCCTTAAGTCTGGTAATTTTTCCCACTTCCTGGTTAAAGCCCACGATGCTGACAGGGCTCGAGCCCTCTCCGTGAGCCGCCGTCTCCTGGGTCTTGCTTCTTTTCTCCCGTACGGATCATGGATCTCCTGTGGGTGCTTTCCGTGTCCATGCTGACCGTGTGTGTTGCTGTCCCCATGGATGCTGTGGCTGGGAGCCACAGTCTGTTCACCTGTGAGCCCATCACCCTGCGCATGTGTCAGGGGCTGCCCTACAACTCCACCTTCATGCCCAACGTCCTGAACCACTACGACCAGCAAACTGCTGCTCTCGCCATGGAGGTACGGTACATCGCTGCCATGTGATCTGAGAAAGACAAACCATCTATCTGTACACACACACACACACACACACACACACACACACACACACACACACAAATGTATATAAACTAAAGGAATGACAGTTTTTCTCTCACAGTTATGGCGCTCAAACTCTGACAGCAGCAAAATTCGTGCGATTCATTAAAAAAAATTTGCTCTTCACTATATTATAATAAATTTATAATTAAAAAAATAAAAATATGTTAATATAAAATTTATCCCCCCTCCAAAAAAACAGTCACACTCACAAAAGCTATTAAATTAAAATAAAGGATAATAGAATATAACTGAATATATATTATGCAATATGTAAAACCTGTACAAAAAAGAAATCTATGTTTTTAACACAGTTTATATATTTTTAAATGTTATATTTTATTTCTAGATTTCTCATGAAGCCGCGCTGCCACAGTGTTGGATACGCTAACTTTGGATTTGGTCACAAATGCCTTTAATAGTTTTAATGTTTTTCAACATTTAAAATGAGTTTACATTTTGAAATAGACATTTAAAAATGCTTAAAAACATTTTGTAATTGACAGTGTAACAGCGGTGAGCAAAGCTGCTGTTAAAAAGGCTTAAATCCCGTCAAGAATTTGCACAAAAAGCAATAATTAGATTTATATGTGAAATGTTACGGCACATGAACAGTGTTATTATTCCTGTAATCAGATCTGCCGGCCGGCTGCAGCTGTTCTAGACTCCAAACTAAACAGAGCTGTGATAACTGCCTCACACATATATGAAAGAGTGTCATGGAGGATTTCATATATGAGCTTCAGTGATTGTTGGATCGATCACATCGATCAGCCCACAGCATGAAACAGTCTCTCAGCTGAGAAGCTTCTTTCCCACATTTTCAGTCCAGACGCTTTTCTTTCCGAGGCGACGACGACCTGGATCACTGATCGCTTCACACACAGCTGAAATTGTGCGCTTCAGAGTTTTTAGCTAACAGAGCTGCCTGGATGTAGCGAGCCACAGGTGATGCTTGCTGTAAATTCCCTGTGTGTTCACCTGTACTCGTACCTGCACAGCCCTACGTCACATGGGCGCTGTTGGGTTAAAGTGATTTGAACGTTTGCGTTCTTGTTCTCTCGCTGCTCCTTCGTTCTTCTAAAGATGAAATTGGAACCTTTTTGGGATCGATGAGTGTCTCACACACCACAGTTACTCTATGTTGGCTTCAGCCTTTTAGTTCTTCATTTAATGAAGTTGTGTTACTGCTGTGAAAGGGACGGGGTCTGTTAAACAGGTTTGGATCTGAGCCGTGTGATGTTTGTGAGTCCGGTCACTCATGTTAGCCTTCAGAGCCCGTTGGGCTTCCAGTCAGCGTCCACAGTGCTGATAATCTGCCTCCGTTCCTCGGTCGTTTCTCTGCGTTCTGACGCAACGTTTTGAGAGCAGATTCACATGTCTGTCATACATGTGAAATGAGTGATTCGGTGTGCGTGGCACACTTTCTGCTCCCGTGGACACGAGCAGCTCGTTAGGTGTCAGCATGATCAGCTGTGTGTTTGCTGAGGAGGTGCCAGCCTACTTAAATGTGGCCCATCTAGCTGCTGAGGCTGCAGCGTGTTACCAAAACATTAAGCAGACAATGAAGGTTTCGTTTGTGTCCCTTTGGGCCCTGAGAACAGAGGATTATTAAAACGCCAGCGACTTAACAGGGCGTGGTGTCCTGAGATGGGTTTGAACCGCACATCTGGACTGTTGACAGATGAGAGCGATTAACCACGACATGTAGTCAGCTGCTGTTTTATATAACAGGCTTTGAGCAGCGAGCCAACGAGTCAGGCTTTAAGGAAACACAGCTTCATTGTTTTGGGTTGTGATTTCAGCCTCGTGGATAATCCACAGACTGACCATCCACAGCATCTCACTGTTGTCATGGCTGCTAAAAGATGGAGCACGGAGCAGATGCATCGCTTCATTAAGTTAATCCCGTCCTTTATGGCGGCCGATCCCTTGTGAAGTTCTGTCTGTCTAGTAATTACGGGCCAAACTGCTGTGTTGGCTCGGCGCTCTGCCGGCCTGTGTTTAGTTTATCGATGCCCCGCGTCACGCGCTCTTTGCTCCCTCTCTCTGCGTCACTTTAACCCTTCAACCTCGCCCGGCCCCACCCTGCCCGGCGTAGCGGATGTGCAGCACTCTGCCGACCATCTGTGCATCTGCGCCCGCCCCGGTTCACGGCGCTGTGTGTAGACGCGCTGAGGAGAGGTGGAGGTTACGTAACTGTAACGGGCCGGCTGTGCGCGGCGTCACAGCTGTGGTCTCGTTCGACCTCATGTTTGGAAAAGATGAAACTGGTCCCATGACCGTGCGCTCGTACCAGCACCGTTCTCGCTGTGCAGCGGTGCTTTCAAACGTGTTTCGAGGTTTCTGACAGTCGTTATTCACGTCTTCATTTCTCTGACTGATTAAATGTTACCAGCTGCATGTTGTTTGAGGCCAGGTTAGCTTTTTACGCCTGATCAGTGGGTGTGTGTCGCAGTGAGGCGAGAGAGGCGCTTCTGGTTTAGACGGTGTTCACTTTGATTGGTCATGGCTTCACAATTAAGTCTCTTTTAGTGCTTGTTTGGGTTTGGAAAACACACGGAAACCCAACAGGTTCCAACACCACGGAGCCCAGTCTTGGCTCTCGTTTCCCAGATAACTCGCCCCAGATCCAGCTCATGGGAGAATTCAAAGCCTGTGAGACGTCGAGGGCAGCCAAATGAGAATTGACAGTTGATTTTAAAGAGAATTAGGTCCGCTGAATGGGCGTGATAAGGATGATGAATGCCTCGCACCGTGGAGAAACTGGGAGTTGGATGAGAACCAACGCCTGCCGTTCTTACAGTTTCTGTTCAAACCCCCTGAAGAGTCTTTGTGGTTCCCTTTTCATGTCTTGCTTTTTAAGTATTTTTTTGTTCAAGATTTTAGTGTTTTAGGAAAGTAGGACAATTTGTCACGATCTCATGAGCTCCAAACCGATAGAGACAAACTGAAAATGCACTTTAATGACTCTTCTTTGGTGTGTCAGGTCTGTGCAGCTTTTCACAGACAGAATTTTCTGTTTTGCACATTTAGTATTTTATTTTCTACAGCTGTGAGCAGAATGTAACACAAACCACACAATTTGTTAAAATGGATTTTAATGTTCCCGTGTTCATCCTCGCTCGATCCGTCACCGCTGACCGCCGTATGACCTCGCAGCTGAAGTGGGACGGTGGCCTCGGGGCTCGGGAATCGGCTATTTCTGTGTCACAATGACACTGTGCCACAGTCGCATAGCATAACTGAGAGCGTGGCGGATTTGACTGGCACCACAAAAAGAGAGAAAGGACTGGGCCCAAATCCCCGCATTTAGAGATGCTGCACACTGATGAATATGAAGCAGTGTGGGCCCATCACAGGAAATCAATTACGCTGCTATGAACCATCCTCGGCCTGCAGAGCAGATGGCGTGTGGTTCACCGCTCGGTGATGATCATATTACTTTTCTTTGGTTAAGGTCGTTTATAAGTCCTACTCTTCTGCATTTATGCATCGTTTCTAATGCTCTAGAAGTTTCTCCAACCTGCTGCAGTCTGGTTGGAGGCACTTTCCAGATCGCAGCTCCAGAGGAGAAGGACGAGCGTCAGGCTCAAACTGGAGGACTTGGATCTTTTGTTAGGAGAAGATTTTCTCTAGAAAGAAGCTGAATGATACTGAGGACTCAACAAAACCAAAGAATGTCAAAATAAGATTCAGTTTCAGTTTTATTTGTCATATGCAAGTTAGCACAGGGTCAACATTGCAATGAAATGTGTTTGACGAGCAGCAGTCACTCAGCAGCATGATACAGAAAATATAATAAAATAAAATAATAAAGAAAATAGAAAAATAGTAAGGAGCAAAATATTAGAGAGACGTGGTAAAAGAGAAAAGATGACTAAATATACATGTATCTATAAATATAAATATATGTACACTAGTGATTAAATAAGAAAATCTTGAAAAGAAATATGACGGGAGGGCAGATGGGACATTGAATGAATGAACAATGATGAACAAATGCTAAAACGAGCGCCCAGATATTCTTATTATAACAGTGAAACATCAGTTTATGGCAAATGCAGCTCCTTTTGGAGGGTTTCTCTTATATTTAGCAGAAGCTTTCAAGCAGATAAGGGATGGAGCCATGGCAGTGGCTTTCACAATCATGTCATGTGACCGTCACGGCAAGGCCAGATGGACCACGCAACGGTCAGGGCCGACTGAAGATGTTAATTGCATTAGATGGATAACTGGGCTTGTTTACGTGAATCCAAAGCATCAAGATTAGGAGTCAGTGCGTTGGGGAAATGTGCTGACTACAAATTAGACACACGAGCTTTTTCTAGGTTATCATAACCTTTGTTTTGTCACGTCTTTTGGGTTATTGCTTGTCGAATGAAGGGTCCACAGCTGCACAAAGAATAATCAGCGGCCGGCTCTGAATCTCAGACTCACTCGTTTCCTCCTCAGATCAGCCTGTTGTCTCAGGTTTACAAGTGCAGATAAACTGTGTCGTGTTACAGACGGAAGAATAACCCAGATACTCCACCCCGCTCTGCCTGAATGGATGTGTAAGGGAGAGCTAAGGGGTGTGTGTGTGTGTGTGTGTGTGTGTGTGTGTGTGTGTGTGTGTGTGTGTGTGTGTGTGTGTGTGTGTGTGTGTTAAACAGAGTACTTTTTTGTGCATTCTGGCACGTTTTAACAGGCTTATTATGTTAGTAAAGATGTATCCCAGCTGATCACACACACACAGACACACACACACACACAACATGGTCTGATAAACCCAGCGTGACCTGGCCTATAAAAGAGCCTCTTGTTTTATTTAATGTCCAACACCGTGTTTATTGGCAGTGGAGTGAATAAGAAGCACAGCAACCTCTCACTGTGTGTGTAACTGTGTGTGTGTGTGTGTAACTCTGTGTGTGTGTGTGTGTGTGTGTGTGTGTGTGTGTGTGTGTGTGTGTGTGTGTGTGTGTGTGTGTGTAACTGTGTGTGTGTGTGTGTGTGTGTGTAACTGTGTGTGTGTGTGTGTGTGTGTGTGTGTGTGTGTGTGTGTGTGTGTGTGTGTGTTCTCAAACTGTCTTAGGAGTGAACGACTCTGCCCGTTCGTCCTCTCTCGCTCACCCGGTCTCTCACCCTCCTCCCCCACCTCTTTTGTCCTCCCCCTCCCCCTACACAGGACTCACCCGTTGCCCAGGAAACGGTCCCAATTGTGCCGTTAACAAAAGGAGCAGAGGCTTTCTCGCCTCGCGGGAGGTGGTCCCCTCCGCCCTGCACCCTGACCTCCTCGAGCCCCGCTCTCCTCCCTCTTCGTCCTCCTCCTTCTCCTCCACCTCCACTCCGGTGATGCATCACTCGTCACCATGGCGCTGAGCTTTGAAATTTGGAGAATTGGAATGGCAGCAGAGGAGAAAGGGGGATAAAGAGTGAGGATAAGGGGGGGAGATGGGAAGAGAGGTGACTAGGAGATATTTTTTTAAAGGGCAAATCAACAAGAACCAGTCGTCCACAGTGGGCGTCACTGTCAGCGATTCATCAGTCACACCATCTCAGCCTTTAACCTCCTGAGACCTGAACTCTTCCACAGCAACATTTTTAATTTCTCTTTCATATTTGGGCTGATTGGGACCTGATGAACGTAAAAACAAAGAATCACCAGATTTATTATTTTACCTGATTTTTGTTTCTAAGAACAGTGACAGCCACATGTGAGGACATTTTTAATTTAGATAAAACAGAGGCAACGGCAATGAAAACCATTAGGCATACTAGGCTGTATTCATAATTAATACATTAATCTTAGATAACTTTCATCTTAATCTGATTCAAAACATGCTGGATAGTGTCCATGCTGCAGAGGTGAAGCTGAGGTCACGGCTGTTTGTCCCGGTTCTTCAAAGGCTGCTACGTTTAAGATTAGAAATATGCAAATATGCACTTTCACTACACCGTCCCAGGAAGCACGATTATTAGAGATGTTGCTCCTGTTCTTCGCCTCAGTTTGATGTGAGATGTGGTTATTTACTGTGAAAGCAAGCAGTCAGCGACACTCACAGAAGCTGTGCCTGCCTCGCTGTTACAGACGCACCGGTTGTTATGGAGATAACGAAGGTTCGTTTTCTTAGAAAATTCAGAGCAGAAACCATCAGATTTAAAAACATGAGGAATATCCTGCTACCATTATGTTTTTAAATGTGTCAAAGAGGAAAAACAGTGACAGTGTTGCTAAATTTTAAAAGAACATTTTGGGTTCCTTGTGATCTTTTCTTGCATCCGTATGCGGGACAGAGCTGGCTCAGTCCTATTGGACGTGTCACAGATCTCACTGAGCGAGTTTTCAGCGTTACTGCAGCTCTGTTAGAATTACTCACAACTAGGGCTGGGCGATATGGCCTAAAATTCATATCGCAATATAATTTCAAGCATGTGCGGTAACGATATATATCGCGATATATTCTTTTCTTCTGTATAACATATTTTCCACACTTAAAATCCTTTAATTTTCTCAAAAATCGAGAGTGGGCCTTATGTATGAATTCTGGTTGTGCTTACTGACCTCGAACCGATTTGGGCAGAAATCTGTTAAAAATGTTTTAGTACAGCTTTGTAAGCCGCACTGCTTGATGGATGGTCAGAGCATTACGGCTGCCGTAGGGAGGAGCTTCGCGGAGTAATCTGGGTCCACAACTCCGTCTCTTCAGGTCCCAAAGTCAAACGAACACTGAGAGTTAAAAACGGTCTAAATTCTTTCATCTTTAATTAAATAATCAGCGTTGCTGCTTTATCGGGTGTAACAATTAAGTTTAACACCCAGGCATCCATGAAAACAGAAGTTATTAAATTTAACGGAGTTAGAAGTTAGCAGGAAGTTAGCTCGCTAGTTTCCACCTAAACATTTCATACCATGTTCTGACTGAGAGATTTCTGAAACTAATTCAAACGTACAGCTCTGCTGTCACTTCCAACATAAATGAAGACAGAAAACTAAACAGCAGTGGCGTTTGCAGGGTTACTGAAGTTGGACTACCTGCTATATAATGATGTGCTACGTGATTGCTAGCGACACAGCTATGTTAGCATAACATTAGCACAGTGAAGCTGGAGGATGAACGCCAACTTTTTTTCCACTCGATAAAAGTCATTAATGAATCGATGTTACGGAAGTGGAGGAAGCGCAGTTTTTGGCTTTCCCCATATTTCAACAGTGCTTCATTTCTTTGCTATGACTGTCGGCATAATTTGCAGATGATAATGGTTGTAGCTGCTGCGATGCTTTTGACCAAAACAGGCGCAGCTTGATGACATCATCAACATGCGCTATCGCGATAGAGCATTTTCCTGAGTCGTAAACTGTGCAGCAGATCAGCCTCTTATATCTGCATCTATCCCCTCATTGGCTGTTTGTTGGCCTTGTTTTGGACTCCCAGAATGCACCATTTTTCGGCGACTGGCAGACACGTCTCCTCTGTGTGTGTTTCTAGAAGGACACATTATTCCACATTTTCAGAGATCAAAAATCCCATAACAAACTGCCATGAATCCATAATGACTGCAGCAGCAGCAGGATGGAAGCTGAGGTTACATTAGCATACCGCCAGCATCCACACAGTTGTGTGTTACACGCTCTATTCTCCTTACATTGCTGACTCTGGGGAGGAAAGCTGCACGACGAGCTTCTGGCCAGTGGTTCACCAGCTGTTTCTGCTGTGGCCACTAACACTAAACCCTGTGGAGAGTGTGATTGTGTGGGCAGAGCTGTGACCGGCCATATGTACCATCCACTGGCTCAGTCCTGCTCTCAGTGGCTCACATGATGGGTCGACTGTCATAAAGAGGCTAAATGGACACGCGAGGAGTTGCGGGAGGGTTAAAAGGGCAGGAGGGGGGGACAAGGATGGAAGAGCACAAAAATAGAAAAATGAGAAAAATGGCGAGATGATAGGAGGACAGATGAATGTGTTTTTTCTTTAGTAGATCATCCTGGTAGCCTGTATAGGGATTCGGCTTTGGCCCTTGGCGTCTCCCTTTGTAGCGCCGTCCTGTGTGGTACATCGTGTTCTATGGAGTGCAGCAGTAGCCCACGGGAATCAAACGGGAGAGAAAGAGCGAAGATGCAAACTCACTTGTGTTGCATTAGATCACGTTTGAGTGGTTTAGCCGTGTTTACAGGGCATCGCTGATGAAGTAATAGATGTCACAGGACTGCTCGCTGGCAGCGGCACGCAACGCGAGTCACAGGAGGGCCGATTGCAGCAGTAGCGCCCGTTTCCCTCTCGTGGAGGCCGCTACATTCAGGATTTTCTGCTGTTCTTCCTCCAGAGAATAGCCAGCCTCCCTGTTGTACCTGACTATAGCTGTAACACGATCACCAGGAAGCGCTGCAGCCGATAGTAAAAGTATCTGTAAGAGGTAACCGGCCACGCAGCTTCAGTGCACACGGGGGCCAGAGCTACATGTCAGTGATGATCTGTGAGGACCATTCATGGTTGCATCGCGTTTGAAGCACTTGTTTTCACGCTGGCTCATAGCGTGCACGAGTGCTCGTGTCATTACACGGTGGAGCTCGTGAAACGTGATGACTCCACCATCGGCTGGATGGTTGAGCTCAGTTACGACGGGCGATGCTCTCAGAGAGCGTATGCTGTGCTGAGCTGCGACTCGACCATAAATCTGTGTCATCGTGCCGTCTATCGCTGAGCCCACGCAGCGCAAAGCCATCAACGCCAGGAAGAGCGATATGAACAAGGCGCTGACAAAAGCTGCACGGACGTGGGTGCTTTGTGCTTTGAGGGGCGAACACCCACTCGAATCCTTTTACAGAAGCACGTCACATGTGTGTGGCAGGCGAGCAGGAGACGGCGCTGTGTTGCAGACATACGGTGGGAACGGTGTTTAAATCTGATTGCAGTTAAGGTGACAAAGTCCTGCGTCATCATTGCTTCTCTGAAAGATTTATCCCCAAACAGCCGGATTTGGACATGTCGCATTTTTATTGCTGTGTTTGCTAATCGGTGACGGACAGAGACGCTGAGCCGACACACAGCTGTTCAGTTTTGTGCCATTTTCTAAAATCTGAAATCTAAAATCTGAAATCTGTTACATTTGTAACGCCAACAAGATTCTGATTGGTGCACACACACACACATGCACACTCACACATGCACACTCACACACGCACACACAGGACGTGGCGTTCTTTGCACTTTATTTAACGTTGTTGAAGCTGCATTGATTGGTTAAACATTAATATCCATTCCTCTAATAAACCCCTCCCCTCCCTGTTCCTGTCTGTCACATACAACTGTCTTTAAAATCTGGGGGAGGGCAGTGTGTGTGTGTGCGCGCGTGTGTGTGTGTGCGCGTGTGTGTGTGTGTGTTAGTGATTGACTTGGGTGTGGCTCCTTCTGTAACACACACAAACACATAAAAACTGCAAACCACAGTGTGTTTGGCTCACACACATGCATGGAAACTTCTATTTGCATATTAGCAGCAGGACCACGGATGCTTCCTGCACCCACTGTGTGTTGGCACAGTTCATGTGTGTGAGAGCATCATTGTGTCGGTCTGTGGGTGTGTGAACGTGAAGATAATACACGTCCTTGTGTTCGTGTAAGCACGATGCCCCAGTGTGTCAGTCAGTCACAGCGTGGTCCACCCTGCAACACAAAGGCCCTGTGTGCGTGCGTGTGTGTGTGTGCATGTGTGTGTGTGTGTGTCTCCTGTCTGGAGATTGTGGGATGAATAAAGGGGCAGCAGGATCATGATTGGGGTGGATTATTAGTTAAGGGGCCGGAGTTGTTTTTATGGACTCAGGTGCTCGGCTGGTGTCTTCGTGCCCTCTGTGCCTCACGTTCTGAATGTGGAGTGATGCTCACGCTCCACTGGCGTGTTTCTTCTTTCTGTCTCCACCTGCAGCCTTTCCATCCCATGGTGAACCTGCAGTGCTCCCCGGAGCTCAGGATGTTCCTGTGTGCGCTCTACGCCCCGGTTTGTACCGAGTACGGCCGGGTCACGCTGCCGTGTCGCCGCCTCTGTCTGCAGGCCAAGAGCGACTGCTACAAGCTGATGGACATGTTCGGTGTGAGCTGGCCAGAGGAGATGGACTGCAACAGGTTGGTGCAGCAGCAGCAGCTCTGCTGGAGCAACGAGGCCAGCAAACATCCTTAAAATGATTTATTTTCATTATAAAGTTTTGTGACTGATCTGATGGTAGAGTCAGCGTTCTGCACTTGTAGCTTCACCTTTGAAGCTTTTATGTTTCCCCGAGGAGGAGTTTGCTAACATGTGACTGTGTCCTTGTTTGTTCGTAGTTTAAGGACAGTTTTTACTTCTTGCAGTTGCATTTATGCTTCAGTAATCAAATGTTTTATTTCCTGTATTTTCTTCTGTGGAAAAATCCGATTGGTTTGTTTTTGTTGAACACAGCTGACGTGGGAACAACAAAAACACAAAACATTTAAACCTGGTTTTCCAAACACACAAGTTTAAAAAATATTGATAAGCGATAAGAAACACAGCAGGGAGCAGAGGAGGTGATGTGGTCCTCGGTGCCATCTTCATCTCCCTGTAAACGACATCATTCAGGTACGAGCCACAGGTTCAACAGCTGCCCGAGGTCACCGCCTCTCATCTGCTCTCAGGTTCCCGGACTGCGACGAGCCCTACCCCCGCCCCGTGGACCTGCTGTCCGGCTCGGACACGACCGAGTCTCCCATCTCCGTCCAGAGGGACTACGGCTTCTGGTGTCCCCGCGAGCTCAAGATCAGCCCCGAGCTCGGTTACTCCTTCATGGGGGTGCGCGACTGCTCTCCTCCGTGTCCCAACATGTACTTCACACGTGAAGAGCTGACGTTCGCCCGCTACTTCATCGGAGTCGTGTCCATCGTCTGCCTCTCTGCCACGCTCTTCACCTTCCTGACGTTCCTCATCGACGTGTCGCGATTCCGCTACCCGGAGCGCCCGATTATATTTTACGCCGTGTGCTACATGATGGTGTCCCTGGTGTTCTTCCTGGGCTTCCTGTTGGAGGACAAAGTTTCCTGTAATGCAGCTAGTCCTGGGAGGTTTAGGGCTTCGACCGTGACCCAGGGCTCCCATAATAAGGTCTGTCACTGGGCTTGAACCCTGCTGGTTTTCTCCTCCTTCCATACGTACAGATCCAGACAGACTGTGTGTTTTTCTGTTCTTTGGCAGGCCTGCACGCTTCTCTTCATGGTGCTCTACTTCTTCACCGTGGCCGGCAGCGTGTGGTGGGTCATTTTAACCATTACCTGGTTCCTAGCAGCTGTTCCTAAGTGGGGCAGCGAGGCTATAGAGAAGAAGGCCCTCCTGTTCCACGCCTGCGCCTGGGGCATCCCCGGCGTCCTCACGGTGACTCTGCTCGCCATGAACAAGATCGAGGGAGACGGCATCAGTGGCGTTTGCTTCGTCGGGCTCTACAACTTAACAGCCCTGCGCTGGTTCCTGCTGGCCCCGCTGGGACTGGATGTAGTGGTGAGGAAGAGCGTGGCAGGAAGTCCTGTAACGTCCTTTTGTCGCTGTGTCTGTGCACCGAGACGTCTCTGGTTCTTAAGTCTCCGTTTGCAAAACTGCCGGGACGAGAAAGACGTGCGAGTCGGAGTAAAACCTGAAGATAAATTCATACTTTATAAAATACATGTTTTTGTTCTGTTTACCTTTGTTTTCATTTCTCAGTGTACAGTTCTGAAAGTGTGTGTGTGTGTGTGTGTGTGCGTGCGTGCGTGCAAACGAGAGCAGCTGCTGCGTCGCGCAGCGACTTGCACAGATTTATCCGTTTATGTTGCAAATTGAATAAAATGACATGTGTGTGACATCACGTCTGTGTCTCCAGGTGGGCGTGGTCCTGCTGCTGGCAGGTATCGCTGCTCTTAACAGAGTCCGCATGGAGATCCCTCTGGAGAAGGAAAACCAGGAAAAGCTGGTGAAGTTCATGATTCGTATCGGCGTGTTCTCCGTGCTCTACCTGGTTCCCCTGCTGACAGTTCTGGCCTGCTACCTCTATGAGAGCAGCTACAGGCCCGTCTGGGAGACCACCTGGGTCCAGGAGAAGTGCAGAGACTACCACATCCCGTGTCCCTACCAGGTAAACAAAGTCACCGACTGGTAAAAAAGCAAATAAATAACAAAGGATGGAGACGTTTGATCGTTTCACACATTGTGTTTGAGTTACATTATAAATCGCTGGTGCAACAACAACAACAACAACAACAATAATAATAATAATAATGTCCTGAAATACAGAAAAAACCCAAAGAACACTGATTGATTCTCAGGTTCGAGTTCTTCACCGTTACACAATCGAGGGATCAGGAGAGCTGATATAACCAGACTGTGTGTTCATCACAGCATTGTGCACACACACACACTCACTCACCTGCGATCGCTGGTATGTATGAGACGATTTGGTAATGCGCCTCAGCAGCTGCGCTAGCCTCCAGCATCAGCACGCACAGCGGAGCTCCTCCCACAGAGCCGTTAATAATTCAGACGTCTCGCGTTCTGTTCCTTTCAGCAGCGATCGCCTCCGGCCGCTGCAGACGCTCAGTGCTGCAGAGGCAGACTGTTTCTTGTCTGCGGTACTAGTGGAAGAGAAGTTTGAACTCTCAGGTTTGGATGTTGGTCTCTGATACTTTTACCTCCAAGTGTCAGAGCTCAGCCTTATGATGCTGTTAGCCACGGGAAGAGCTGCGTGTCCAGGACGCAAATGAGACGTTTGTGATGCAAAGTTGTGCTCTTAATCTGACTCGCCACAGTGCACTACAGAGATGCTGCTAGCTGTAAAGATTTTTCAGTAGGCGTTCACACACGCGTGCATCAGCAGAAAGCTTCGACTGAACTATATTTATATCTGGAACGTTCTCCCTGAGGCTGAGCGCTCTGTAGAGCTCCTGAGATGCTCAGTGAGCTCACATGGCTGGACAGCCGTGTGGTCATACAGCCTGTAATGAGGATGCTGCCTGCAGTCATGCATCCAGTCTCTTATCTCTGTGCGGTAATGAGTTCTTCTGTGGATCCTGAGCCTCGAGGCTCTCCACCCGGCCCGCTTATAACGAGGCCATCATGACGACATCTGTGTGGACGGGAAGCAGGAGGAGAGACGACAGGAAGCAGCACTCCGGTGATGAGACAGAGTGGGCCAGCTCTGTGCGCTTTCCTAAACTTCAGCTGGAAATAAATGACCTCGTTTTAACTGTGACTGAGGAAATCTCTCGTTTACACGCTGACAAACAACATGCGTTCAGTTTGGGACGCTGCACTGTAGGGCTGCCACGATTAGTCGACTCGTCACGATTAGTCGACTATCAAAATCGTCGACGACTGATTTAATAGTCGACGCGTCGTTTGAAGCTTTGTAAGCTCACAAAAGACGCAGGAATAAGTAGCAGGATTTAAGAGTGTAATAACGGACTGAAACAGAAGATGGCAGCACTGCATGTACAAGGATGCCAGCTGCCGTTAAACCCCGAAGAAGAAGAAGCTGTATCCCAGAATTCATAGCGCAGCCCAGCTCAGTTTCCAACAATGGCGGCAGCTAGTTAGTTTTAATGTTACTCTTATTATTCTTTCTGGGTCACAAAATAAACGTTTAACATATTTTCAGGCGAGAATGTAGCTGTGTAAACCTCAAATATCTGCTCAGTTTATCAGGACACCACATATTTTCAAAAGCGCTCCGACGTTTTCGGAGACGTCTGTTACCCACTAGCTCGATAGCTAGCCGGGGGCTAGGCTAACTAGAGCCGTGAGAACACCGGACTCCCGGCAGATCGTTTTCAAACCCACCGCTGTCTTTCACTACTCAGGTTAAACATGATATATGAGTCACTTAGATAACTTAACAATGTAATTGTTTGGCTTTTTTTAGTATTTTATTTGTTCCTGAGTAAATCGGTTTGTCTGAGATTAAAGTTATAGTTTTTACACAGCTGAATAAACGTCAAGCAGACAGCTGATTATCAGAAGTGTGAGATGCTCCAGAATTTACTCCGGTGTCCTGTTATATTTTAGATAGCAAGGAGTTTATTAAACTTCACCGAAACAATCTGCAAATGTCATTAAAATTTAATAAACTATCATCTTGTCTTTATTGTTAGTTAGCACAGACCTGAAACACTTAAAGCTGTAAGCTAATGATAGTTATATAAGAGCAGATGCTGCTGGTGCAGTAAGCTGTACCTTGTATGATTAGTCAACTAATCGCAAAAATAATCGGTGACTAGTCGACTATCAAAATAATTGTTTGTGGCAGCCCTACTGCTCTGTGAGGGCTGCCAGTATCTGCAGCTACAGTTAGCTTAGCACGCATGACTGTGTGAGGAAAGCTGCAGAAGTGCAGTCAAAAGTTGTTTCTGCACCTGCATGGATGTAACTGCACTGCAACCTTACCTTTTATTGCTCGCTGTGTGTTCACGTTTGACCCGATGGGATCATCCATCAGACACAAACCTCCACCTTTCACAGCAGCAGCAGTGTGTTTGCACAGAAGCAGGAGGAGGGCGCTGGTCTGTTAGTTAGAGATGGATGACACTGTGTTTATGCCCTCAGCAAGGTTCATCATCAGCAACAGTGATGATGTGGAGTGGAACACACACACACACACACAGGGAAGCGATGAAGCCACTCAGTCAGCAGGCCTCTTAATGAGCTTGTTCATGCTGATGTTTGCATGCACAGACTGACTGATGGCTCCACGCTGCTGAACACTGATGATGATGTACATGATATATCTTTTTTACTTCTGTGTTACAGTAAGACCATAAATTGTATTAAGTGCTTTACAAACCTGAGCCGATAGAGTTACTAATCTAACGGGAACTGCACTAACTCCACCCTCTTCTGTTTGTTCCAGGTGGAGCAGACCAGTCACCCCGACCTGGTGTTGTTCCTCATAAAGTACCTGATGATGCTGATTGTAGGAATCCCCTCTGTGTTCTGGGTGGGCAGTAAGAAGACCTGCTTCGAGTGGGCCAGTTTCTTCCACGGCAAGAGACGTAAAGAGTACGTATGTGTCACACTGTGACGGCGTCTTTGTGTGATTTTGCTAAATATAAATAAGCTTACATGAGGTTTGTCCCAGTATTTACAACTCAAAGCGCTTCATCTCTCTGTGGTGATCATCAGATTTAGTTTTAACTTCAGAGCTGTGGATGGCAAAATAATGAAATAATAATTTAAAAAAGTATCCGAGTGTAGTTTGAATGAGACACACAGGGCAGCAACATCAGCTCCCGTATGTTCTCAAAATCCTCTTCAAAGCAAATGAATGGTCAACAATGAGGCCGTCTTTGGCTGTGTCCCAATTCAGAGTCTGCACGCTTGAAGTACGCATTTTAAGTGCGGTTACGTCACCGCCACGTGACGACGGCTGTCCCAATTCAAAGTGTACTTCAAATGCATGCTCCAAATGCGCTGTCGACCTCCCCAAATATCAAGCGTGGTCTGGTGCACGCTTCGTGGTCCCATATATCCCACAATTCATAGCACGGCGGTGGGTGTGGATTATTTTGCTGTAAAATATGGCAGAAGGGAGCGGCCGAAGAGGGTTTTTCCAAACTTTATTGAACTTATAAAGCGAACAGTCAGTCATTCCAGTTCAGTTTGTACAGTAGACATACAAGGCAAATAAGAGTAACAATATACAGCACAATGAAATAAGAAGGAGAAATAAATAAAGGATAAAAAAAGAAAAAAGGGGGGAATGTGGCAGACTTCATAAAACTTTGTACTTGAAAGTTGTGACAGCTCAGTCGTTAAACATTTCTGAATGAATTTCAATCAATGATAAACAGACGAGGGGCCTGAAAGCTGAAGGCTCCAGTTCCCATTCTACTTTTAAAAAGGAAGCAGAAGTAACCCAGCAGCCTGAGAGCAAAGTGCTCCATCAGCATCATTTGGTGTTATAAGATCTGATTATTCAGGACTTGATAAATGAGAATTTAATTATAGATTTACCAGTAAAGAGACACTAATATTGGGGAAACAGCAGACTGCAGTTTCCTGTAAATGTGGACTTCCTGTCTCTTCCTAATCTGTTCTGTAGTCAATGGAGACACTAAACAAGGACTCGCGTTCTCTTCCCGAAACACATTTACAGTTCAAACATTTTACAGCTTGGCAAACTGAAATGTTTCCACATATACTGATTCAAATATTATTTTAAGGAGACCTGGATTTCATTTCTTTTGTGTTGCACGTGTACAGCAGCTGATGGGAGCGCGGCTGTTTCAGGGCAGCTGCTGACGCTCCGGAGCTCCTCACACATGGTCCCAAAATAACAAATAAAAACACGTTTGCTTAGTTATCACATTATAAATGCAGAGTGTGCACCTGTCTCACACACGTATCATTAAGCCTGATGTGAGGACCTGCAGGTGAGCGCAGAGCTTAATGTGAACAGATCCTGATTTCAGTCTTCAGTTTGTGTCCCTGCAGTGACGCCTTCTGAGGCTTTCACCTCCTCTGCACCACTTCCCCTCCAAACAGAGCATTAACCCCCTCTCCCGTTGCCTGCTCCACACATTCCTCAATCCTCTTCTACCACACCCACCGCCCCTCCACCTTCCCCCTCTCCCTCCCTTCCACCCTGCATCTTTCCCTGCCACCTCTCCCCTCCTCCTCTTCCTCCACCTGCTGCAGCAGGATGGTCAACGATAGCCGACAAGTGCTCCAGGAGCCCGACTTCACCCAGCTGCTCCTCAGGGATCCCAACACCCCCATTGTGAGGAAGTCACGGGGCACATCCACGCAAGGGACCTCCACACACGCCTCTTCCACCCACCTGGCCATGCTGGACGAGCCGCCGAGCGCCAGCACCAGCCGAGCCGGCTCCGTGCGCAGCGCCCGCTCCAAGATGAGCAGCTACCACGGCAGCCTGCACCGCTCGCGAGACGGCAGGTAGGTTCTGACATCGCGGTCTTTCATTAACCCCGCCCACCCGCACAGCCCCGAGGCTCATTTCTGCTCCTCTCCATTTAGATACACGGCCTCCAGTTTCAGAGCCGCAGACGAGCGGCTGCCATATGGGAGCCTGCCTCGTCTAAACCACCAATCACAGTCCAGGCACTGCAGCACCAATCACCTCGACAGCCTGTCGCGGCACGGCTCCGCCCAGAGGCTCGAGAACCAGTCGCGCCACAGCAGCATCAGGGACCTGAGCAGCGGGGCCACGGCGGTTCTCGGCGTGCCCAGAAACGGGATCCACAGAGTCCTGGAGGAGGATGGAGCGACCGCCTGAAGGGGTGGAGTCTGAGGAGGAGAATGTCGACGAGCAGCCACTGTGATGGGTTTGGGAGCTCAGAGCTGACATATCGATGAAACAAATGCTGCATCAGCTTAGTGACAGTCTGGTTACAGAGGGGGGGGCACGGGACAGAAATCTTTGCCTTAAACATCCTCACAGCTTTATGACGTAGCCTCCAGTGTGAATCTTAGCACGGTTTTTAAACTCCACCCAGTCGGGGAACGACGACTGAGCCAGACAACTAAATGTGACCGACCGCACGACGCGGCTTACTTTGTATAAAAGGACTTCGATGATGGACACGAGACATTTGGAGCTCCGTCCTCTAGTCTTTAGTGTTTGGGAGGTTTTTGGGGTGGGGGTGGGGCTTAGATTTATTACCCTTGTTCCAGGTTTTCTTCTGTTTATGAGGGGCAGCCAATCAGGAGAAGACTGGCCTAAATGGAGAAGAACTGAAAGAACTGGTTTCAGTGAGGATGAAACGACTGAATGAAAGTTCTCAGATCCATCCACAGCTTTTAGATCTCTGCTGAATCTGAACCTGCTATTCTGCACACGAAGGCATTTTAAGTCTGCTGAACTTTCTAGAAGCCTCGCCTCATTTTAAAAGCTGGATTTTAGTGAGTGTTTTATTGCACCTGTGCAATAATGTTTGGAACGATACAAGGAAATCATGTCAGTCTGTGCTTTGCTGTTTTAAACCCAAGGGCTGAAATCCAGAGTATACATGCTGAATCCAAACTCCTGCCTTATGACTGCGAAGAGAACAAACCCAACAGAGGTGATGAAGCACAGATTCAATGACCTCAAGCAGATCACCAGCGACCTTCATGGAGCTGTACGGACACCTGAACACAGCTTACCTTCCCTTTCCGTCCGAACACGTTTGCTTTGAGCAGATTTACTCCGTCCTGTTTGCAAATGTGTCCTTACTAAAGTTAGAGCAACGTTTCCTCCAGAGGCAAAACATGTTCATAGATGTAAAAAGTGAATTCCTGTTGGTCATTTGTAATAAAGTTTCAAAACAATCAAAAGCTTCTGATGTTTCCTGAGGAGAAATGAGCACACGGTAACACTGAGTGTATTTGTAACAGCCCTCCGCTTTATTGAAATACATCGGAGTCAGGTTAATATAATGAGTTCTCCACGTAAGTGTGGCAGCCGCTTCCATACATTATTTTTGTTTTGACCTTACACCTTAAATATTTTTGTGCAAAAAAAGAATCTACATCAGCTGTAGTGGGTTATCCTCAGTAAAACACCCAAACCGCTCCAAAAAGAATAAAACGACAAACTGAAAACAAATGATTACATCTATAACATGCAAAACTGTACAAATTATTACAAAGCAATCCTAGAAAACAAAGTGGAATATGATATGAAAGAGCAAAACAATATAGAAGGTACTGGAGATAAGACCTCACTGAAATGTAAAGGCGTTTCCATTTCTTTAAATTGCGGCACTTCGGCCGTGAAGCCACCTGTCACCCAATACTCACTGCCGCCTCCACCCGAGTCACATTCCCTCACTTACTGCTGCCCATCCATCAAATGAATCAAACTCACCTCGATCGCGCTCATCTGACTGAAAATTTGTTTCCTGAGTTTCCCCTTCTCGCTCTCTTTGAACCGGGACATCTAGGATCAGATTTTCTGCACAGTATTGGCCAAAAATGAAAAACAGACGCCGCCTGGCTAACACCTCACACACCGGCTCGTCGTTCTGCAGATGAACTCGTCGCAGGAACGAAGGAGTCACTAGCTTAAAAAAAGTTCTAAGATATTTGGAGTAAAACCAGCTGGGAGCTCTAAACCTCTCTTCAAATTAAAAAATAATAAAAATAAGAACACCTGGAATGAGCTGTTTGCAGCTCTTTGCTGTGTTTCCACAGGGGGAATGACCACTGAAGAGTTTTCCCTTTCTGACAAACAGGACGAGTGGAATCATGTGGAGCGAGGCTAAAACCCTCTGTGGGTTCTTTGATGCCACGCCGCCGTGTCCCTCGGGTCAAAATGCCTATAGGAGATGAACAGAGGTAACAGGTTTTTGGCTGTGAATGCCCTGCTCTGCAGCCAGAAGCTGCCACACCGTTTCCCCCTCTTCTATTTTTTTAAAGGCCTTTCCACTGACAAAGGAAAAGTAAAGTAGAGTAAAGTAGAGTAAAGTATTGCCGTGGAGGCGGCTCAGAGCTCCGGCCCTGTTCAGGTCACACAACAACAACAGGCAGAGGTCATTTACTCCATCGCCTCCAGAACACAAACCCAGGTGTGACTTCCTCGCACTGTTTACATTCTCGTTTTTTTTAATCCCTCCTCTTACAAATTTTCACGAGTCATTAAAACGTTTGTTGGAACGAGCAAAGTCGCGGCGCCTCCCTGTTGTGTCCGTATTTGGTGAAACAGCTCATCTCAGCGACCTTTCAAACACCACCAACAGTCAGAGGAGCACAACAAGGCAACAACCGCCTGTGTGTGTGTCTGTGTGTGTGTGCGTACAGGCAGCAGTGCCGATACACAAGTCAGCTTTTTTCCCCCCACTCATATGAAGTGGAGGGGAGGGATGCGCACACGTCATAGAAACAACATGAAAACAAACAAATCTAAAATAAATCAGTAAAAACAAAATAAGTGGTTTTAAAATGGCTTCGAGTGCGAAACAACCCGGAATCACTCCAAACAAAAGCGGGAAAATAAAGGAGGAGTTTTCCGCCCCGTGTAGTTCTCTATAGTATTTTCCTTATCATATATTACTCTCTACTCTGAACCTATGTACATGACTGTGTCGGGAGTTTTGGCTGGACAACGTGGAGCGTCCACGACGGAGGACGCGCACCCCTGATGATGTCGTTCGCTCTGGGGAACCGAATGAGTTTGTCGTGTGATGTCACAGGAGCCGCTGTTGGAGCTTTTTGCTGATGGTGGAAATTAAAAATGTTATAAAGTCGCTGCACTTAGTATCAGGAGCAAAAAATAAAAGTAATTCCTTTTTTTATCTTTTTGCAGCACCCAGAGAGAAAGCAGGTGGGGGGGGGGGGGGGGGGGAGCCCCTTTCCTCGTCTATGATTGATAAATAAATTAAAACACTGTCCCCTGAATCCCGGCGGGTCCTATGTACAAGTACAAACCTTCTGCTCTCAATATATTTCATCTTCTTTTTGGATTGCATCGTGACTTTTTAAGAGTCTCTCAGTGAATCTCGACAAGTTGACCAAAAAGAGCCAAAATGGGAGCTTCCTGTTCCTGCATCACCTGCCCGACATCACACACACCTTCTCTCTCACACACTCACACACACAAGCCAAACATCAGCACCCACATGTACACCACTGATAGCATTTGATAGCTTGTCCCTCGCTGTCTAGCGAGTGTTTCGGCCCCACTGTGGAAGAACGCTGAGACACAGTGCGGGGGGGTAAAGTGGGACAAATCTTCTTTGGGAGGGAGTGGTGGGCAGGAGGTGCAGTTCTCTGGGCAGTGAGGGAACAATATTCAAAAAAGGAAGAGTTGGAGAATTTGGAGTCCTGTGCTGTCGGTGGGTGGGTCGTTGATGGGTCAGTCGGTGGGTGGGTGAGGGGGGTCGGATGGACCGCTGGGGGCTCATGTGTCCCAGCCCATCCTTTCTGTGCTCTCCAAGGACAGGGACTTGGTCTTGTGTGGGGAGGCCGGGCTGGGAGGGCTGCTGAAGGTGGAGCTGTTGGAGGCCGTGGAGTGGCGTGGGGAGTCCGAATCCTGGAGGAAAGAGGGAAGAGTTGGAGAAATTAGACGATCCCTTCCACAAAGTAAACTGGGACGTGTACGACAGATGAAGCTGCGCCTCTGTCTGCTCCTAACAGCTACTGATGACGAGTGCTTGCTGCACATGCACTGCTCATTAATCTGCTTTTTGTGACGGCGGGGCAGACAGGAAGTCAGACTGAGTGACGCTGACCCGCCCCCGCCTCGTCTTCCGCTTATGCAGATGAACGGCTCGATTGACCAGAAATGATCAGCTGAAGGAAAACAAACATGCAGGCAGGCCGAGCTGGTGGTGTGTGTGTGGGCTTGCTTCACCCTTGTACAGCGTGTGAGGCTCCTTCCAGCTCACTGATGTCCTGGGTGTTTCATACACTGTGTAATGTACGTTTCTTACAGTTCACCGATCCAATCGTCTATTTATATCCCATCTAAACACACCCCACCTATAAAACACTAAAGAGCACAGTCACACTACGGCTACACGAAGCACAGCTGCATGAGTCCGTGTAGATGGGCAGCAAAGGCGCAGCTACACTGCTCCCGCCCACATCGACCTGACACGCTCAAGCATGCACACTCTTGTTCTCTGTCATGAGAGAAGTTTTTTCCTTTGTGTGTGACGGCACAGTCTTACAACCAGGGGCCTCCTGGTGGCACCACCAATATAACGAGGAAACATCATGCATTGAAAACTTGTGTGGATTATTAATGCCAAAATATTTATGTTTATTCAAGTTTGTGACATCGTTCCTTTACTATGTATTCATTTCCCATCACCTGCTGAGTAACCAGAGGTCTGGTTGTGCTCTGAGCTGACAGCTCCTGGTTAGGAAACATGGGCAGGCCATCGGGGGGCAGTATGGAAGCACACATGCTCTGTGATTAGCGATGGTGAAGCAGCGCCGCGCCACTCCATCGGCAACGAAAGGCGATGACACGAAGGCCAGATGGTGCAGCTGAGAGATGCAACAAACCAATCAGAGGCTGCTGATGTGACGGCGCTGAAATGGTGCAGCGAAGGCGACTCAGTGGTGTGTGTGTGTGTGTGTGTGAGAGATACACAGTGACACGGTGCTCTCAGTTGTGTGTTTGCAGCTGTTGACGTTACCTTCATCTTACTAAGCAGGGTCCTTAAAGCCCTTTTCAGATCGGGGGTCTTCTCCGACGGTGAGACTGCCTGCCACTGCAGAGGAGAGTTCAGACTCAGCGCCCAGCCCACAGACAACATGCTGGGGTGGGGAGGGATGAGGGGAAAGGGAGGGGGACAGGCACGAAGCAGGGAACAGCTGAGTTAGGATGGAGGGAGGCGAGATAGGGCAGGATGGAGTTGACAACGTCCAATGGGAAGGGAGGACCAGCAGGGGGAATGACAGGGGGACTGGGGGGGGCAGCCGTCGCCCATAATTGCTGTTTTTATTTTTTTCCTGTACTCTCGATCAGAGTCACTTCATGCGAGTGAAAACAACTTAGAAGTGATGTTGCCGGAAACCATTATGAGCGATGTTGCACCACCAGTGCCAGACTGGAGTCTGATTGGCTCTCATCCGACCTAAAAGCTAAAAGCAAGAATCACGGCAAATACGGCCTCTGCTGACATCACAGGGAGCTAACACCTGCGGAGCGATGGGATGAGGAGCGCGGCCTGCAGATGTCGGGATGCTCGTGACTGATGGAGGAGTTTGGTTCAAAGGGGAGTACAGGCAGTTTCTGCTGATAATGTCTACCTGCTAAAGCTCACGACAAGAAAACAGCCGTCTCTATGTGGACGTCATACGAAGCTGATGTTTGATTGACACGATGTTGCAGGTTCGAGCCAACAGCCAGTAAAAACTGAGTTATTTAGTTAATGTTTGTTTGGACGAAACACTTTGTTTAATACTCAGAGTCAACCTCACATGAAGCTGCACGTTCACTGACCTCTCTGTCGAACTGTGAGAGCGGAGCATCACCGCAGTCCACCCCTCCGCCAGAGGACAGGGAGCTCTCGGAAGGAGAGGTCATGGTCTGGCGTTTGGACCCGTAGCTTCCTCCTGACAGCTCCCTGCGCAGAGCGCTGCCATTCTGCGAGGACGAGCCTGCGGAGACGAGAGGAGGCGGCGGACATGAAGCCACAGACAGACGAACCTCCCCGAACGTGAGCTCTAACACGACTGCCGGTACTCACGTATGCCCAGTCCGCTGCTGGCACTCATGGAGCGGCCCGGCTCGGCCCGGTTCTTGGTGATGGAGGGAATGCTGACGGAGCCGCTGAACCCCGCTCGGCTATCCTGAACACGGACGTTCTGGTTTAAACACGCAGAAAACACACACACAGAGTGCAGTGCGGGGGGAGAGGAGTGAGGAGGGTGCACGTAAACACACACACAGGGCAGAAAAACATGATGCATGCTCTCTACAGACACACAACTCAGGACCAGACAGTGTCAGTGTGGGGGGGGGGGCTTCAGTATGTCAGGGATGGCACGCTCACGTGACAGGATAAGGAAGCATGTTCGTGTGTTTGCACATGTACCATGGGCAGATCCTTCAGGATCTGGATCCCATCTCCTGGTCCCATGTGAGCCACGTGGTTGAAGTTGGTTGGATTGGAGATCAGTTTGTTCCTCATCTCGGGATCTCGCAGCATCTCTCTGGAATCACAGACACAGGATCAGCGCGTCAAAGACAGCAACGAGGTTTTTCCTCCCTACAAGGATGATGCTAATACGGCTGGTTCAGTTAAAAATACAGATCGCAACCATCGGGCACAGGCCATCATCAGCATTGGAAAGCAGCTCAGAGTAACAGAACGTGGTGAGAGCAGCTTTGGGAAAATAACGGCGAATTCTCCGAGAGCTCCCGGCGGCGAGTACAGAGCTTCAGGTAAACTACCTCCTCTGCTGAAGTCGCTCCTCTTCGGGCACTCTGAAGGAGTAGCGTCTCTTGTTGTTCATGCTGCGCACCATCTGCTTCCGGCTGTTGTCTGACGTCTCCGGGACGACCAGCTCGTCGCCCTCTGAAAGATCAACAAAGATCATCGTTTGGCTGCTGATGCTGGACACAGATCAAAACCAGAGGAAGATTCAAACTGGCAACACAGAGGAGCGCTTGTTTTTATGAGACTTCCTTTAACTTATTGCACGTGACACAAACATCAGCTGCTTCCATCTGTGAGGGTCGTGATGACGGCCCAGCGCACACCTGACCTTTGTCACGCTGCAATTCGGTCTTACGCTGTCATATAAGCAGCTCACATCAGCTGGATCCTGACCTGCCACTGCAGTAGTTTGCAGGTAATCCTACGCTTAATAATAAAGACATTTAACAGCAAAATGCTAAAAAGAGACTGAGAACGAATTCTTCACCTCACACAGCACAGAGAGCGATCTTACCGGCCATCTTGTTCCTAAAGTAGATAAGGCGCACGGTTTCCAGCCCCAGCAGGTTCAGAGAGCCGTCCACATTCAGAGGTCGCATCTGGAGGGGAAGAGAGAGATCAGAGAATCTGCTGAGATTCAGACCAACGTGTGAGTTTAGTCCCTGGAGTCACCTCACACACACACACACACACACAGACACACACACACACACACTCACACACACACACACACACACACAGACACACACACAGACACACACACACACACACACACGCAGACACAGACACACACACAGAGACACACACAGACACACACACTCTCACACACACACACAGACACACACTCTCACACAGACACACGCGCAACACAGACACACACACACGCGCAACACAGACACACAGACACACACACACACGCACACAGACACAGACACACACACACACGCGCACACAGACACACACAGACACACAGACACACACTCTCTCACAGACACACGCGCAACACAGACACACACACACGCGCAACACAGACACACAGACACACACGCACACAGACACAGACACACACACACAGACACACACGCACACACACACACAGACACACACTCACACAGACACACTCACACAGACACACTCACACACTCACACACACACAGACGCACACAGACACACGCACACAGACACACACTCACACACACACTCACACACACAGACACAGACACACACACACAGACACAGACACACACACACAGACACACACTCACACACACAGACACAGACACACACACACAGACACACACTCACACTCACACAGACACACACACACAGACACACACACACAGACACACACTCACACTCACACAGACACACACACACAGACACACACACACGCACACAGACACACGCACACAGACACACACTCACACTCACACAGACACACTCACACAGACACACACACACGCACACAGACACACGCACACAGACACACACTCACACTCACACACACACAGACACACACTCACACTCACACACTCACACTCACACAGACACAGACACACACACGCACACAGACACACACTCACACACAGACACACACTCACACACAGACACACACTCACACACACAGACACAGACACACACACACAGACACACACACACGCACTCACACTCACACACAGACACACACACACTCACACACACACACACACAGACACACACACACACACACAGACACACACACACACACACACACGCGCGCACACGCGCGCACACACACACAAACACACACACACACGCGCACACACAGACACACACACACACAGACACACACAGACACACACACACAAACACACACACACACACACACACACAAACACACACACACAAACACACACACACAAACACACACACACAAACACACACACACACACACACACACAGACACACACACACGCGCACACACACACAAACACAGACACACACAGACAAACACACAGACAAACACAGACACACACAGACACACACACAGACACACACACACAGACACACACACACAGACACACACACACAGACACAGGCACACACACACACAAACACACACACACACAGACACACACACACACACACAGGCACACACACACACAGGCACACACACACACAGGCACACACACACACAGACACACACACACACAGACACAGACACACACACACTCACAGACACACTCACACACACACAGACACACACTCACAGACACACACACACAGACACACACACAAACACACACACAGGCACACACACACACAGACACACACACACACAGACACAGACACACACACACTCACAGACACACACACACACACACACAGGCACACACACACACAGACACACACACACACAGACACAGACACACACACACTCACAGACACACACACACACACACACAGGCACACACACACACAGGCACACACACACACAGACACACACACACACACTCACAGACACACACACACAGACACACACACACACAGACACACACTCACAGACACACACACACAGACACACACACACAGACACACACACAAACACACACACACACAGACACACACACACAGGCACACACACACACACAGACACACACACACACAGACACAGACACACACACACTCACAGACACACACACACTCACAGACACACACACTCACACACAGACACACACACTCACACACAGACACACACTCAGACACACACACACAGACACACACACACACACACAGACACACACACCAGTGTTTAAAGCTGACTGATCTGTGCAGCCATCAAAGGTCAGACTGAGCTATTTCCAAAGCTGCTGAAGCTTCGGTCACTTCCACACCGACCTTTTTGACCGGGATGGTCTGAATCCACTCCATGGTGTTGACATCAAACACGTCCACGGCGTTCTCGCTGTACACGGACAGGTAGGGGGCGTTGTAGCCTGAGGAACATAATACAGCAGTTTCACTCTTTCAGATAAAAAGTACACAAACAACATCCTGTAAGAGCCCAACAGTCACGCTGACTTGTATAAGCGCAGGGTGACGGCCCGCACACACGTGTCGCATTCACACATCTGTGTATCAAACTGCGCGCACTCACAGGCAGCGATGGGCACAGCCGGCCACATGAGCTCCTGCTGCCGCGACCTGCGGCCCTGCGAGTCCACGTACACCCCGATGGCACTGAAGCACAGCAGCAGCTCCTTGCTGGAGATCTCCACGGCACAGAGGGCGTCCAGGCCCTGCTGAGGGATGAAGGCCAGTGTGTGGTCCTCAGCGTGGAGCAGGCTGACAGGGGACATGTCCCCATGGACACTGTGGAGGGTTTCAGGAGCACAAAGTCAGACTCATGTACGCTGAAGGGGAGCGCAGCTGTAATGATGTAAAGTACCTGTAGCGCATGAAGCCAGACGGATAGCCCACACAGAGACGCTCACTGAGCAGACCCATCCACTGAACCGGCCCCGGGGCCTGCAGCTCCCGCAGCCGACGGTGACGCATTTTACTCTTATTCACCTGCAGGAGTGTCATCAAGTCACATCAAGTCACATCAAGTCACATCAAGTGAGCAGTGGCAGAAGCCTCGAGGGTTAGCGAGAGTGAGCTTTTTCTCACCTCGTAACATATGATTTTATTCTTCATGGCCACGCAGAGGCAGGTGATCGAGCCGTTGCGGACCGGACCCGACACGATGGTCTGGCAGCCTTTCGTCTCTGCCAGCTTGTAGAACTCGGTCTCGCGGCCGTCCAGGGCCTGCGAAGGGAAGAGGCGGACGTGGCGGTTCCTGCCGGAGATGACCGCCAGCAGCTGCTCCTGGAGCATCAGGTCAATGTGGTGCACCTTCTTGTTGTCCCCCACCCGGATTATCTCTGAGGACAGAGGGAGGAGTGAGGGAAACGAGGCAGAAAGCAGAGGCGACACGAGTCGCACAACCGGGAACACACCAAAAACACCAACACAGATCCTACCATCTTTGGTGACATGGATGACAAAAAGGCCTTCCTCGTTGCCCAGGGCGACGCGCTCGTGATCTGAGAGTGAAACGAAAGAGGTGAGACAGCAGCGCTAAGGAGAAAGACTGTACTGAAAACTTTCAGCTGCTTTCTTTGCTGTCAAAACGCTCGACAAACTGCTGGGAGGGTGTTTGTCTGACAGCAGGTAACAGCTGTGATGATTAAACGGTGCATTTCTAAAACACGACTGCACTCGGCTCAGACGACAACACAAAGAGTTTGTGGGTCGCCATTTTAACACTTGCTGAGGGTTGAGCGCCCACCTATGATAGCAGCAGACTGTGTCGTCTTGATGAGGGGCAGGGTGCTGTCGTAAGCCTCCTTGGGGACGTAGACGAAGCGCTCCTTGAGCTTGTTCCTCTTCAGGATGCGGTGGAGCTCGTTGAGGAGGCCCACCCACTTGGTCCTCTCCTGGTCGCTGTCGGCCAGGATCAGGATGGAGGGCTTGTGGCTGCTGGAGGGGGACAGCTGGGACGCCGTGACCTGAGGAAAGAGGAGGATGATGAAGGCTCGCATTATGTGTTTGAAAGAGATTTTGGCGTTTGATGCATCTCTTCTTCAAGTTCATCCAGTTGTCATAATATGGTTCCTTTGGCAACGACATCCAAAGCAAGACAATCATTAGAAACATGACTGTGCACACAGCCTTGACCTTTAACCTCCAGGAGCCGCTTTACGGCGTGGACAGGTACTCACTCTGAATATACAGGGAATGTCCTTGCGGCTGGCGTGGATGACATCAGAGGCCAGGACTGAACTGACTGAAAACTCTTCATCCCTGGGTGAAAGATGGAGATCAGTGTTTACATTTCATCGATGCTCGTCACTAAAGGCCGCAAGTCCAAAACATTTTGAAGAAACTGTTAGAAATGTTCCCGTCACGGCGCTGCAGTTAACAGGCGTTGCTTATTTCCACATGCACGACAGAGCAACAGATGCACTATTGTTTATGTCTAACCCAGCACGAAGGGTGGAGGTGGTTGCAAAGCAGCTTGCAGATGCCCATCGACTGTAAGCGTGCTACGGACTGGACACCAGCTGATGGCCGAGCTCCACTTTATTTTAACGACCGATTCATTTTTCTCTTTTTTAAATGAATCTTTGGGCTTAAATGTGTCAGAAAACAAAGATTTCCATCATAATTTACTCGCGTGTGTCTGTAAAACACGTTTTATCCAAACACAAAAGTCACGTTCTGGTGACTTTTACTGACATTTACTTAGAAACTACAAACTGAAGCAGGCAATTCTTCCTCAAACGCTTAAAGCATTTCTTAGTTTCAGGAGTTCTTACCTCATGTCTATGACTTGACTGACGACCACACTTGGCTGTGTTGCTTTTCCTTCTCCCAGTTCATAGAGGAACAATTTAAAGTCACAGACCACAGCCATCGCCCTCTGCCAGCCCTTTTTCACCCCGGTTGGTTTGGGCACCTGCAAACAAACAGATCTGTGCGTCAGTGCGATCAGTCCTGCATCTCACGAAGCGTCCGCGCCAACGGTTTCACGTCTAAACAGCGAGGATCCTACACACTGCAGACATTTGTGTTCTTTAGGGTCTCTGAGGCTTCACTCACCCTGACGTGTCCTTCGTAAGCAGTACCGATCCCCCTCTGAGGGTCGATGCCCAGCGGGCCCTTGGTCTGGTCCTGCGGCACGGGGCACACAGCGGGAGCTTTGTCCGCACACGTTACATGGCAGGAAAAGTTGCATACTAGAAGCACAGAGGGAGACGGGTCAGGGCTGTGACTGTAGGAGTACTGAATCGTGTCAAACACCCCCGTCCGTTCCTCTCGCGCTCACCTTCGCACGTACAGCCTTGACGGATGAGCCCCACCATCAGAGAGGTGCACTGGTTACACTTGGTGGGTGTGTTGAATGTCTTCACTACAAACTGATGTGCTTTGGGCTGCAGAGGACATAACGAGCGGTTAGCAAACAGAAACTTGAGCCGTGGTCGTTCAGCAGCGAGTAACCGATGACCAACCTTAGGTGAGGAGCGCCCGATACTGCCATAACCTCCTGAGCGCATGGTGGGCGTCTGAACTGAGCGAGGATGATCGATCAACTATGTGAACAACAACACAAAGAACATCATCACTGTTTCGTCCTATAAAAAGAATCGTTGTGTCGCAAAGAACAAGCTTGCTGGAGCTTCAGGATCACACAGATGTTCAGCCATGAGAAGATCATCGCCATGCAGGACAAACGAGCTGCCAGTGATTTTTCTCTGATGTTTACTTGCTGCATAATATTTAACCTCAGTCTGAAAGCACTGGCGGCTCATGTGCTGCTGGTCAGCAAACGAGGCTGAGACCCTGAAGCTGTGGGTTTCTTGCCCAGATTTAGGGAATGTCTAACCTCTATTGGCTCCATGTCACTAGCCATGGAAGGTGAACGAGAGCGGGGCTTAAGGTGGGACTTGGGGTCATCTTCCCGAGACGGCGTGTTGGAGGGGGTGAAGTTATCCACCGAGTCCACCTGTGGAGAGAGAGGACAGTAAGAAAGGTGCGACAAACGGGAGGAGAGGGAGGAAGGTGTAAAAGGAAGGCGACGAGGGAAAATGAAGAAGAACAGATCACAAACCACCTAGCCAGCATTCATGCTAATAGGAAAGGGCTGTCACCATAATACACACAGCAAACACATTCACTGAGCTTTCAAAGCACAACAGTGTCACACATGCATCCACCAGAAACCATGCAAACAAAGCACCTGCAGCACCACAGACAGGCACAATCGGACAAATTCAAACACCTGCCATGCAAACACACAAATGAACCAGCGTGACAAGACTACACATCTGTGATGGTGCTTACACGTCTGCCTTTGCTAGCTGGGCCGACGGACGGCGAGTGCTTCAGTGGCAGGAGGAGAGGCAGAGACACAGATGAGTCAGAAAGGCTGAAAACATCTTTAAACAGACTCAGAGAGACACATGAAAACGGGAGAAAAGGCTGTTCTACATTAGACCCATGATTCCCGACCGATGCAGCGTTTCCTCTGCAGCACAATGAAACTAATAGAAAACCATCGATTTACATTTCTAACAGCTCTAGCTCATGATCCACCACACCTGGATCCATCAGCTTCTGCTCAAACATTTTTCAGTTCAGTCGCTTTGTTGAATTCAAGCTGCTTGTTTCAGTCAAATGAACTGTGCAATATCACACTGGGGCCACACTGGGGCCACACTGGGGCACAGCGAGCCTGGTTGGGAAGCACTGCATTAGATTCATGTATCCATGAGGCTTTGTGCTGCAGACATGGTGGAAACGTACACGTGTAATATGGAAGGAGCTACTAAGGAAATGCAGCACAGAGAACAGCGACCGGCCTGACTGGAAAATACTTCAACTTTGTGAATAATGTTGTTTTCTCAGGTTCTCGCTCTAGAAAGCCAAAGTAGAGCCAGTCCAGCAAGCATCTAAATACAAGGACTACAAGAACTGTCCACCTTCACAAGTGTTCATACTAAATACTGAATTAAACTATAAAGCCATGTTATTTTCTTAAAGCAGGTAAAATGAATCTGACTGGAAACAATGAAAACATCTGGTTTTAAAAGTGGACGTGTTCTGCAAACTCCACTTTTCCCCGTTTGTCCTCAGTGTGTTTAGAGAAGCTGCCACAACATTATTATTCCCTCGCTGAGCAGCTTCAATCCAAAACGCTCTCATGTTAGCAGCAAACGTGGAGGTCATGTAGCTTCTGAGGAAGCCTGACGTAAAAACTGCAGGCCAGCGCAACACAGTCAGAAGATGTAGACTGGAAATCAACTACTGTTGTGTTTTCATGCTGCCTTTGGTGCTGCAGCACAAACTGACTTTCTGTCAGCCCTCGACACTCGTTTACTTCACTCTCACTGCCTGGGCTCGTACTCGCCAACCCTCCTAATTTCAACTGTTAGAGACAAAATGATTCTCTGACGTCCTTCTCGACTACATGAAAAGAGAAAGACCAGCTGCCCTGCAGGCAGCTCCGTATGCGTCCTGCTCTCTGTCGCCAAACTCAAAGGATTGTGGACTTAGATATGGTACAAATAACCAGTTATTAGAGTTTTGCATTTTCTGGTTAGTGTTTTAATTCAGTTTCGCTTCAGTGGATTTTCTTCTTCCACTTTAGTTTTTACTGTTTGAAAATGTTTTATTTTAGTTTTTAGTCTCAGATTTAGCTCATAGTTACACAAGTTTTAAAGGGCAGCTGACTCAGTCTAGCAGACTCAGTCTCCACAAAACACGTCCATCAAAACCTCTCGAGGCAAGTTTTTTTTAACCAAACTAACAGAAACTAAAAGGAGAGCTCGTCTATATTTTCATTTTATCTTTCAATCACATGTAGTTTTAACATATGTGAGCTGAAATGTGAAACCCATCCTGTGGAGCCACTTTTAAATCATCTTGTTATAAAAGCACAACAGAGTTTCCCTTCTTCAGATAACAGCGAAGATCCACGTCTCCATACAGTGACACAAATCTACAGTCTGCACATACACCATCTCATCTAGTTCATATGCTCAGACCTACAGCTGCTGTTGCACACACACGCACACGCACACGCACACACACACACACACACACACACACACCCAACTAACCAAGATAAACTTACATCTTCCCAAAACTCAATTAAAGAAGATGAGGATGAGGAATAAGAATCCTTGTGTAGCAGGAAGTGATGTGAGGAAAACAAAAGACAAAACAAAAATAAAAACTGGTGAAAAATAAATAATGAAAGCGTGAAGAAAACATCTTAATGGAGAGCAGAGAATTGAAAGTCATGGATTTGAATCTTTCAGTTGTTGTGCTCGTAACCAGATTTTCTCTGTAATGCTTACATCGAACTGGTCGAGAGCTGAAGTGGGGGCGTTGAGAAAAGCCAAGAAGGAATTCTGGGAATCCTGGTGCTTGACACCTGTAGTCACAGGACAAACAACACAACCATTGTTAAGAACACAATATCAAAACATCAAAGGGTGACTTACACGAGTCACAGGACCGCCTCAAAGAGCTGGGGCGCAGATTCATGAGCCCCAAGCAACAATACATTTGTCTGTACACATTAAGAGTCCCGAGCGTCTGATTGCTGCATAACCCTCCTGCAGTGTGATAATCTCCAACGGTTTCAGTGCACAGCGCCCACTCAGCCACAGCACGCGTGCTCACCTCGCCGTAGCCGCAGCTCCTCCGTCTCCTTTTTCAGACGCTCGATCTCAGCCAGCAGTTCCTGGTTTTTACTTCCAACTTCCTGCAGTTTACTGATCGATCAGACACAATGATACGTTAGCTGTCGTTTAGCAAAAGTTGGTTTAAGTTGTTTTTAAAAAAGTTCAGCAGTCATACCATTCTGTGGAAATGTTGTTGGCCTTGACTTTGTTCAGCTCGTCCTGGATGCTCTGCTTTGCCCTGATCTCAGCGTCCAGGGCCGACTGCAGCTCCAGGCGCGCAGACATGTCCAGCTTGGCCAAACGCCGCATTTTCCACGGCATGTCCTGAAACGGAGACAGAAGCAGAAACTGAGCGAATCACCAGACAGAAAGGGACTCACCGCTGCTCGACTTACCTGTCAGTGTAAGAGTGAAAGACTGGCTTCTTTGATGATATTCATTCACTTTGGCTTCATCATTTTAAAATGTATAATCACTGAACTAGTTTCTACCAACAACAACAACAAGAAGGGATTTCCTTTAGTTCTGCAGCAGACAGACGACGTGTTTGTGTTTATTTACCGTGGCTCTCGCTCCCAGGCTGCTGCTTCTCAGCCCCTCCAGCTCTTCTGTCATCTTAGTGGCCAGAGCCTGCAGGTAGCCCCGAGCATCTTTCTCATCACTCACCCTGACACACACACACACACACACACACACACACACACATTACTACAAATGTAAACACATTCCATGGGTGTCAACTTTACCATAACCATAAAACCAAGAGTCTAAAGCCAACACTAACACACACTGACAGCATATTATTATTTATTTTACATATAAAGATGTATCTCTCTGTCAGTACGAGCACTGATGGGCTGTTTGAAGCTCTCTACAAACATCCTTCAGTGGCAGAATTGGAAACACACACACACACTCTGTAAACGCACCTTTTCACTGTATGCTCTTCAGGTCCTGTGACCCGTATCACACTTAACCATTGCTTACACATCATTCACCACACGCACCAACACAAAACAGACACACGTTCAGCCTGCAGGTGAGTCGCTCACTAACCCTGAACACTCAGGTAGAATAAACTGACGTGTTCACAGCACAGACTTACTAACGTAAACATTTTCTGGCGCTCACAGAGCGCACACCACACACGTTTGACATTCAAAAATCAGAGTTCGTGTCAAGTCGTGAAAGGATGTTTCATTCATTTTGTTTTTACCTACAAGTGATCCTACTTCCTTATTTAGCCCCTGCAGTAGCAAACCCCGGCCACCAGGGGGCAACAGTGATCCCTACATTCCTCTAAACCTGCATACCACACTCAACACTTGTACTTACATGTCTGAAGTGTGTGTGTGTGGTATGTGTGCTATGTAAAGACTTTAGGCTTGTCCAACAGCTGGCGAGGTGTCAGCTGCACTGAGAAGTGATCTGAGTGGAAGGCAGGGCCGAGCAGCTCTGATCTGCAGCGGCATGTGAGAAATGCTGCAGTTATACTCCAACAAGGAACCCAATCCACTACGAGACAGAAGCGTGTCTGCTCGCACTTTGTCACACTGAACATAAACGTCTTTGAATTGGCGCTTTGACATCAGCGGGGGAAAGCGTATGCCTCAGCAAGTATCTGGGACATTTGAGAAGGTTGCAGTGTGCATATATGAGCGTGCGTCTTACCATTGGATGATTTCTGTGATCTGGGCCTCCCAGTGAGCTACACTCTCCTTTTTATCAGCCAGCTCCCTCATCTCATCCTCCAGCTGCCTGTTGGAGCTGCTCATCTTCTCATACATGGTGGTTAGCTACAGGAATGAGAACAAACGTGGGGGGAGGAGAGCATGCTATTAAACACAATATTGTAAAGTGTCAAATCACAAAGCTGTCAAAGTCTAACGCCTGGTAAACGAACTCATTACACACAGTTTGCCATTCGTGTTGTCAGTGAACATGAGAGGCTCGGGTGCTCGCGTAAAATTAATCAGCGTGTTGTTGAAGACAGACTTTATGATTCAGTCCCAGCTGCTCCATCACACCAGGACCACGCGTGTTCCTCACATGTGAGGGTGAGATCCTCTGAGGTCAGCTCACTGCTCACTATATTTGTGGAATGAGGAAAGTGGGATAGTTTTGCAACTGGTCTACAAGCTGGTTTCCAGCAAACGCAAATGTCAGTGTTGTAAAGAAGCTTTACGTCACTGACACTGTGACATTCTCCAGCATGCAAACCTCTGGGGGCAAATCCACCAGCTTAGGCATGAAACATGCTCGACACAGCCCTGACCTCATGTTACTATGAAAACGTCCAGAACGACACAGATGTGACAGATGTGCAGCTACTCGGGTTTGGAAATGACCATCGGATGCCAGGAAATCATGGATGTAGCCATTAACGAAGCAAGCTCTACAAAATACTTCATGCTGGAGAAAGCAAAGCATGTCAGAGATTCTGTCTCATATCTCCCCACGACTTCTTTAAATGGGCGTTTTACACTTTGTTCTGCTTAGATGAACAGAGTATAAGATAAAGAAGTTTTGAATTGTGAATAATTCTGTCTTAAACCAGACGTTTCAGTTTATTCTGATAGAGCACCTCTGATAAACAGCAGGTTTGAGCAGCAGGTACACAGGATGACCATATATGGATATCTGCTCTCTTTGAGGTCACACAGAACCAAAACCTTTGTCTCAGATTTCCTGCACATACACAGACCTCAATATCTGAAACAGCAACATTGTAACAGTGCAAATGACCAAAGCGATGCTGAGACTCGCTCAACTGTGTCTGACTTGTGAAAAGGCAGAAAGATGCACTTTTTATTATCAAGCATCTCTCTGAAAGTGAAATCTCTCAGTACAGTAATGTTTTTACCAGCTGATAACGATTGTTAGTTTTTAATGAGTTTATTTTTAACTGCAAGTCCAAGAACATGACATTGACGATGCTGAGGCAGAATAAGAACCTCTGTGGGGAGACAAACGATGCCGATCAATCACATCTGCCTGCTCTTGGAGAAGAAACTGCAGATATTCCTGACCAGGGTCCAGATTCCTTTTTCATTTCTAACCATAATGTTTGCTGCTAAAACAGTTCGCGCTGACAATGGATGATGTTCTCATACTGGGATGTCTTTTCATATTTATTCACTGCCAATTTCATTCTGTCAACAGCTGACACTGAACGCAAACAGCTTTTCCTGTGATGTTTCTTTGATCGTGGAAATTCAGGCCGAAAACAAGGATGGAGGTCAAATGCAGTTGGAAAGTTGGACAAACTGAACACAAGTCCAGCCCACAGGTCGTTTCACGAATGGTGCCGAGTGAAGACGAAGCAGTTTGGTGTGAACTCTGGAGCCTCCTTTGAAAGGTGAGACGAGTCAAACAAGAATTTTTTTACACACTTCAAAACGTGCTGAAAAGGTGGTGGTGGAGCTAACGCACACGCAGATCGAATCCATCTTTATCAACTAGCAAAACACAAATAAGTACAGTGATATAATGTCAGAATGTCTCCTGCTTATGAGACATTGTTTAAAACGAGGGCCTTTCTGAACTTCCAAAGTCAACAGAGCTCAGTCCAGAGAGTCATCCCATCCACTGTGGAGGCGGCGACGGCTGTTTTTACGCAGGATATTGAACAGTGATTTCTTTGGCATTGGCGGGAGAGCGGGGGTGGAGGAGGAATGTGATGAAAGAGTTTGGGGTTAGCTGGGGTCAAAGCGCTGTGTTGGTGTGTGTTGAGAGCTCACTAAAGACTGACAGAGATGACCCAGGTTTGTGCGCTGACAGTCACTTTGTGTATAAATAAAGATGTGGCACCTTGTCGAGTTCACTGGACAGCTTCTTGTTTTCTTCAGTGAGCAGGACTCGCTCTCGCTCGTACTCCTGCTTGTACTCGGTCTCAAACTCCTCCCGCTCGCTTTGGCTGGACGGGGAAAAAGCACACACACACAGACTTACTGTAAAACTTGTGACTTTGTATAAACTTACATTTATTCCCAACCCACAATTTATAAATGCAAAACTCCATCTGATTTCTCGCATTTGTCATTTTAACATTAAGACCAACACGTCTGTTGGAGCTCTCGTGTAATTCCTCCCACATCTGTCCAAACCTTAGATCAAACACCGAGATGCATTATTCAGCCCAAACACATTAATGCAGCTAGGATCTGATACAGTGCTGCGTTTGAAACCGACTTAGACAGCAGTGGGAGTAATATGGCACTAACAGCAGGCAGGATGGGACAGGGTACCAAAACAAAGCGCCACAAAAACACGTTTTTATGCAAATTGTATTAAAGTAGCGGCTCAGAGTTGGATCAGGTGAGCCTGAGTGCCGCAGAAGAAACAACTTCTTCTCATTTATTGGTATAAAACCTCCACGTTGACACATTTTGACAGATCTTTTTATTTTGTTACCATTTCAGCCTCTGCTGCTCTCATTTTATCACCAACCATTACTGAGTAGTGACTGCAGTGAAGTTTGAACAGGCCTGTGGAGACGGCACTGTTGGTTTAGATTTGTGCTTCAGGATGAACCGAGGGGCAGATGTGACACCTTTAAACAAACACTCAGATCTGAAGCATTTCTCTACAGACGTCTTACAGCAGAATTATTCTATCGTCTGCATGTTGCAGCTTTACACGCCCCATATAAACAAACGCAAGAATAAGTGATGCTGATCTGCAGCAGAGCAAACATCAGGATGTGTGTCAGCCGCTGTAAGAAACAAGGGTTTCCAGCTCTTTTTGACATATTAGAGATTAATAGCTCGCTGCAGCACAGACAGCTTTAAACTGTGCGTCTCCTGCAGATTCATTTAAAACACTAACAGTACAGTAACGGGTCTCCCAAACCCAAAAAGCCAGAACAGGAGTCATTCAGGGTAATCAGGACATTACAGGTATAAAGGTAACATATGTTAAAACCTTTCAAATTCAGTTGGGGACCTGCATCCTTCCAGCTCTGACTAAGTGAGACCTTTCCTCCACCCACTCTGACCCAAGCATCGAGGTCATTTTCATTTTTTAAGATGTTTGTTTTACCAGCCTACTATCACCATTAGCTGTAAATTTAAAATGTTAAAAATAAAAGGGACAGCTGGACTAGTGCAGCCTTGGGAATGAAATCCACTCATGTTTGTGGGGCAAACAGTGTGCCTGGGAAACTCTCGCTGGTATATTTACGATCCATCTAAACACAATTTATGGAAATGTTAGGGGACGGCTGGAGTTCTACTATATTTAGAGCACAAAGGGGATTAATGGGATGAAACTATCGTTAACAGTAATCACCTCGTGGAATCGTCACTGAAAGAGACGACAGAAGAATTAAACTCAACGTATTAAAGACAAACCTAAAGGGAACCAACGCTAACAGCAGCCCCAGGAAAGGCAAACTGGTGCGATACCTTTCACGACGAGTCTTTTCCAGTTTGTCTTTGAGCATCAGGATCTCTTTCTGCAGGTTGAGCTGTTGGCTCTCGGCATCTCTCAGCTCTTTACGCAGCGCCTTCAGCTCGGCGCTGTACTGCGCCCCCCTGCGGGCCAACTCTTCCTCGAAGAACATCGTTTTCTTCTCCATTTCTCCACGTAAACGCCCGACCTCCTGGGTTTGATCCGCCGGGGCCGGGGCAGCAGAGGAGCCAGCCTGCTTCACCTGGGTGGTGGGAATGAGACAAAGATTTGTATGGAGAAGAAAAGAGTACCAGTGAGACTCGTTGTACTCATGCAGGGGAAAACCCTAAAATATCTCCATCGGGGTGATTAAGTCATTAGTACTTTGAATGGTTAAAGCTGGGAACACTCACCTTCAGCCCCTCCAGCTCCTCCTGCAGCTGTCGGCTGTATTGCTCGTTGCGCTCTCTCAGCTTCTTCTCTTTCTGAGCCTCGGCCGCCTGCTCCTCCACCTGAGCCTCCATCTGATGATGAAACGAGGAAAGCAGACGAGCTTTTAAACATGTCGCAGCTGCAACACATCTTTTGTGAACACTTTGGACGTTTCTAGATTTCTGCACAAATATTTTACATTACAGAGACAAACACATTAAACCTGTGAGCAACTTCTGCATTAGGACACTGAGTGAGTGGCCTGTTTATATTTACAGACTGAGGATCTATCAAAGTGTGAAATGACATTTCTGTTAGAAACAAACGGTTTGGACTCCGGGGGTAAAATCCGCTCTGGTGTTGGCCGATGTTCAGGTTAATAACAACAACCAGAGGAGCCCTAAACACCAGAAAGCTGCAGCTCTCTGAGAGGACACGTGCAGTCTGATGAAGATGACGTGGATGAAACAGAACTGGCCCAGGACAGCCTGTCACCACTGACGCAGCATACGAGCCCACTGGAAAAGAAAACGTCGGGACATCGGACTAAAGACAAGTGTGTGAACAGGCCTCAGTCTTGGTCCAAGAATAAAGTTCGTGTTATGGGACGACTGTCCCAGAAGCTGAAATGAACAGAAACTCGGCTACAAGCCAGAACTGAAAAAGGCTCAAGCTCATAGACAGTTCTTAGAAGTGTTGAATTTCTAACAGCGGTGGGTCGCACACGTCCCCATCACAGATATGCAGCGCTGATGGATTTTTCTAAATAAATGACTTACTGGTTTCATTTCATTTGCATGACTGGTTCTCTCCATCTACCTTCAGGCCGTGAGTGGAAATAAGATTATATATGATGTCGTATTTATAGAGCGATAAAATTCACAAACCGTTTCTTGCCACCGATCATACACAGCACATGTTAAGCAGGTAAATGCTGCTCTACCAACACACGAGGAACAACGTCTCAATGTTTCACGTCATTTTGTGCCACTGTGATCTGTGGACATGAAACTCTGGACGTCTGCAGCGATTGCACACGTTACATTTTTCGCAGTGCGTAAAGTCACAGCGACGTCTGGATGAAGCTCGAGTAGGTGAACACGGACAGAGCAGGGCGTGCCAGCAACCACGGGGGAGTCTACTCTACCTCCTTCTTGGCCCTCTCGGCCTTTCGCACCTCGAGGCGGAGAGCCTCCACCTTTTGATTCTGGCTTTCCATCTCCTCCTCTTTGTCACGCAGCTGACGAACCAGGCGCTGCTTCGCCGACCTGTGAACCGGGACAGGAAGACATCCAGCGTGGGCGTTTTATTCATGGACGGGACTTTGTTAAAAAACATTACGAAAGAAACTCTAGCAGTCGGCGGTTGGCATTGGGCGCGTGCTTCTACCTGAGGTCTGTGAGCTTCTCGTTCAGCTCTGAAAACTCCTGCATGGCCAGTTTTCTCTGGCTGTGGGCTTCCTTCAGCTCTTTAGACTGAACCTTCAACTTCTCGCTGGCGTCCATGAGATCCTGAACACGACAGACGACAGCAGAGTTGAGCATTTCAGATCCCTCCCACAAAGTAGTCCAATAACTTGTTATTTCAGCTTGATCAATAAAATCTCACTCGTTTGTAGCTCTTTAAATATCCAGAGAATGACACGAAACACTAGCCGTACCTTCTGTAGGTCATCCCTTTCCTGTGTGATGCTCTTCATCTGTTTCTCAAGAGTCTTGATGTGTTTGGACGAGTCCTCCAAGTCTCTCCGAGCCAGCGTCACATCCTCCAGCTGCTTCTCCAGCTGGCCTGAGTCTGAAACGAACACACGCTTGGTTTGAAACGCAACTGAAACTGTCAGACATTTGCCAAACAACCACATTTGCTGCCGTTTGTGTCTGTCAGAGACAATCAGGAGCTGATTCAGAAGGAAAAGCGTTGCACTGTGTCCTGACCAGCGATCTGCTTCTTCAGAATGTCGATCTCGCTTTTCAGGCTCCTGATCTCCACCTCCTTGTTAGCACTGAGGGGGCCCTCGCCCGTGTGCTGCAGCGCCTGCACCGTCTGAGTCGACTCTGTGGCACATCAGAAACATCATTTATAGGCATTTTAAAAGCCATACTGGCAAGAGTGGAAAGTTTTAAGTTCAGCATGTGCAGACTGGATGCTCATGCCTCATGATGGCTGGGTGCATATGATGCACGCTGCTCCGACCTCACCTTGCAGTTTGCGGCTCAGCTCTAGCTTCTCCTGCTCCAGGCGGCGAATCCTTCTCTCGTAGGCCTCGGTGGCCAGGCTGTCCTCCAGGCTACGCTGCACTTCAACATCCAGCTTGTCCTGCCCGGCCTTCCCCGGCTCACCTCCCAGCTGTCGCAGGCAACCCCGATCAGACAGAGTGCTACAGAGGAGGGGGGACAAACTATTTACATTGGTGCTGGTGGTTTCTGATGACATCAAACCGGTCATTGGGAAAATACAAAGAAAGATCGGGGAGAGAGAAGTGATGGCGACAGAGATAAGCTGAAAGTTGAGTCATGGGAGAAAACAGCAGAGGGACACGAGGAGTGCGAGGTGGAGCGAGAAAGAGACAGAAGGACAGAAAGGAAGGAAAAGGCTATTATCACTGAGGCTTGAAAAGATAAGGAAGCAGCTGGTGGGTCTGGTGCTTTCTCATGAGTACCACTTCAGCCTGAGGATGTACAGCAACATCACCTTATTAGGGAGGAAAGCTAATCTCCCCCGCCTCCTCACACCACGTGCTGAGACAGCTTGTATAGGAAATCCATTTAAAAATAAATAAAGTCATTACATATGAAGACAACCTGTGACAACTGCTGGACACTGGAGGAAAATAGCATCTGCTCGCTATCACAGTCATTATGAGTCTGAAGGAAGACTTTCAAAAGAGGCGTCAGAGACTTGTTCCTCCTCTTTTTGCTATTTAACAATCATCAGCAAAGACACAGGAAGTCCAGCTGTAGTAAGAGTTGGTTGTTAGGCAGAAACAGGTGAGTGGCAGCAGCTGTTTGTTAACACTTACCATTTACTTGTGTAGGTGAAACCTACAAAGGGCAGGTGGTGGCCTGAGAAAGCAGTGTGAGAGGGAGGGGGCATCGTCTCCTGAAAGGATTTGAAATCATGTGAAATCTGCACGTCAGTATGAATACGTCCAGTCAGACGACACCGTGAGAGGATGGCGTTCACTCCTCCAAACGTACCGAGTTCTTGAGACAGTCGTCGTCCACATCGAAGTTGGAGGTGTCTGTAGGACTGCTGACCTCTGGGATGTAGGGGGCTTCACACATGCGAATGTTATCCCAATCGATGCCTTAAAAGGTCGAAGGTGAAAAACAAGGAGATGCATTTATTAAGCAGCATACAGCGAACGGTAAACGTTTTTCAGGTAATCTTTGTGTGCGACAGAAAGGTGGAGCCTGTACCCGCGAAGAAGGGGTGCTGCTTGAAGTCCTCGATGCCATTCTGACCCAATCGGTGCTCTCGGCTGCAAATGAGTCGGCGAATCAGATCTTTCGCCTCCTCAGAAACATCTGTGATCTGCTGTGGGAACTGGAATCTCTCCTGTTCAAGACATGATCGCATTTGACGAAGTGTTTACTGGTAAAACTGGGCAAATTTCAGGCGAGCGTTTTACCGTTACACCTTTTAATTTCATCAGCTCACCTTGTGGTTCATGATCTTCCCGTAGGTTTCCACCAAGGATTCTGCATAGAAAGGAGTCTCGCCGTACAGCATTTCATACATGCAGACCCCCAGGGACCACCAGTCACACTCTGGCCCATATTTGCCTTTCCCATCCTCCATAGCCTGGAGGATTTCTGGAGAGATGTAGTCTGGGGTTCCCACAGCCACAGATGACTGAACCTAGCAGAGAATTTAAGACAAAGTATATCAAAGAAATTAAGAGGTGACAAAGGTTTGTGCGTGTAAAGTCAGCAACAGCAGTGATGACGACGAATTAAAGGTGAAATTCTGTAACACGTGAGATAAATTCCACCACGGCAGGAAGGCAGCGTTTGTTTACATCTACAGAACTCCAGTGACTTCACTTTCAGTGAGCCTGCATTATAATAGGACCGTAACTGGGAGAACATTACATTGTAGATCACGTTTGAATAGTTACAGAGTAACACTAAACATTTGGGCTGTTTTCTCTGTATCTGCTTCTTATTCAAAGAGCTGCTTTAATGCACAAAACACCTGAGAAATACATCCCTACATTGAATCTATTTGTAGACTGGTTTTTCCTTTTCAAACAGTCCTTATCATCCCTCTGAGATTTTCTTTGATCATCTATTTCATCCCGTTCTTGTCTTTGGGATGGGGCTCGGAGAATGGTCTGAATCACAAACTGCAGGCTCAGCCAAGCAGCTGAACCGCACTCTCCTCCTGGGAGACCCCCGGGGTTGACAAGGAGGTCAGAAAAGCTCTGGTATGTTTGCTTTGGCCCAAACGAGGCATCAGCAGCAGTGTGGTAAAAACCTACCGTCCCATCCTCCATGAGTTTGAGGCAGGAGCCAAAGTCAGCCAGGCGGATGTGGCCGTTCATATCCAGCAGAATATTGTCGGGCTTGATGTCCCTGAAAAGAGGAGGAAGTGAGGATGGAGGGAGGATAGAAGAGGGAAAAGGGGGGAAAAGACAAACTGAGTGAGCGATTCCTCAGAAGAATAAAGATGATGAAGAAAATGGGACACTCTGCCAAATAAAACAATACCTACACATGGCCCGTCCAAAACACACAAGCCTGATCTCATACCCCATCAATTATCATCAAATTACGTTACATAACTTGGGGAAATTTCACTGTCTCAGCTTGCTTTTAAAGAACGTGTATAATTCAGATACATTTGTGATTCAGTTAAGTGTAATTTGCCTCAGTCCCCATTCATCAGCAGCGTGACAACTTTAAATTGAGCAAAAGAAAAAATAAACATTGAAAATAGTTGGACTTGTGGGAATTAGCTGTACCCGAAGTACGTACGTACACACACACACACACACACACACACACACACACACACACACACACAGTTAGGAAGTATGCAGCACACAAACACACTCCCTCATCCTTTTTGCTCTGATGTGCACGAGCCGAGCAGAGCGGCTGTTCTGCGTTACTACTGCTGATGACGCATTGACGTCACAGATGCGCTGGCTGGACTCGAGACACCGTTTCATCTGCCAATTCAAGTCTTTTAAAACTAAATGACCAGTAGGGGTCATTTGAATAATTATCCATTTTATTGTTTGCACTCAATAATGTGAATAAGCTGAGAAAGCTTTAAGAATATCTTTTATTTTAAGCATTTGTTTCAGAGACAACACGCAGCACCTCATGAAGCTGAAGACCAGCACCACACAGATGAACAGACGGCACTAAATTACATCAAACTCCATAAATTTAGTGACCCAGACTGTTTTGTAAGGCATCTAATTAAAAATGGTTTGTTGAATCTTGAAGTAAAATACACTGTATTAATTTCATCTTAAAGCAGATCGCACGCCTGCGTCAATAAATGAAAAAAATGTACTTACAGAACCAACTATGAAGAAATGCATAGTAGATGCATGAATATGTTCTGTGCTGTGCATCCATATAAAATCCTGAGTGTTCAGAGTGTTTCCAGGCACAGGACCGAGCTCGTGTCACAGTGTTAAACAGGTGCTCAGCTGGTCTAGCGTAGACCTGCGTCCACAGAGAGCACCCACATGGGTAACTGAGTGTGGAGGTTGCATTCAGGAGCGTAATAGTCAGAATACATACTAAACAACCCCAAAGATGCCGGCTCGGACTGGTATGAAACAGAGGCGTAACTGGAGCCACCATTATGGGTAAAAATAGTCTGTCCTCGTCTGACCATTCGGGTGATTTCCCCTGGAGTCTCTTATCAGCACACTGAGCCCTGACACGCCTGAGTACACACAGCCTACAGGCCACATAAAAACCTCTTTAACGAGTGTCCAAAGCAACACGTGGGACCTTATAGGCAGCAACGCACAAATGCAAAGGTGAGTGAAAGATGATAAACTCTGCAGCCACTGACACACTTGATGTAACAGGTTACAGAACTGAGCTATTTCTGTGCAGTGAGGCGAGCGCGGCTCTGCTTAAAATAAATCTAATGTCCAAAACAAGCACACACCCCCACGCTCGCTCAAACACAAACACGGGCAACACTGACACTAATGAGAAGAGGAATGAGAGCATGTGTAAATTAAAAAGCACAGCCTGCTTTAGCTCCTCATCAGTCAGTGTTGCTTCCTAATATCTGTGGCTCCAAATATCACTTTAAAATCAAATGGAGAAAAGCGAACACACATAAAGAAGCAAAAGCTGCATCCAATAAAACACTTGGATGACAGAAAGTCCAGGTCAGCTGATAAAACAGCAGCCAGCAGGTAACGACTTTGTAAAACCATCATTTGTTTTCAGATAAAAACTTCAGGGCAGAATGAAAACCTACGAGTTCCTCTTCAATGGTCTTTCTTAAATTCTCTTTAAGTACTCAAAGACACGGCTCTTTGATGCTTCCGTCTTCAGCGAGAGGTTTCTTTAAAGCCACATGTGAAGCCTCTGTCATTTTCCAGAAGTGTTAATGGTCCCATCTTATGGAGCAGGGGGGCGGGGGAGGTCTAGCTAGCTCTCGTCTTCAGAGACGACACTAAATCACCAACCTATAAAACTGTGCATTAAAGGAATATCTGCACACGTGTGACTGGTACAGACACATAAAGTTGGGCTACAGCTCGCTGCGAGGCTTAGCGAGGCTTCTCTCTTTGCAGAGCCTGCACGCTCACAGATGAGTTCCAGATTGGACATCGTTTTCCAAAGTGGATCCTGTACATTTCTGGAACAAAACCACATAGGCTACCCAAGTGTGGAATAACATGAGCTTTGCAGGCAGAAACACCACAAGCAACTGACAAGAACCCAAAGTCAGACTATCGAAGAGCATAAACACCATCACGATCTCTCAGACAGCATTGTTACGCCTGCAAAGATTTATCTTGGACAACAACGAGCATCACTGCTATGGACCTCACCTGAACTCGAACAAACTGAAACTGAGGGAACAACAAACCTGAGCATGACGCTGAAAAAATACAGCACTTTGACTTTTCTATATAATTAATTATAGGGAGAATAATATAAGGGTTGGCTTACATTATTAGTGGCTATCTTGTCTTGCACATTACAGCCACAAACATGAATCAATGTTATTGTAATTCCAGGTGAAAGACCAACACAAAGTGGTGCACACATGAGAAGTGGAACGACAATCATACATGATTCAAACATTTGTACAAATAAACAACCGTCTTTCACCTGGAAGTCCAAAAAACTGACTCATGTTTGTGGTAATGTGACAAAGTGTGGGAAAGTTCAAGGGGCTGAATACTTTTGCAAACCACTGTATGTCTGTTCCCCACAGCAGCATCATCATCATCATAGAAGATGATGATGTTAGGATATTATAGAAATGAATATCCTAATACTTTTATTCTCAACTATCAGCATTTGGGTTTTGTAAGACGAACATGAAATGAAGCCCCAAAATATAATCATCGATTATCTGAAATAACTAAGCAGCAGTTTTGAGCTTCATTAAAGTATAATTGTCTACTTAACTTGGTAACCAGTGATCACCCGAGTGGGACTCTCACACTGTGTAGACCTGACAAATCATGAACCTACAAGTATCGGACCAGACTGCTCGCACATGGCTCTGTAGGGAGGAGTGTGTGCGTGCTTCATACATGCGCAGGTGTTTCAGCTGCTCGAAGGCCCTAATCTGCTTCAGCGATTTCTGTTCTGCCAGAGAGCAGACAGCATGGTTTGACCCGTCGTGCTGTGCCTGTGTGCAAATGTGTACAAATGTATTTGCGTGGCAGACAAAGTGTCATGGTGGGGTGAGGAACGGTGGATTCTGCTGCTAATCGAAGCTACATTTACCCACTTCTCTCTCTCCTTAAGGAACCACTGCCCCCCCCCCCCCCCCCTTGGAGATTTAGTCTCTCTTTGAGTTTTCTGATTAAGGCACCAGCTCTCAGAACACACACACACACACACACACACACACACACAGCCTAACAATAACGTGCTTACTCGAATGTCCACTCATGGACAAACCACAGGGACCATTAACACTAGGCTAATGCTAGGCAGGTTAGCACAGCTAATTGGGCTACTGTGTCACTGGGCTCCTGAGGTCTTAAGGAGAAGCGCCGAGACGGGAATAGAGCAAGGTAATCTCTTTTAAAGCCACAGAATCCATCTGTGAGGGCCATCTGGACGCCACCTCGTAATACACACCCCCATACATACACACAATGTGGCCTGCACCAGCTCTGTAGACTGCAAGGACAAGACATGTCCACATGGCTCCAGCCAAGCATTGTTAGCCACCGGTTCAAAGAACTGCTGTCTTTGTGACTTCTGGCATCACATGACACTGCCAACAAAGGAGGAGAATCAAAGGTTCCCACACACTGCAGGGCTGCTGCTTTACCTACTTACCTATTGTCATATGATCCTGACACACACACACACACACACGAGCGCGCACACACACACACACACACGAGCGCGCACACACACACACACGAGCGCGCACACACACACACACACGAGCGCGCACACACACACACACGAGCGCACACACACACACACGAGCGCACACACACACACACGAGCGCGCACACACGAGCGCGCACACACACACGAGCGCGCACACACACACGAGCGCGCACACACACACGAGCGCGCACACACACACGAGCGCACACACGAGCACACACACGAGCACACACACACACACACACGAGCACACACACACACACGAGCGCACACACACACACACGAGCACACACACACACACGAGCACACACACACACACACACACGAGCGCACACACACACACACACACACACACACACACACACACACACGAGCGCGCACACACACACACACACGAGCGCGCACACACACACACACACACACGAGCGCGCACACACACACACACACACACGAGCGCGCACACACACACACACACGAGCGCACACACACACACGAGCGCACACACACACACACACGAGCGCACACACACACACACGAGCGCGCACACACACACACACACGAGCGCACACACACACACACGAGCGCACACACGAGCGCACACACACACACACGAGCGCACACACACACGAGCGCACACACACACGAGCGCACACACACACGAGCGCACACACACACGAGCGCACACACACACACACGAGCGCACACACACACGAGCGCACACACACACGAGCGCACACACACACGAGCGCACACACACACGAGCGCACACACACACGAGCGCACACACACACGAGCGCACACACACACACACACACCCTTCCTGCTGTAAATGTACTGAAAATATTCTCATAATCGTCACTTCCATCAAATTGTTTACATAATTTCCTCCAGGGATCAATGAAGTGTTCTGAAATTCACCAGCTCCATGCAAGACGTCCACCATGTGCAACAATGTGAAGGAAGCTACTTGTAACTTATTAGAAAGTGTTTATAAGAGAGCTCTGTTCTCATGGAGCCCTCAGTGAGAAATGCAGGGCCCTCATCAATAGTAAAACACATTAAAGGCTGCAATCAACCTGGCAACACACACACACACACACACACACACACACACACACACACACACACACACACACACAGTGTGCGAGGCAGACAGATGTGGCGCTCGGCAGCACAAAGCCATGCTGAGCTACTGAAACATTTGTCCAGGCCCTCTGGGAGGCACAGATCACTGACCACTGAATAAATTGTCTTCTTTTGCATCTGACTTCCACACGCTGTCCCTCGTGGGACTCGGCTGAAGGGGACAGAAGGTCGACCTCGAGGCTCTTTGCGCTCCGTCCCTTTCATGTCGGCTCTTTTTAACTACATTAGTGTCAACAAGGCTGCAAATATTCTTTTTAAAGCAGTGACGCTTTCAGCATAACACTCGAGCAGAATATTAAAGCGTAGACTAAAATGCTGTAAGCTAATAATGTTAGCTGTGCGAATAATTTATATAAGGATTGTGTTCAGTGTTGTATTTTTAATCCTGCAAACTACAAAATAAAACTGATGTAAACTAGAACGCACCAAACATCTCATAATCCACTCTTTGTTTTTCATTTCGGTATGCTCCAACTTTATCAGTGCGAGTCATAAGCCTTGTTCAGCGTGAATATTTGTGGATTGCAGAGTGAGTCACAATGCATGAAAACTGATGGCATCACCTGTCATCGCGACAGAAACACTCATGGGTTTTCAACAAGGTCAGAGGTCAGCGAGCTGTGGATAACACCACTATATTATTTTACTCTATTTGTCCTTGAAACTTTGTTTAATAGGAGCATCAGTGGTAAACACAACAGGCCCCTTTATGGCCTCTGCACCTGGGGTCTTGGTGCAGACCCGATAATGGGTCACTTGAGATTTGGAGCGGGACCTCAAATTCTCCCAGCAGAAAACGGCATCACAGAGAAAACGTGAGGAGATGAAGACGGCGCAGAGCGACAGTCTGCCCACTTACATTTCCTAACAGTGTTTCAGTTGCACTAAACACATAATGAAGCCAGAGTCATGAACAGAGGGTGGACTTTAAAAACAGGCGTGTAATCCTTTAAATGACACGTTAATACACGGCCCTAAACTTACATATAGGAAAAGGAAACAAACCAAAGTGGCACATGCAGATGGTCAGCAGGACAAACACACCCTGATGTGTGTGCGCACAAACACACAGCCCATCAGATGGGACTGCTCAGCAGGACACACCCTCCTCTGGGGACCTGTCTGGCTGTCCCCACTCTCTACAAAGCAAAGATCTCCCCGGAGACTCTGTGGAAGGCAGAGCAGGAGGAGGAGCTGGGGGGGTTGGTACGCACACACACCACGCCCCCACCCACACACCTCCCATACCCCATCATTATTGTCCCAACCAGTCCACGAGGGGACTAGAAGAGAAACAGTGCCGTCCCCTCCTCCCCCGTCCCTTTTCCATCCACTGCTGCCCCCCCCCCCCGATAGCACTGTGCAATTAGTGGCTCGGCACTCTTGTCTCCTCGAACAGACTCGCTAGCTTTCATCCTCAGAAATGTGTACATACATGTCTCCATAAGTGCACTGCCATCTCCCAGAGTGTGTCTGTGTTTGCTGTGGTGTATTAGAGATCTGACAAACTGGGGGCACACCCAAAATACCGAACGGCGTGACTCTGCCTTCTACATCCATCTCTCATCTTTCCCAGTCTATCCATCACTCCCTTGCTCCCTAAACTAAACTGCTGTGACGAGCCCCCTGGCGAAAGCGACACTGTAATTATGTTAACATGCCAATGTGACTGCTTCCTGTCTGGAAGAACTGTATCTCCTGCTCCCGAGGGCATCCTCCTATTGGCTGGAAAGTTCTTTTGGCACCTACTTCAGAGAGAAGAATGCTTTCTCGTGCTGTGCCCTCTAAACAATGTGCTTTTAGGTGGTTTATTCTTAAGTCTTTGAAATGAGTGAGAGGAAAGTGTCTCCAACTTGAAATGATATGACAGCTAAAGACGCTGCACTACCAGACGAGGTCGGGTCATGCATGTCCCATGTAAGCTACACTGCACCGCAGCCAAACGTTGTAACATTGCTCTAAGCCAGGGCTGTCCAACTCCAGGCCTCGAGGGCCGGTGTCCCGCAGGTTTTAGACGTGTCAGCTGATTTAAATGGCTAAATGACCTCAACTGGTCTTGAGGTTCTCCAGATTCCTGGTAATGAACTCATCATGTGATTCAGGGTGAGATCTAACACCGGCCCTCGAGACCTGGAGTTGCCCACCCCTGCTCTGGGTGCTAGCTACAGCTGCTATTAGAGTAAAAAGGGTCCTTCAACCTTTGTATTTTGAGCAACTCTTGAGGCAAACTGCGCTTTTTAACGGCTCTTTTTAAAACAAACCTCTGTCGTTTGGTGCTGAGCACAGATTACACTGGCCTGCTTTGTTGCCAGATACTAATCTACAACTGTCCATCTCCTTTCACAAAGAGGGAAAACACCCAAATTATGTACCTTTAATGGTTCCTTTAAAAATAAATGGTCAGAGGGGCAGCCGTGTATATTTGTAAGACAAAGGAGCGTCACCAGATCAAGCCCTTTATAGCTGAAAATGTTTGACATGTGGATGTAAACAGGTTCAACTGCACTGCTCTCCCAGTCCAATTTAAACTTTTGCAGATGCAATCTGTTTGTTCTGTTGTCTGCTGCTTGTGTGTTATATTAATAGCCTCGTGTGCAGCATTTTCATTGTGACGTTTAGATATTGTGCAAGCTGTGACCTTCTTTAAAGTAACTGCAATCACAGCTTCCCACAGTGATGAGCGATTACTCAACGTGGAGCTATTGCGCCATTTTCAGCTGCGTATATTATATATATAATATATATTATATATATATATTAATAGCACTTTATATAGCCTCTGTAGAAATTATCCACATATCTCACTTATCTTAACTGCACTACTGTATAGATTCTGTAAAGTTATTTATTTCATATTCTGTATAGTTTTTCATATTTATATCCTGTTCATATCCTGTACATACTTATAGTTATAGAATATTCACAACATACTTCATACCGTGTACATTATAACATACCATAATAGACCCATTTCTGTAATATACTCACATATCTATACTATTGCTAATATATATTGTAATATATCTATATCACTAAAGCACTTCTGGATGGATGCAAACTGCATTTCGTTGCCCTGTACCTGTGCATGTGCAATGACAATAAAGTTGAATTCTATTCTAATCTATTCTAATATTCATCCTTCACTGGGCCTTGGTGTCTGTCTGAAACTTTAGCTCATCTACCTTCAACATCGCCGCCCCTTTTATTTTCTAAAGCTCTGACACACACAAACCTGACATCAAACATCAAGAATGAAATATTTGCTTTTTTTGCTGTTTTGCTTTTATTCATTTTCATTGAGCAAAGTAAATCCTCACACAGCACGAATGATGCGTCCATCATCAGGACTTCTTGCTCAGTCCTGCCCAAATATAATTACAGATTAGGGCTGCTCGATATAACGATATATATCTGATGACGATATAAAAATGTTCATCGTTTCATTTTACGCTATCGTTTGTTTCATGGTGTCGCAGAATAAACCGTTTACAGCAATATTTGTTCATGGTTTTGATGTCACAGTAGTGGCTATATTCATTTCTTAAAGTTATCTCTTATATTTAATATAACCACACTATGGACGGACAAGTGCCTGTTTTTATGCGTCTCGTTAGCAACAACGATGGTAACCTCCTCAGTGACCTCCTGACCCAGTATGAACCTTCCAGATCCCTCAGGTCATCTGGATCCGGTCTTTTATCAGTTCCCAGAGTCAGAACCAGACACGGAGAAGCTGCATTCAGCTTTTATGCTCCTTATATCTGGAACAAACTCCCAGAAAGCCTCAGATCAGCTGAAACACTCAGTTTATTTAAATCCAGGTTGAAGACTCACCTGTTCTCAGCTGTATTTGAATAAAGCACCAAATCCACACTTTTAAGCTTAAGTTTCAAAACTTACATTTAACTACTGATTTTATCTGTTCTGATTTTATCTACTGTTTTGTTTGAATCAATTTTAAATCATGCTTTTTATTTGTTTGTGTTTCTAATGTCTCTGTGAAGCACTTTGAATCACCTTCTTGTTGAATTGTGCTATACAAATAAACTTGCCTTGCCTAAAACCATCGCGTGTCCTCTTGTTTATTTTCCATATAAACCTTTCACAATAAAGCTCAAGATCCTGTTGAGACTTTTCAAAATAAATGTGTCGTTTCATGCATCGTTAAAACACTCGACTCCAGGTAAAGGACGCGCAGCTGGAAACACTTCACGCAAGTCGAGATTCACAGAATTTACAGAAAAAGTTACATTTTTGTGATTTATATCGTTATCAGACGATAGACGTCTGATATCGAGACCTGAGATTTTGGTCATATTGCACAGCCCTACTACAGACGCACACATATTGATTTCGTAATGTGCCAAAACACCTTTCCTCTCACCTGTGGACATAGTGTAGCTGATGAACCGAGTCGATGGCCAGCACCATCTCAGCCAGGTAGAACTTGGCCATCTCCTCCGGCAGCCGGTCCTCAAACTTGCTGAGCAGAGTCAGCAGGTCACCGCCCACATAGTAGTCCATCACCAGGTACTACAGAGACAGACGCCAACGTGTCAGACAGCAGAAACTGTGCAGCACTGCTTAGAGGCAAACTAATAAAGAGCAGCCTTTTTTGGAACAACAAGAACAAAGCTGCAAGAAATGAATCTACAGTCGTCCATCTCTTCTTTCACAAAGAGGGAAAACACCTAAATGATGTCACTTTTACAGGTCCATTTAAAAATAACTGGTCAGAGCGGCAGTCGTGTATATTTTTAAGACTTGGGGAGTGTTCGGGATAAAACATTTGCTTTGAGAATGTGGGAAATGGAATGACAGTTGTGGCATTTGAACTCAGGGTCGTGGAGAGAAGTCAGGTTAATCTTATTAAGGGACGTTACCTCATCTAACACAGACATATACAGACGTACCAGATTATTGTCATCCTGGAAGGCGTAGTGCAGGGTGGTGATCCACTGGCAGTCCCCATTCACCAACACATCCCGCTCCTCCCGGAAACATGCCGTCTGGCAAGAGATGCAACAAACCATGAATGTCACACGTAGGGCTGGGCCATATTATACCGTTCACGGTAATACCGGTATAATGTTAGGCAACGATAGGAAAATGAAATATCGCGATAGAATGGGAGTAAAACGTCAGTGATGTGGAACTGGTTTGGTGTTTGTCCGTCAGATACACAACAAAGCACATTTTTTTGCAGAACATGCAAGCGGCCGTTGTTATTGTCATATTTGTCGGACTAAGATGCTCTTAAATCTGGGAGTAATCTGGGTCCTAAACTCCGTATGCTTCAGGTCAAACGAACACTGCAGCATCACTGAGAGTTAAAAACTGTCTAAATTCTTTCATCTTTAATAAAACGATCAGCATTGCTGCTTTACCAGGTGTAACTATAAAGTTTAACTTCCAGGCATCCATGAAAACAAAAGTTATTACATTTAACGGAGTTAGAAGTTAGCAGGAAGCTAGTGGAAGTTAGCTCGCTAGTTACCTAAGCATGATATAGCATGTTCTGACTGAGAGATTTCTGCAAAAAATCAAACGTACAGCTCTGCTATCACTTCCAACATAAATGAAGACAGGAAACTAAACAGCAGTGACGTTTGTAGGGTTACTGAAGTTGGGCTAGCTGCTATATAATGATGTGCTACGTGATCGCTAGCGACACAGCTATGTTAGCATAACATAAACAGTGAAGCTGGAGGACGAACACTAACACTTTTCCACTTATAAAAGTTAACGTTAAGGTTCTTCATGGTTAGAGACAAATGCAATCGCATGGCAGGATGCTGTAAACGGACCAAACTTCAGTCAGGAGAACAACTGAGATAATCCATCCACAATACGAGGTTAGTCATTAATATACTGCAACAACATGGGAATAGAGCAGCTGCCAGAGAATTCAACATTAATGAATCAATGGTACAGAAGTGGAGGAAGCAAGAAGAATGAGTTTAATAAAGTTTGATTTATCTGACTGCTTTGTTTCACTTAATGTGCCTTATAATCCCGTGCACCTTATGGTCCGAAAAATACGTACTGCACACTGCAGTTTAATGTTGCAAAGCACCTCTTTTTAACTTCAGTGGATATTATACATGGTTATGCTCAGGATATGTCAGCCCATTTCTACTGGAAATGCCTTTTGGTTAAACTTTCAGCAAGGAATTTGCATTTGCACTGTTACATTTTTAATGTACATAAAACCAGCTTCTTGTTTAAGTGAAAATAAATGGAAGGTTGTCTTTTTGCACTAGTAATGTTGTGGAGTTGTATTTTGTCTCGCATCAATTATATCGTCAGTTATATCGTTATCGCAAATTTTCAAATATATATCGTGATAAATATTTTTGGCCATATCGCCCTGCTCTAGTCACACGTACTGGAAACTACGTGAGGTCAAAGGTCCCAATCTTCTATACAAGTGTGTGCTTAAAGCTGAGAGCATGTTAGCAACTCGCCTTTGGCCTCTCGATCATTCTTACAGGGCTGGTGTAAAATCTCCCCGAGCTGCTGCTAAACACATGAAATCAGCCCCTTTCGTTTGCTTCAGGGAACGCTGGCAGTGTTGGACTCGAGTAGCTGAATAAAGCCCAAATTTAAAATTTAAGAAAAATATGATAAGACTGCTCGCCTCCACTTAGCTCACTGAACACTGGAATGTAGGGTTACAAAAAGTAGGCGTCACTACTGTACGATGCAGGTGGAGGAGGCTCCATCAGGCATCAGGTTGTCTGGACATAAATCCATCTGATGACATGTGGAGGTTCAGTTATTTAGGAAATAACCTGATTTCTTAAGCCTAATCCATCCTGCCCACCTACAATATCAGCAGCCAAATCTGCACAAATGCTTTGGTTTCTTATAAAAAGCTCCACACATCTACAGAAATAAAAATATTTTCATGTTTTACACACACCCGACCTCTCCGTGATCTTTCAATCTCAGCAGTCTGACTAAAACAGAAACCGAAACTGTTCCGGCCGCCTTCAAAGTTAAAAACCTGAAATAAAATCAGGCTCGTGTTCACGACGACAGCATGCTCGTCATGCATGTCTGTGTGTGGCTTTATGTCCTCTCCTACATCCAGGCGTTTGTGCGCACACACGTTTGGTTTGTGACGTTTGAGGCATGTAGACTGAAGACCCAGGGGACCGACAAGAATGCGAGACTGTCGGGAGAGGTCGATGAGAAAAACATGCAACAAGCAGCTCTGCAAGAACCTGCAAGTGAAGGCCTGTTCTGTGCTCAGACAGGCACTTTGTTTTTTAAATGAGTGATCAATATTTATTAATATTGTGTGTATATAAACTTTGCAGTAACCAAAGATACTCACCTCTGCTCGCTTCAGCATCTCCCACTTGTTGAGAATCTTCATTGCAAAAACTTTGTCAGTGTTTTTCACTTTTACCACTGCAACCTGCAAAAAGACAAAAGAAAGCCGTTATGAGAGTGAATTTAATACTTGGTGTGACGGCGAGGCTGACGACGAATTACAAAGATCCATCCAGTTATTATCTGAGCCTCGAGGCAACAAGAAAAGAGCAGGCTGTGGATGCACAAGGATCCTTTAAGTGATCATACTAACACAGATGCACAAAACAACAATCACACAGATGTGAATAAACAGTTCAGACGTTAAGGAAAAATGTAATCTAATTACTTTAAATGATCTAGATCAGAGTCCGTGAGTATGGAGACTGAGGTCAAAGAAAAAAGAGGAAGCACAGGAAGGGATAATCATGCAACACTGGATTAAAACGAAAATAGATCCAATATGGGCCAGGAAGGGAAAATAAAGCATTGAAGGTGCGGCAGAAGAACCAGCAGCGTGGGGGGAGGGCGCAGGAAGTGACCGCAGACATTACGGTCACTTCCTTCTCGGAGACACCGTGTGGACCACAGACTTGCACAGCTGGACGCTTGAATTTTTCTATGATCAAAAAATGAAAAAATTGTCTCATCAGCTGTTAAGTGCACTGATGTGATACTGCATCATGCAGAGCCGGGTTAACAACTGTAAAGTAAATAAATCTCAGCTTCGCAGCTTCTCACAGGCCAACTTTCCCGAGTGATGATTGCGACACACTGCTCTGACAAACTTGCCCCGGCCTTTACGTTTTGCCAAAAAAGGAGCTGCGCAGGCAGCTGTGCTGCGAGCTCACAGCCAAAACACATGTTCATGCAAATTTATGTCCCTGCTAATTTCTCTCCTCCTTTGTCTCCTACTTTACTGGCCCACAAAAGGAAAAAAGAAAATTTGCTTTGGCCTCGTTGACCAAATTCAAAACTAAAAACTGAGTCCACACTGAAATAAGCCTAAATGTAGAAAAAGCACAAGGACGTTATAAAAGCAGAAGAAATACAGGCCGAGACAAAGATGCAGAAAAACAGTGAAACAAACAAAGTCAGTCTGTGCAGCAGAGGGGTCTGCAGTCTATTAAATTAATGCTACTAATGCAATACAATGACAACATTCCTGCAGTGTTTGGATTTCCCCGAGTGAGCCCTCACCAGAGGAGGGGACTGCAGGAGGACAGGGCGAGCGCACTTTTCTGGCAACGTCTAGCTGTTTTTGTCCTTTCCTCCATCTCTGCTTCCTGTTCTCTTCTCCATCGTGTCCTCCCTGCCCTGCGTTTATGACTCCACTCCCCCCGTTAGTTTATCAGTAAGGACCCGACCAGAGGGGCTAACTGCATTACTCCACAGAGTAAATTACTAGTGAAACTTTGGCGAAATAACAACCGAGGTTGTGTTTACAAGCATGCGGGCTGCTGACTGGTGACTCAGTGTGACAAGCAGTTCAGAAATGTATAGCACTGACTGGCAGCCAGCAAGGAAGACATGGCGTTTAGAGTGAACGAGCTCTTCCACCCTCATCTCAGGCACTAACTACACCAGACGGAGCAGCTCTTGGCCCTTTGTGCTAAAGACGACGCACCCCAGTCCCTAATGGGAGCATCCTCACAGGCAACAGGCCAGTACAAACTGGTCCATTCATCAGGCAAACTCCACGGCGTCACGTATCTGCGCCATCTCTCTCTGCTGCTGACAACGGGAGGATGAAATCAAAACATCCTGCGTGTTCTCCAGACCGACTCTCTGCTAACTTTACTCTGCTTCCTGTGTCTGCTACCACATCTCCTTACCACTCTGTGCTTAACATAAAAAAAGATGGCTCAAAATCATAACCAGTTATATCTGACCTGGAGCGTAGTCGTGATTATGAGCCATCATTTTTACAGCTGCTTACGGCACACACACAAAAAAGTAGATCCAGTGTAATCCATCGTTGATATTAGTTATTAGCATTACTAACAGGTGTGTCGATTAGCCTCGTTCACAGGAGTCACCACAGCGTTTAGCTCCACAGGTTTAACAGGCAGGAGGGGGCGTGTCCACCACAACTGACCAGGTGAGCTTTTATTCATGAGGGAAATGTGGAGAACACGACGCCGTGCTGAGGCCTGAAATGGGTTTATTGACATCAGGGATGTTAACGGTTAGCCAGCGAGGTGTTTGAACGTTGGGGCCCCAACTGGAAATACTAGTCGGTTAAACTAATCAGTCGTATATTATTAACGCACAATGACAGTTACGTTTTGGGTCACCCCGCTTTTCTGAGAAAATGCAAAGAATAATGCTTAATGCATTCAACCTGCAAGGCACACAGAGGGTAGCAGCATGACCGAGCCAAGCTGGCACTGTGTGTGTGTTTGAGAAGGCGGCACGCTTAAAAGAAGGCAGCATTTTAAATAGATTTTTATTTGTGAATGAGTCTAAAGACGGCTCCTAAAGACATGCAACAACTGTATGGACAGATTCCACTATTTTCCCTGCTTCCTCTGAAGGACATTCAGTTTTCCACAACCCGGTTCATCTGGTCACTACGCTCGTGATCATAGGAACAGATTGACCGGCTAATCAACAGCACTGCTTTTATACTCTTCAGCACAACAGACCATTTCACCAGTCAGTATATATCACTAATGATGTGACCTGATCACCCTCACTAACCTCTGGTGCACACCCAGTCATTTTGTTCTTGAAGCCTGAAACTGCTCAGCTCAGAAAAGAGAAACAAGGTCACTAGCAGACGTGCGAGCGGGGAAGAGTTAACGAGTTTTGCAGCTCCCTTTATCGTCACAGCTACTCTTGACCCGGGGCAGTGGAAATAGAAGCCAGCTTCAAAGGAAAGGCTTGTTTCCTTCTCCAGTTGACACAAATAAAGCACCTGGTCACAGTTTGATGAAATAAGGTATATTTTTATGAGCCGATTAAATAGTAGAGCCACGGGACAATCACGATGTCTCCCGAGCTAATTTTATTTTTCTGCCACGCTACACCCGTAAAAACACCTGTGGTTTAGTGAAAAGGCCGCTGGAGAGTTACCACGAGGTAGCTCCGTTCAGGAGTCAGGCAACATCACCGAAGCCCGAAACACAGACGCACTGCGTCACGTGACTGCACATACCAGCACTCCTACCAGCAGCTCGCCCGCATCTGATGCTGGTGCTGCCAGGAGCGTCCACGTCCACACCGACTGACATTTCTCTCTCGTTCCGTGTATCAGAGCGTCTTCAAAGGAATTCCCCAGCTTGTTTCAACAGATTTTGGATAACAATGCCAGATATGAATTGTCTGCAAGCTTGGAGCAGGGCTTACGACGATCATATCAAAGCTTCTCGTAGAAAAAGAAAGTCTGAGCATTGTCAGCTTCCATGCGAGCTTTCGTTATCCAACAGTCATCTGTCCCTTCAACATTCCCCAGCTTTGACATCATTACCTGAAACCAGTGACAAATGCATTTCAGCTTCCCTGCGGGCACACATAAAAGAAATAAATAAACCCTCAGTGGATGGCTCCTCTGAGCTCGACTTCATTCTGTTTACAGGTTCAGTGTGAACGAAGCTTCAACAAGCTCAGCTCGTGCTGCAAGTAGAGTCATGCTCATGTGGCGGACCAATGCGACGCGCTGCTGTTGGAATGCAGCAGAAAGAATTCAAGGTTGAAACGCCACAACACTCAGCTCGCACAACACGGGTATTAAGGGTTCAAGAGAAATATTGTCCGTTAATCACGTCGTCTCTGCCTCAGGGAGGACATTTCACACAATGATCATGTGACCAATTAGAGCCCATTACAGGTAAAGGGACAGAATCCATCTGCAGGTCTGTGCCTGCTGCAAAGGTTTGAGTGTGACATTAAAATAAGGTGTTACCTCTCCAAAGGCTCCTCGTCCAATCACTTTAAGGATCTCAAAGTCTTCCTTGTGCAGGCGCATCTGCTTCACTTTGGATGTGAAGGGTTTGGCTGGAGAGAAAGAAGACAGCGGTCAAGTCAGAAATTTAAAAAACAAAACAAAAAACACACCAGAAGAGTTTCTATGGATAACATTCTGGTGCAAGCTTTTCAATTTTGCTCTGTACAGATGTCAACCTCCAAGTAAACGGCATTCGAAGCAGCAAATAAACAGCTGGCCATTCATAACACCGTAACATAATCTAAAAATGTGGATGATGGAGACTGTCAGCATTTTATAGCCACGTTTCATGGTCATTGTGCAGTAAAGAAAACGATACACAAAGAAGAAAACCAAGATAAGGACACGATATAAACGCTGTACGAGTGACAAGTAACAGCAATCAGCAGCACCAACGTGTCACTTTAGCATTTCTAACAAACGTGGCTGGACAGGTGTGTGACATCATGGCAAAACACCGATCGACCTCAAAGGTCTGACGTCACACCGCGTCATCACGGCGTCATCGCCGAGGTGCTCGATGCAGGCAGGAAAGTGCTGCAGGGAGCCCAGAGCTCCACGTCCCTTCACCACATTGAGGACACTGGATGAAGAACTCCCGAGACCTCCACCCAATCGAATCTGCATCTAGGCGAAGCTCAGAGTCCGTGATCACAATCTGAGCGGCCAGTCTGGTTTTCCATTTCTAAATGACATCACTAATCACCTTTGGCGCTCAAAGCTGGAAGCTCTAAAGACTTGAGCCTGAAATGACCCACACTGGTGGAAACATTTGTGTTCGTTATGTCATAACAAGAAGCAGCCACTACATTCCCACGTATAAGGCCCCGTGTTCCTCTAAATGGACTTTAAAGTGTTTGTGACCACCTGGTCTTTACAGCAGATGACAGCGGATCCAGATAGGCTGAACGATGAAGCTGGCTATTGTTAGGTTTCTGGTTGGGGGAGCTGCGAGGGATCTGTGAGGGCTGCTGACGTCCTCTCACAAAGCTAGACAGATTCCATCTAAGGCTCACAAAGTCAGCGTTTCCCTCATTTGTGGAAGGCTATTCAACCACTTCCTGGTTTACATGATCTCAGCATGCCAAGGATAACCTGGACGAGCTGAAAGTTCACCAAGGTCAGGATATTAGTTTCAGTGACGGCTTTCTGAAAAAGTTGATAGATATATGATTGCAATCAGAATTATTTATGCCTATTTCTCAACAGGGCTTCAGCAGTCTTATTAGCCACATTTAGCGAGGCTAGCATACATCCAAGTAGGCATTCGAACACGAGCGCACGTTTGATGTTTACGTACAGTCGCACTCTTGGTTAACAAAAGACCAAATCTCCATCTGATGTACAACGGGCTTGTGTCGGAGGAAGAGAGACTAATCATCAAGCTAAACTTGTCTGGTTGCTGTAACTTTACAGAACCTCCAGTGTTGGAAGAAAAGAGGACTTTCTCCCACTGAGAGACGGGGAAATGCCTGCCGATATAAAACAAACAGGTCACTCATAGCTCTGTTTTCCTCACACTCCTCCCGACTCCGCCGACAGCTGGCCTGCTGTGACCGCAGGGCAGAGAGAAAGCGAGGGCCGGAGTAGTCTTGGCACACATTTCCACAAACCTAAAACACACAAGCAACCCGGCAGTGACACTGCGTGAGGCTGGGAAATACATGTTTAATCATATCATTAATTTTCCTGCAGCGTAAGTCGACCAGAAGCACTGAGCTGAAATGTAGTGGTTGACCAACCGTGATATATTTGGAGTCAGGAACCAGCTTTCAGAAAGCAGCCAGGGAAATGCGACAAGTCTGCAGAAACGATGACAAACAAGGCTGCGACACAGCCGAATAGTTCTTTCTCACAAAGCGCTCTTGTGCGTACTTGCTTCGCTTTTTCATGCGTTATCTAACCTCCTGACAGAGCCAGCTCCAACACAAATAAAGAGCCAAGAACTCGATACGCGGCTAGAAACAACATATCCAAGCAACAGCTACGTCTGCGTATCCCACATGTGTGCAGCTACACGGTGTCCAAAGGTGCCACACTGAAAGAAAGAGCCTGGACATCACTGTGTTTGTGTGCTCGCAGCAGGCAGGCGGTGGCATCCCACTTCCTCAGGAGATGCGCCGGCAAACCACACGACCAACTGACTGAAGTCACATGTCCCCAGAAAAAACAAAATAAAAACATACGTAGGTTCGAAAACCAGTTTCAGCCAGTTTATTTTACCATTAATTTTGACCATCACCATACTGGCAGGTTCTCGTGTTTGAGGGTCAAATCAGTGGAAAACAAGAACTGGAACAAGCATCTCCACTCTGGAGACCAGCTCGACCTAAAGTGACTTCTTGAGAACAAACTAAATAGAAATGAATAAAGAAACAATAGAAACTTTTGTATGTTCTAATTATTTTCTAACTAACGTCTGAGCTCCATGAGTATGTACACACAGAGCAGCAGCAGTCACTGGTATGTGAGAACATCCAAACCAAGGTTGAGGCAGTTCACGTGAACGGTGATTGAAATGAGCTCATACGATATGATTCATTTAAGATATGATGTCCAGCTATGTGACATTTTTAATCTTGCCCTGTACGAGTGTCACGCACCAATCAGTGACTGTTTTATTCGCCACCACTCTATAGTCGCCATCACTTGGCTCCGGGCTGATGGGAATCGTGCTGTTTGCAGCAAACTGTGGTTTCAGCTGCCAAACACCATTTTACCCTCTAACCTGATGTGGCACGTTTGCCACGGTTACGATAACATCTTGCTATGAAATCTAATATAAATTCATTTTAATTCCTGTATCAAAGGTAAACAGCCTGAGCAGCAAACAATTAGACAGGCGATTAAATCCATTTGACACGGCGTTTTTCTCTTTACTGGGAAAACACAGCGGAAGGATCCAGAACTGCTTTTACACTGTAAAGACAAAAAACCTTCATATTCAGTTTGTCGTGCATAAACTGTTTATAACTGGATCCTAACATAAATGTTGATGGTTGAATCAGCTGTCCACGCGCCCAGCAAACTCTCTGAGACCACACAACAGAAACTCACCTCCATAAAAGCTCAAATCCAGATGCGTTTGTGAAATTTTCCTGAGGACATCAGGGGGATTTGACAGCAGTGTCCCAGCTCACTACGGGAAACTCAGCCTTTCAAAGCTTCCTGTATGCTATACGTTTCCTGATCAACTCCAAAAGTTGAATCAGATTTTGGGCCGAGCCAGCTCTCTAATAAAGTTGTTCATGGCACAAAAATCAAACCAATCACATAATCTCTGAAAATAATAGCGATGTGTTCTGAAATTCTTCACGCCAGTTTCCATAGATGCAGTTATGGTTCAACACAGTGGACACAGAGGGCGTCGTGTAATGAAACCTGATGTCAGACACCACGTGTAGCTTACGTTACTCTGCCATACTGACCGGACTAACTGCTAGGATGACCACACCATCCCTCGCAGCCCACACGTCACCCGCCTTGCTTCCTCACCACTTCTACCTTCTCCAAGTTGACCCGACGAGGTAGAGTCGGAGGCCTATTTGGACTGTATTACATATAATACAGCAAAAAAGCCAAAGTCAATTCTGGCTGCACTCTACAAATAAAAGCTAACATGGCGGCCGGCCGTAGAGTAAGGGGGAGAGAGTCACGCCAGCCGAGAAGGAGAAAACACTGATTAGTAGCTGCACGCTGACTCAGGAGCTCCACTGAAGCAGCCACATGAGATACGGCTTTCATCTGTGAGCCAGGAGCCCACAGGCACCGTCCACAACAAAGCAAAACTGCAAACACGGACACAAACATGTGCACGCAGACACACAGGGCTAATTCCTCACATCTACATCTGACACATAATTGCTGACTCCGTCTTGCTTTGGCCTCGGCAGAAACTTTACAGTCAAACATATTACACGAATCGCTTCTCTGAACAGGAATCAAACAGGATAAAAACCACTTGAAAAGCAGATGGTTTATTAGTGAAAGGCCCAGATATGACTCTGTTACACTTGGCTATAATTTACACACCCGTCATAAGTTTGAGTGTTTTGGAAATAAGTGACAAATAAGCACCATTTTAGTGACCCCCCCAAATCTTCTGTTTCATAGGGGGGCGGTCTCTCTCTGTGACTGCACTCACTCATTTACACGGGGATCAGTTTGTCCATAGATCCATAAAAGTCATGCACATGCTTAAACAAAAACACATACCATAAAGTATGATCACACAACTCAAGCCACTAGCAAAGTAGACACATTAAAACATAGCAACCGTTGCTATGACGAGGTGTGGTAGGGATCCATTGCAACACTGCAAAGGTAACCGTCCGAGCCTCCAAGCCTCAGCATGACTGCAGCAATGTGTAGCTTTTTAAAATAAAGACACGTCAGTGCCATGAAATTGTCCTGCAGGAAGACAGTGAGGCGCAGGCAAACAAGTACAATGAAAGAAAAATATGCACACTACAGTGCAAACACACACACACGATTTAGTAGAAGGCCTTAGGATGCAGCGAAACTGGAAAAACACGAGTGACGCCACCTAATCCACACAGCCAGACCGGTTTAGCCCAAAATGCTGAGTGCTTATCGAGCCCATCTTGTTCCAAAACCACAAGTCAGTGCTGGTTTGTGTGAAAAAGGTCGACTGTTCACGTAGCAGCTGTCCCCCAAAAAACGCTGGACTGAGAAGACAGACGACAGCATAGACCTCCAGGCTGTGTTGGAGAGAAACGTAACTCTGGGTGTACCTGGATGCCTCTGATAGAAAATAAGCCAACCTGTGAATAAAATAATGCAAATATTTCCACTAAAGTCATATTCCTGGTTTGTTTTTGGCCTTTCCACACACTGCGGCTCAGAGCTACATACACTGGGACAAAGATTTAGACGGCGCTCATACATTACGCAGGCAGCTTCTCTACAAATGTTGTAATCCACACAAACTGAGTCTCGACTTTTTAAAGACTTCAACTGTAAAAGCATGTAAAGATTACACTGGCGACAGTCACAAAATACATTTTATATCAATAAAGTTGGATAAGATCAAACTCAGATAAGGGAAAGAGAAAAGAAGACATGCAGGACAAAATGTAAGGACACGCTGCAGGGCTTCATAAACACGTGCAAGGTCCAAAGAGGAGTGCATCACAGGAAGTCTCCCAGCAGCTTACACCAGGACAACTAAGTGATGGTTCAGGATTACCTGATCCGGCTCCAACTATAAACTTTATCAAAAGGAATGTTTTTAAAAGCACGGAGGACGTCAAACTGGGAGCTGGTTCCACAGGAGAGGGCTGATAGCTGGGAACTCGGTCTTCCAGTCTACTGTTGGAAACTCAGAACCACAACTGAGCCTCCAGTGCTCGGTTAGGATAGTGTGACACTATGATTTCTTAAGAATATGATGGAGCCTCATTATTCAAGGCGAAGAATTTGAAACCCGGGTCTGGAAAACCAAATTCACAGGAAAGAGCACGTTAGGCAACTGTAGGATAAAAACATGAATAAAGACAGAAAGGAGAATGAAAACAACATTAAGTTCAGCTTGTGAGAGTAAGTGAGGCTGGCAGCACTGGGGAATAAAAACAGTGTGTGGGTAGAGAGCCAGAAAAGGCATCCCAGTCACAGGCAGCGGCTGAGCCAGTTACAGCAAGTGTCCAAACCTTGCACCCGCGACGTGCTCCAATCCCATCCCCGACCCCGGAGTGGGATTGGAGGGACATCTGGAAGCCATAATAAGTGATGTAATGACACAAAAATGCTGCTTGCAAGAGAGACAGGGGAGACAAATGAAGAGAGGCCTTTCAGTATCTGACGTGAAGAAGGAGAGCGGCATGGACAGAGACGAGCAGAAGGCTTTTCCTCCTATCTGACCAAAGTGCTGGAGAGACAAACCAACCATAACCAGTCTTCATGGACTGGAAACAAATAAGGGTAATACGAACAGGTCTGAATACTGCTGGTTATGGTTTATTTTTATCCTTATTATTAACATTTCAGAAAAGATATATTATTTAATCCCTTGATGAATATCCAAGTTTGCTCAATTAACAGTCTGTAATTTGTAATGGCAGTCAATCTGTCAGCCACTTACAGATCCCTGATCTCAGCTGGCTGTGTGTTTAAAGCACTTTCTTCTATTCCAAGGCGTGATCATTTGGACATGGAAGAACTAAAATGACCATCAGTAGTCCTCGGTCTGGAGGTCCGTGCTGGCTGGATGATCATGAGAAAGGTGGTTCAGCCCAAAAGTAGACGGGAGGAGCTTGTTAATGATCAGATTTGTGAACATCCAAAAGATTTAGCAAAGAGTTGGGATCAAATCAAATCAAGCATCAACGCGACCAGCTCCGGTGGTTCTTCCTGCACGTCAACAAAGCAGAGGCCAAAGGAACAGCACGTTAATGGAGTCATGGAGTGGCCTACCTGCCCTGCAGACCCAAACCTACAGAGAAACCTGTGCACAGAGCTGAAGCTTCTCATTGTTGAGCAGCAGTGAAGGATTGAGAGGGCTTCTGTAAAAATACAAAACCCCAAACCTGGTGACCAACTAGCAGAAACGTGTGACCGCTGTGCAGCCACAACGGTTTCTTTAACATTAATAGTAGGTCACACACTCCTACTCGGGATGAAGACAGGATCCTCTTAGAGCCAACATGGCTCCCTCTGTGCCTCTAACATGAGCGGGATCACTGCCTGCAGGGATAAGGATCTAAACACGGTCCTGGCTATTTTTCATACAGGTCACCTAATATACCAGCTTGCAGTTATACACGGTCACTGGTTTTTCTAAATTATTGCAGATGGCATGAATACGACATCTTAGTGATGTCAGCAGAAACCCACCTCCCGTATCATCTTCCTGCTTCTGCTACTTTATCCTTGGAATGAGGTCATAAAGCCGTCATTCCCAAACAAGGTGTAATCAGCTTCTCTGTTTAAAAGTTTCCAGCTAACAACATGAAGAATGAGATATCCATCCTCTATTTTTAGGAAAATGCTGCCATTATAATCCGTTCCACACCCATCATGCCCTATTTTATATAAATAAATACAAAGCTTTGGTCTCCTACAAATAACAGCTGCCTGATTACAAAAGTACTTCCCAGTTAAATGAAGGCTGAATAAATACTATTAAGTCAGGGCTATATAAATAGTACAGCAAGGTCATCAAAGGAAAAATGAAAGCTGTGTGATTCTAATAAGCTGGTCCTTAAAAGGGAAAAGGACTCGGTGCCAGAGGCACTTCAAAAACCAACTCTTAGCAGTTTAACTGCAAGTAGCTTAAAAACATCCAGTAAATTACACAAATTACAGATGGAAACAGAACCAGGCCCCTTTCAGTCACAACCAGAGGCCCCCCAACAGATGTGCTGCCAGGCACAACCTGCCCAAAGGTTTGTGCGTCCATGCAAAGACCTCACAGGTGATGTCATGGGGCACTGAAAGAAGCCAAGAAAACAGATTTCGTGACGTATGATGCACGTTAGCTGCCACAGATGTGGGCCTACGCCACTAAGTCAATCACAAGGATCGGAAATTTAAAAAGGAGAACTAGGGGTCGCTTCCATAACACATTAACAAGCCTTTAAGCATTAAACTGTATTTAATACTAGTGTGCACACCGGCGACACCAGCATTCCCAGTGGTGTCTGCCTGCACAACCCTCCCCACTCTACCACCACCAACCTCAAATTCCACTCCATGTCGTTTTCCCTTCCCTAACATCCCGACCAGTTTCTTTTCCTTCCCATGCCTTCATCTCTACCAACATATAAGCCCCTTCTCCCTTTCCCTCCCTCTCTCTCTCATTCCTGGTCTTTTCCTGCTCCGTCACACTAATAAGAGGGCAGGAATGGTCAAAGGCCTTAAACTAAACAATCTGTGCCCCACAGCATTAAACACACAAACAGGATGTTCCCAAAATATTAAAAAAACCTCAAACACCAAAGAAAAGGAGAGGGCAGGGCTTGACAAAACAATAGATCAGATCTAGTGTGTGTTACAGCTCCGAGACTGCTGCAGCGAGCATACACCCAGGCCAGGCGATGTGAGACAAGCGGAGGGCTGGGCTACATCACTTTCTGCTGGCTGTACAGGAAGTTTTCACAGGACTTCAAAGAGGTCTCCGAACCAGCACATCGACCTGTTCAACCCACACTGCAAACAAGTCGATTTACACAATTCTGTGTCAACACAGCGTCCCGATACCATCTGCAGATAAAGAGCCAATATGAAAGGAGCCTGGCAGGCTGTTACCCAGCTCGGCCGGCTCTCCTTACTGGCTGCCGCATTGTGCCTCTGCATGGTGTTGATAGTGCACATTGATAACACAACAGGTTTTCAAGCACAGTGGTGTGCAAGTCACACATAGTCTTGATCACCTTACAACATATAATAATAACTAAATTGATGCTTAAGATGCACTGGAAATCAAGGCCACCAGTATGACTGGTAGAGATGCACCGATTGACTGGCAAGGGACAGGAACTGGACGATTTCCAGCATTCCAATCCCAGACTGGAATCTTGTCAACTTCCCATGTCTGATTGCAACATGCACACTCACAGCAACATGCTAATATTCAATTAGCATAAAAATCCCTCCCTGTGAGCGAACACAAAGTTTGCCAAAGAATAAACACGAAGCTAATCAGACACCTAAATCGACTTCACTGATCTGAACTCGGACATTTTAAAGAAGCTAACAAAGGGAAAGTGGCAAAAGCTAAAAGAAATTAAAGCTCAGAGCTAGCTACAAGTTAGCAGCTTCGGTGTAAGCAAAGGAGCAAAGAAAAAGTGTGATGTCTATAAGATACCGGAGAATGACACAAGTACTTAACTTTTGTTATGCTATACTAACCTGTTACTGCAAATAAAACTTTCATGTGCTTTTATCAAGTGGTGACAACTAAAACTAAAACATTTGTTTAGAGATGGGGAATGTTAGCCGTGAATAAAAGAGTAAATAACAGTTAAAGTTTTAATGAAGATGGGGAGAGAGAAGGATAAATCAGGTGGTTGAAAGGTACACCCGGTTAAAAAGCTCAATCCCTGGCATGTCTGTCTCCTTTTGCCAGGACAATCAGCTCTAACGGACTTAAAAACACATACATGTGATGTTTGGTCTGAACACATCTCCATGTTGGAGAGAGGTGGATGTTACCAGAGAAACCGTGACATGAATTTTACTGCCAGCACAAGACTCGTTTCTCAGTCCAAGGAACAAATGACTTTACGGCAGCCTCTTAGTGCCTGTACAGGGCAGAGCTCCCACATCGGCCTAAAAGGAAAACACTACTGGGTGGTTACAAGAAGGGCGAGATAGATGCCGAGCATGTGCTGTGGGAGTGTTCTGCAACACAGGCGGCGTTTTCCAATATCGTGTGCGTAAAAGTTCCAGTTGGCACAGCGCGCACGCAGCAATGTAACTAGACTGGGACATGGCATCAAGTTCCAGCAGCAGTTCATAAATTTCAACATCAGTTAAATTAAAGTCATCAGACACTTAAAGAAGGCAGGAATTTATTGCCAGTGGTGTTCCAGCACCAACATGTCACAACACACTGACAGATATTACAGCACACATTTCCTATTGCCTTTTCTGGGCTCCTCTCCTCCTCTTTCCAGTGCTACAGTCATTGCTAAAACAACCCAGCACTGACATTGCACCATTTAAGGCTTTGATTCCCAATGGGACCACCCATACTATAAATGGATCCACCCAAATGGATTAAGGCACCCACTTGCTTGTACTTTTCCTAAGAGCTCTAAATCAACAGCCAAGTGGCCGACAATGATGACAGCATTTAGATGGCTCTGCTACAGAATGAGAGAGACTTTCAAGTCACAGGTAAAGACAGTGAAAAGGCATGCTTAATAAAAAGAGACAGTAAAAGGAGGGAATGCAGGAAATTCTTCCACTGCCATCACCCCAAGAGCCATTTGATCTACAGACGTAAGGTCTTTTCTCCTTAGCATTAAGATGTGTTCAAGCTCTCTGGTGCCATGTATGTATCATGATGCAGGTGACCCAAGATCCCTTTCATGCGCTGCAACCCTGCCCAGGTAGGCACGTTCACGCTCATGCTCACAGGAAGAACCTGAAGCTACGGCCACGAGAAGAAAAATAGTGACAATGCCACACAAAAAAAGCAGGCAAAAATTAAACCTGTTGTCATGGCAGAAAACCTGCCTCTACATCCTCTCGGACATCTCTAGGTATCCTCTGATGCTTTTTTTCAAATACTGATTCAGACTGTGCAGGAATCAATCTTCCAAGCTAACCACATCTGGCTGAAATTTAGCACCAAAGCTAAATGAATCAGCTGTCAGCGGGAGCAGACAGAAATGAACTATTGCTCCACTCGACTGAACTTTTCTACAACCATTCTCTATTTTCATGGTTTTGTAGAAAGGACAGCTCATGAAATCACTGCCAAAACCACAATGACTTAGATAATCCATATATTTACACAGGCCATTCTGTCCTCCTCCCTCTGCTACCACAGTGGATCCGTCACTACATCACTACAAAAGATATTTGCAACAATTTACAAGATTCTGTCGAATCTGAAGCTACATAGTGATCGCTTTCATTTTAGATGGTAACAATGCTCAAAACAACATGAGCCCAAGAAATGCACTCCAGTCATGTGAAACATAGCTGAAAAGACTTTAACGTGTTTCTTGTTCAACAAAGGACTCTGCAGTACATCTGCATCGTCCCCAGTGGTGCTAGTTTTTGTCATTATGCAAAAGTACTGTTTAAAGGATGGGGAAACCTGCAGTCAGCTGAGACTGAAGAAGCCACCTGAGTCAATGACCAGACGTTTGTCCCACTGAAAACGTCCATATGAACAGAATCAATTTGGGGGGGGGGGGGGGGGGGGGGGGGTCCTCACCTGGATGACTGAGCATGCATCACGTCATTCTCAGTCATCATTTCTTTATCTAATCTCGAGATACGTCATCAAAACCAGAAACGTTGCGTTTCACTTGCAGTCCAGCAAACAAAGTAAATGAGACGACAGTTGATCACACAGTGAGAGCCTAAATAGCCCCTAATTCAAGAGCACTTTAGTTTCCAGTGTGCCCCGTCTTGTCTCTGCACCCTATTGGACCATCTGAGAAAGCAACACAAACTGATAAAATCTCAAGGATCGCTGCATAACCAGTGGGCCTCCTGTTTGTGCATCTAGACCAGCATGAGGATGAGTTCACACTAGAGCTGGGCGATAGAACGAGCGTGACCGAAGAGAAAACAGATGATGGTTCCAATGCCGGAGAGATTGTCGAACGGAAGAGCCATAGAAGCTCCGTAGTGTGAAGGTATTTCGGCTATTTCAAGTCTGACAAAAAACAGTAGCGTGCACTGTAAATTGTGCCGAAAACAAGTCTGGAAATACAATAAACTGGTGCATGCGTCACACTGTGCGCCACGTTATTGTTTCGGTGAAATGAATTTCTACAATACTGTTAATTCTACTCTCTGCAGTGTTTAAATGCTTACATATACACACAGTTACTGTCCCTCCACACATACGACTCGGTTCTGCTTCTATGCCCCAGCTTTGTTTACTTTTTCCCACCGAGGCTTCTAGACTTCTGATTGGCCAACATTTCTGCACGGTTAGGAATCTAGCGCCACCTGCTGCTTTGGCATGTTCATAGCAGCGTTTTCCTTCATTTCTGCCTTTATGTGTGGACGGGATTATTTTTTAAAACGAAAACGGAAAATCTCCGTTTTCAAAAATACCCGTGTACGTGTGGACGTAGCCTCAGTCTCTGACTGGAAGCGCTAATTCGTCATTCGGCTTTTGTCAGACTAAAGTAACTGTTAAAACTGTTTGAAAAGCTCAGCTATACAACAAGGAGAGATTGAGAATTTCCTTTTAGTTCTCAGTTTATTTGATATTGACAAAAGTTAGTCAGTTTCGTCTGTTCTTCTGTAAAACAAACTAAGATTTATTTTTAGAATTAATATTTTGTTTCTAAGTGGAATTGACAATTTAGTCTGTTTCGTTTGTTCTATTTTGAAACTTAAACGCTTTAGCGGCTGCCTTTTGTGTAGTTTGCAATATTTGCCTTTATTTATCTGAAAAAGTCTCGTGTTCCTTAAGTACATCTACCCTGTTGAACTTATTATGGGAAATAAATATTTCAATAAAAACAAGCTGCTGATTATTTCACATTTTACTTGTGAGCAACGGCACATTTAAATCTTACAAATATAGTTATTTGGCTTATATCGTGATAGATATCGTTATCGCCTGAAATGAAAAAAACATATCGTGATATGAAAAAATCTCATATCGCCCAGCTCTAGTTCACACCAAAGCAAAATCCAAAAAATACAGTTTAAAACACAGAAAAGTTCTTTGTCAAGTTACAAAGTAAGTCATTGCTAGAGCCCCAACACTGTGCCACAGTCTTGTAGTCCAGATGGTGGCCCCTCCATTTTCAAGTGAATATTGGGAAGGCTGTAATGTTAACAAACTGAAATATGGAGAAAACCACGAAATTACGGCTTTCTGCTCCCAAAATAAATGGAGGGGACTGAAGTGCTATATATACACACTTCCCACTGCTGCAGCCATGCACAACAGACACTTTCTAGGCCACAACCAGTCGCGTTCACTGCGAAAAATACTAGCTCTGCTACTAATTATAACCTCCAGTAGAAAGGTGTCGGTGCTGGGACTTGTAACCAAAAGCATGCTGAAAATATTCATCTGGCAACAGCTGGGCAAGTTAGGACGTGCTGCTGTTCAGAGCCGAGGGAAGGTACGCGTATGACCATCACCGAGGGATGAGCGGTGAGGATGAGGCAGGGCTGGGTGTTTCCCAAGCCATTATTACAGAGACTAACCAGGTTCATATTACAAATGATCAAAGTAAGCAGAGATTAATATGAGCTAATAATCCTTTAAATGTCTTGCAGAACAAACCAGACTTCTTGCATAATTCATAATTTATTTAGGCACAAAATCACTACACTAAATTAATTCAATTAACCTGAAAACCAATTATAGGATCTATCCAACAGTTAACCAGGCAAGGAAGCTCAGGTCTGATCCATTTAGGAATTCTCCATGAGCTCAAGCTCGGCACTGTAAGCTGTGAGAACAAACAGCGGCTGCACAATAGCCGTCAGACACTTAGATAACAGTTACAGGGCTAATGACCTCACTGATAAGGAGATTGAGTCAGGCTACATACAGCGGGGATGGCCACTTGTTCTGACGAGGATGCGAGACAACCCCAGGTGATCGCCGGCACCGAATCTCTCAACATGCTGATAACCGCAGGCTGCACAGTGCCGGACGTAGCGTGGAGTACCACCAGGTACTGCTCCACCTCCACACACCTGCAGTGGGTGCGCACAGGCTGAGGGTCACGTTCCTGTCTCCCATCATCCTTTTACTGCTGGGTGGACTCATCAATGTGAGAGAAACAACCTGGGTTTCTAATGGAGAACGAGGCCACTGACAGAAGAAGCCGACTTTATTTGGAAAAGCAGAGGAAACAGATAAAGCGGATGTTGCTGAGACCGCCCATAGAAAGCTATTCAAGTCTATTGGAAACCATTAGACCTCGTCACACGTGAGGGACTTTCAAATCTATGAAATATTTGAAATTTTAAAACAAAGCAAAGCCTCCATCAAGGATCTGTGGTTACGGCCAGCTTACTGTCTGCTCAACACCCCAACCAAAGGGCAACTGTTCAGTTACTTAGAGTCTGTCTTTACAAAAGCCTATAAAAGTCTTTCTTCTTCTTCAGCATATAAACGTTTACAAGCATCAAGTCAGAAGAATGCTCGCTTCAAGTTAAATGGTTCGGAGAAATAGAACAGCCTGTTTCGCGAATGCCTAAGCCAAGGCCCAGCATTAAATAAATAAGGATTATTTTAAACCTGAAAAGATGAAAGTCCCAGAATCATACTCAAAATATGGAGTTGAAAAAACAATGTAAAAATAGTGTCAGTTTAATTGAACCAAATGGCCAACAATAAAGTTTTGTGATTTTACAGAGACTCTAATGTACTAATGAGTCCAAACGAACTTTTGTCCCAAGGAACTGCTGAGCTTGTGAGAACGGTTTGGATGGGGAGAGGATATGACTGCTGTAGGGATGAGGACAAAGTATTTAAACTGTCCAACAGTATCAGGAGGGAAAAACCTCACGGATTTCACAGTTGCTTGCTACAAACGCTACACACTCTTTCTAATAAAAGCCCAAGCTGAGAAATATTTGATATACATGACGTTTCCTTCTAATAAACATGTGTCGCCTTTAAAATCTGTCCAATCAATGAACAGGAAGGAAAAATGAGTGAAGCACCTAATTGGTCTTGTTTTAACTGCACGAGGGGAGAAAAAAATGGATTTGGGGTGATGCCCAATTGTTTTGTCTGTATGCTGACCTTCAGCAGAGGGAGGAAACGGTGTGAGGCAGCTGTCTATATATAGAGGTGAACAACAGAGACGACTCAGTGGAAAACAATTGAGATGACAATCAGTTCGACCGCAGGATTTCCACCAGAGGCTTCTCAGGAGAGGGACGGCGCAGGACGGCGTGGTGGGCTGTGGGCTCGTCAAACCACAAAGAATTCATTTTAATGTTTGGGGCAATTTTAAGACGTCTATTTACAGTCAGTCTCTCGGTTGTGTGCATTACAGGTCACAAACCCATTCTCACACACTTATCCACAAAACCACCAAATCACTGTGTGTGGAACAAACAGGCTTATGAGACACTGGGTAACCAGACTGCCCAGCATTGCACAGACGCTTTGTTTTATCATCGAGAATTCGCCCAGACAACGAATCAGCTGCACGCAAGCTCCACCGGCCTGAATGACCGCCATTCAGGTGGAAGATGGAGAATTGTGCTGACGAGCTGCTGACATTATTTGACTCATGCGTCTCCGAAGGCAGGAGGTCAGAACAACGAGTGCGAGAGACATAAATGCATAAAGCAGTGTAGATATTAAAGACAGGCCTAAAAATAGGCAGGTCACTGTCAAATTCGCCACCACGCTACGAGCCAAGGTCAACACTTGATCAGTGTCAGCAAGCAGCACGGAGGCACAAAGAACGACAACTACAACCGATACGAGCCAGCTCTGTGGGCTCCCCTAATCTATTTCAACTATTTCAATTTGTCCTCATTGCTCGTGCTCTCATCATCGTCGCCTAATTTGTCACATTCCCCCCTCTCATTATCCAGTTACGAAGATTGAGCCGAAATACCACAAATTGCAAGACTGAATGCTTATGTGTCCCAGAGTGGTCTGACTAAGCACACACGACTGACAGCGTCCATCGTTTGGAAACGGGGGGGGAAAGCCGATCGAGGAACTTTAACACATACCATCACGGACAAACGAGCTACAGTGAGATGTTCAGTGAATCCACTGAGTCATGTGTGGGTGGGAGTATTAATGTATGGGACAAGGAGCGGGTGAACAAGAGAAATTCAGCATTACTCGTAGCTCACTGAGTGCAGTGTGTTATCATGCCGATCAAACTACAGCACAATTAGCTCGATTACTGTTTTTGACCGTTATCCACCAGCTGCATTCCTTGGCTACAGTAGAGAAGATGCTGATGTGCGATATGATGCATATATGTGCAACATAATGCTTATTAATTTCCACTGTTTGGCTATGCGCCTCTATACTTTTATAAGTCTGTATAATTTTCTTTAACTCTCATTTCCAGCTCCAGTAGAGTCGAATCCTGGACTCTACTGGAGTAGTTTTGTATCCTGGCAGTTAAAAAGAATCCTTTATCTTATACTGGACCTTGGTGCAACCCCTCAGTAGGGCTGGGCCATATCATACCGTTCACGGTAATACCGGTACAATGTTAGCCAACGATAAGAAAATGAAATATTGCGATAGAATATGGGTAAAACGCGCATGCACAGTGCCTTTGTTTTCATACGCACATGGCAAAAAATCACGGCGGCGACAGAGAATGAGAAGGGAGAAAGCGGATCGTTGAGTGACACAGATGAACCAGAACTGGTTTGTAAAAATGCTGCAGTGATGTGGAACTGGTTTGGCTTTTGTCCGTTAGATACACAACAAAGCACTATTTTTGGTAGAGCATGCCAGCGGGCCGTCGTTATTACCGTGTTTGTCAGAATAAGGTGCGCTTAAATCTGGGAGTAATCTGGGTCCTAAACTCCGCCCCTTCAGGTCCCAAAGTCAAACGAACACTGCGACATCACTGAGAGTTAAACTGTCTAAATTCTTTCATCTTTACTAAAGTGATCAGTGTTGCTGCTTTACCAGGTGTAACAATTAAGTTTAACATCCAGGCATCCATGAAAACAGAATTTATTACACTTAACGGAGTTAGAAGTTAGCAGGAAGTTAGCTCGCTAGTTTCCTAAGCATGATATACCATGTTCTGACTGAGAGGTTTCTGAAGCATTCAAGCGTACAGCTCTGCCAACACTTCCAACATGAATGAAGACAGGAAACTAAATAGCAGTGACGTTTGTAGGGTTACTGAAGTTGGGCTAGCTGGTATATAATGATGTGCTACGTGATTGCTAGCGACACAGCTATGTTAGCATAACATAAACACAGTGAAGCTGGAGGACGAACACTAACACTTTCCCACTAGATAAAAGTTAGCGTGAGGGTTCCTGATGGTCAGGAACAAATGCAATCGCATGGCAGGATGCTGTAAACGGACCAAACTTCAGTCAGGAGAACAACTGAGATAATCCATCCTAGGGCTGCTCAATTAATCGAATTTTAATCACGATTACGATCTGGGCTTTCAACGATCATTAAAAATGACTGAGCCGATTATTAGCCCCTCCCTCATTTATCCGCGACACCTTAAAGGCCAGTCCGTGAAAATATTGTCGGGCATAAACCGGTCCGTGGCGCAAAAAAGGTTGGAGACCGCTGATTAAGAGGACCCGAGGGAAGCTCGGAAAGCTAAGCAGAAGTTATTTGGAGAGTGACTGCCGTTGGTTGAAAAGAGAGTTTAAAAAAAAAAAAAACTTCAGTGGTGTTGCACACTATTATATATTATTTTTTTAAAGTCATTGTTAACCCTTTAAAGCCGGTCAGAGCAGCACGCTCCGTTTTGCGTAACTATTTTTAAATCCCTGTAGAATCTGAACCGTGTAAGCTAGCGCAATAATTTGTTTTGCATATGAAACCGGAGGAGTTGTACTTACATCTTATGCCATCAGCTTGTCCTCGGTCACGGTTTCCTTCCGCATAAAGCTTTGCAAAAATTGCATAAAAAGCGCTTGCAGGAACAAAAACATAATATTCCAGAAACACGCTTTGCCGTTACTATCAGCTGTTCGTAACACTTCCCACAGTGAAATGATGCACCTGCTGTTTTCTTTGCAAATTTGCATCATAGGATTGTTTTGTTTTTCCTGCAGTATATAAAAATTGCTGTATCTCCAAAATAAAACTATGAAGACACTCAAAATAAATTTCCTGTTGTTGTAAACTATTTTTTGCAACTTTATTGTATTTAAAGTTTTGAGGGATAAACCTCTTAAACTTCTCCAAGTAGAAATATATGTAAACAAAACAAAAGCGATTTTCAATTTTTTTTGTAGTTTATTGCACTTTTTTGCAATTTATGTAATTACTATGCACTTAATGCAGACATATTATTAAAATATGGGCTATAACAGTTGTATTGATGTATAGCAACTTGAAATGCTCCCACAAATGGCACTACAGCATGTAAAAAAAATAAATAAAAATAATATAAGCTCTGGTGGACTTGGTTCTATGGTAGGTCTTAAAGGGTTAAATAAATATCGTCAAATAATCGTGATCTCAATTTCAGTGAAAATAATCGTGATTATCATTTTTGCCATAATCGAGCAGCCCTAATCCATCCACAATACGAGGTTAGTCATTAATATACTGCAACAACAAGGGAATAGAGCAGCTGATAGAGAATTCAACATTAATGAATCAATGGTACAGAAGTGGAGGAAGCAAGAAGAATGAGTTTAATAAAGTTTGATTTATCTGACTGCTTTGTTTCGCTTAATGTGTCTTTTAATCCCGTGCAGCTTATGGTCCGAAAAATACATATTTGACTTTTTTATTTGGCACACTGCAGTTTAATGTTGCAAAGCACCTCTTTTTAACTTCAGTGAATATTATACATGGTTATGCTCAGGATATGTCAGCACATTTCTACTGGAAATGCCTTTTGGTTAAACTTTCAGCAAGGAATTTGCATATGCACTGTTAAATGTTTATATAACTTTAATGCACATAAAAAACAGCTGCCTGTTTAAGTGAAAATCAGTGGGTGGAGCCCTGCTCTACCCCTCAGTTCATCAAAGTTATTTTAATCCAGCTTTGTTCTGATTGGCTGCCCCTCCTAACCAGAACATTTGATGTCTTAGTAACATCATACAGAACAAAGAATTAAAAAACAAACAAACCTTTGAAACGCGCCTAAGGATCGCAGTAATTACCTGCACGTACACCAACTTCATTATCTGAAAATGTGGTCATATTTATTATAAGCATCCACCACTGTAATAGTACCTAATAGAAAAAATCCCTATTAAAATCAGTTACTTTGAAAACAGCAAGGAGTGGATAAAAATGTCGCTACATTTCTCAGCAACTGTGGGATTTCATAGCCTGGCTGTAAGCGGCTGCAGCACTGTTCTAACACTCTTGCTAATTTGGCCCCTGGTGTGTTCAGTCCTTATTTAGTCTGAGCAAATTCAGAGGGCAAATACCAATCCTCTCTCTTTGGCATGAAGTCCCCTTTTACAAATATGACAGCATGCAATAAAGGATCAAAGTGTGTGCTTTAGCAGGGATGCAGCTCGGCTCCGTCCTGTCAAGATGCTGAAGGTTGTCTACATTGTCAGCTTCTACACATGTGGTGCTTTATGCACTTCATGTTAAGGTAAAGTGTGCAAACATATCCTGAGAAAGAGAGGAGTATGAACAAATATGCACAGCGCGTAGCACTGCTGCCCTGCACAGACACAAGCAAAGCCAGCAGTCTCTGTCACCAGGCAAAGCTGGGATGCAGCAGTCTGGGGGGGAGGAAAGAGCAAACAGGGCGAGAAACAGGAGGTGAGGAAAAGAGGAGAGGATACTGAGGCAAAGGGAATATTGTGCTGTAAAAGTGTGGAGCACTGGACTGAATAAAGCAGTGAAAGAAAGTGAGAGCTGACAGAGAGAGGGGAGCAGAGCAAATGTGCGAGTGGTGCTGGTGGACAAAAAGCCAGACCTGGCTTCATCGAAACAGCTGCCGCTCTCCCCAACGTTGCACCTCAGCTCCAAATTCCACAGGCAGCCCGGCCGTGAGGGGCTGGGGCCTGAGTCAGCGCTTTTTACACAGAGCTGAGCCCTCTGCTCAAAGCAGCCGGGGGACAACAGAGTCCTGCAGCAGCCACGTTAGTCAAAGGTGCTGCACTCGAACCATCAACTGATTTCATTTGGTTTTTCATGAAATAACCAACGAAAAGCTTTTTAAACTCCAATTATTGCATCAAAATTACATTTTCAGCTACTAATGCTGTAGTACCATTACATAAAAGGTAAATAGCCTGTATTTGTGTAGCGCTTTACTTAGACCCCAAGGACCCCAAAGCACTTTACACTACATTCAGTCGTCCATCCATTCACACACACTCACACACGTAAAATTAAATAATGCTGCAAACGATGCATCAAAGTCAAAGGTACTGACAACAATAGTAAAAATTGGGGCTTGACGATATTTAAAATGATCAAGCTAACCCCTGACAGTGTTTACATCACAAGTCAGAGACAGCCTCCACATTATCCACGCAGCGGGGGGTTCCACGACATCGACTGGTGGCCATATCAAGAGCCACGCCGGGTTGTAACACAGCAGCAGAGCAAAATAAAAACTACACTAGCAATACCTCAGGGACGACTGAAAACTAGTCCGCAGCGTCACCGAAACACAACTTGTGACGTGCAGTGGCGGGACTCTCGTCATGGCACTGATTGCCTAATTGTTCCTCCTGCCACAGCTGGTGCAATAACCAATAAATAACATCCCAATAACTGAAGAAAAAAAAACATATCACATGCCTGAGTTTGGATGCCCATCTGGTTGGAATGAATTCTTACTGGGACGCGACAAATGCCGATGTTACGTTACATCCAAACTACGAGATAATAGGAAATATAAATTAGGAACACGTTCCCATTAGCAGAGCCAATGTCAAATAAACTCTTAAGAAGAAAGAATCGTTTCCCTGCTGGCAGCTAGTTCAAGCCTGGACAAGCAGAGGCTCTTGGCATCTGCCTGTACCAGGATGAGATTTTAGGCCAAATCGTCTGGCTCCTCGTCTGGATGTCAGAGAAAGATTCTGTACGAGGAGGAAAAAACAAAGGTCCAGGGAAGATCATACGCTGCAATTTTCTCCCATGTTTGTGAACTAGTAAGCAGTGACAAGGCAGCTGAGGTTAAACTAAGAGGTGTTTCTATGGTGTATTGATAGTCATGTGCTTTTGTGCTGAGGTGTTTTTTCTGTTATCAAACTGTTCTCCCACCAGGAGCTCAGTCTGAGTGGAGTTTTTTTTCTCCTCCTCTTACCTCATGTAGTGTATTTTCGTTGTTTTTCCTATCAGCCTACCTTTCTGACATGTCTCCCCAATGTGATGTTTGTGTAAAGTTGGTCAGAAGGTTCCTTTGTGAGTGCGCATGCGCCATTAGCGTGCTGCCTGCTGTAACCCCTAATTTCCCTCGGGATGAATAAAGTATTCTGATTCTGATTCTGATTTTGACCTGAGGTCTGAGGCAGTGGAGGGTCAAGCTGCTGGCACATCAGCCAGCTGACAGGAACATGTGGGTTTAAAAGAACAACAACGAAGAACGATGATTTTAGGCTACTTGCACCTCAGAGTTGAACTTTTCCCTCTTTGAGAATCCGACCATGCTGAATACGTATACAGGAGAACACCAACACCTTCCTTAAATATTACATAAATCATACAACACAGTGTACAAACAGTTTGAGCTGGACTGAGCAGAAAATGCATTGAGGCCAAACTGTGGCTATTGTGCATCGACTTTATGGTGGTTAAAGGTGACGTTTTCTCCAGAAGGTTTCACATCAAAGGTCTATCACAGCACAGAAGAACAGCAGTGTTGTTCGAGTGCACTGAACAACATCCACAGTTAATGTAAGACATGAAGAGACTTTCAAAATCCTTCACATAAACACTCCGTGTGGTTTTAATAAACTAGTCTTTGAAATGCGCCTCTCTAAGACCTTTTTTCCAATATTACTGCAAAATGGTTTTGTTTCCTCAGTAAGGCCGGTGACACAATTCCAGTTCAGTGAGTGAGTATGGGAAAAGACAAAACTATGCAAGCGAGCGCCTTCGCCAGCTGGCGATGGGACCGTCTCAGCTGAATGGGCTGAAAGGGGGCGAGCAGTTTTCCCCAAATTCATCCTTTGACGACATTTCAATAAAAAAACAAAGAAAAAGGGGAACACACTGTTGGTCAGTGTGTGGCGTTGATGAGTGTGACTGCTGTCCGCTCGGTAAGTCTCGCTGTTGCTGACTAATTGCTCCTCTGAGATTAAGAGTCATTACAGGAGGAGACCAACTTGTTCCCCTCAGCATGCACAGAATAACAATAAAGCATCGAGTCACACTGAAGTCTCAACAAACTCCTCTCAGCTTCAAACTGGCAGCAATTACTTAAGTAAAAGCCCTGAATGAGGTTATCTGAGCACTATGTACCAAGTATAAGACGCGATTCCTAAAAAGATGGAAATGATGACTTATTTTGTGCTAATGCAAGAAAGGCTGCACTCCAGGTCCAGCAGGAAAAGAAACATGATGAGCCAAAAGCCGAACAGCTTCATTTTCATTTAGTCTGCAAACACTGGCTGCAGTGATGGACAGACAGCTGAATGGGGAGGTCAGCCAAAGCCAACTAGCAGCCACTGTGAGGGGAGGAACAGAAGAAAGGAAAAGATGTGAAAATGAGGAGAAATGAAGGTGGAGAAAAGTGGAAAAAGGAGAGAGAAGGGCAGGGGGGGAGCATGTGCAGTCAGACCCCGGGGATCCTGAGAGGCGGGCTGATAAGCTCCATGCCCGTCCTCTGGGAAGCCTTCCCCTGCCACTCTCTGATGACACAACTACCAACAGGCATTTCTCTGCCTACAACGCTCCCAACAGATTAACCAAGTGTTTCAAAGGCCAACTGTGAATATGCTGAAAATGTACAATTTCACATGTGTTACTCTGGTGAATTCCCCCAGAGTGGACTCCAAATGAAAACAAAAGCCAGCTTTGCTATCACAGGTAAGGTGAATCTCCCCATTAATGAAACGGATAAAGTTAAAGCAAGACATCAGTTAGCAATGAAATGTAAATGTTACGGAGCTCCTCTGATGACATGGTCCAAAATACTATTTCGAGGGCACGAAATGCTAATTTGTGGGCACGAAACACTTGACCGATAACCGTGATCCTTCCCAGGCCCTTGCAGTTGGTTGACAATAAAATCTATCCCGGCGTCCAGGTCGTGCTTACGTCTGTAAGCTGGGCTTGCAGTATCCTGTTTAAATGCCTCTCTGTAATAATGGTTCCTTGCATTGCAGATTTTTCAAAATGCATTTGTAGCTCATCCCCAGCCTAAAATAAAACCCAATCATACCGTCTCTGTCCACGGTGTGTAGGTTTAGCCTACTCTCATGCTTATGTCTCTACACAGCAGTCCAGGAATTGTATCAATGATGTGTGCACGTTATCTATTTCGTTGCCACGTTATACCCAATTCGTGCCCTCAAACTAGCATTTCGTGGCCACAAATAAGTATTTCGAGGGCACGAAATAGTATTTTGTGGCTGCAATTTATTTATTTTTTTGGACCATGTCATCAGAGGGGCTCTGTAAAATGTACAACTTCCACTCGCCAAAAATGGCAGAAATGACATCACTATGACATGATGACGATTTAACATTTTGTTAGCTTTGCTTAATCTAACCAAAGTCAGGAACAATATTCAGTAGACAGAACAGGAATCTTGGACCTCCTGTGCATACAACAGACCCGGCTGACGTTAAGCTAACTGGTTGGAGGAGGTGCTTTCGAGTTACCCAAGAATGATCTGAAAATGTAACTTTCAGCAGCAGAGCAAATTTAGCTGCGTATACAAAGCTGCCATGTTTCAGGCGCAAGGGAATTCTGTTTTTGAACTGCTCCACATTTAATTCAGACGAGGAGTAAATTAAACGTGGAGAACAATGATACGTGGTCTAAGAAAGGGTAAGCGGTTTCCCCTTTGGGTCCAAAAACTAAGCTGCAGACAGCAGGACAGGGCAGGCCTCTCCATCATCTGTCCTTTCCAGACACGTGCTGGCATTTGTGATCACGTGAAAAAGTGACAGAAACACTAAGAGCTGATGAGAGCGAGCAAACAGGCATGTCGCTGTGAAAAAGGAATTCAGCAGAAAGGAAATAAACAGCGTGACCTTGCTGCGTCCAAAACACCAAAACGAGCCACAGAGCACACAATGACACAATGCGATACAGATGTCCCCGCTTCCTCGTATGACATCATGTACCCGCTGGGTCCGGAGCACCTCACCGAGCGGTTGTGGTTCCTTCCTGTTCACTGTGCCCGCCAAAGCCACCGGGCAGCCAGACAGGAAACGGCAGAACAGCTGCTGATCGAGGCCAAACACGATTTTAATATCTGACACAAACACTGACATTTGATACAGATTAGGGAACTTGAGTTATAAAATGCATTTTCTCCACATCACTCCTGTTTGAGGGTCAAATATTTTCTCACCCAATTACAATTTATCTCAAATTCTTCTTCAGCAACCTTTTCTGTTACTTCGTTTATTGATTCTTCATAATGTCAAAGACCCAAACCCAGATCGTCTGCACACAATAAATCACTGCTCTGTCTTTACGATCCACCACGCAGGTGATGGATCGTAAAGTAAAATAAAAACGTACATTTCCTGTGCGTGAATAAGGCCAGCTACTGCAGCACAGCTGGAACAGCAGCTTGCAATAGCTTAGTTTATGTTGCTCTGTAGAAACCTCCAGGCCTAAAAATGAAGTGCTGAAAACTGCAATCCCTCAATTGGCCACCAGAGGCAGTCTCCACAACCGTAGTTTCCCGTGTTAAAACGACACCTCTTAGCCCAAATACCCATTTTGCACACAAACTAGTTTCAGTCTCAAAAACTAATTTCCTGCTTCATGAAAACTGTACAGAGGATGATTCTCTTTATTGCATCACTGTGGTCTCTCATTTTGAATGCTGCTAATCCAAGTCACCGAACTAGCTTTGCCAACCAAGTTCATCCTAATGGACAGTGATTACTTTCCAAAGTACTTCTACCAGCTCTGCACGGGTCTGTGAGGGGGCGTGAGGACTGTACTGTTACTTATCATTTAATAAACAAACTGTGACTCAAGTAAATGAAGCCTCAGTTAACAAAATGTAGGGCAGAACAAATCCTGGCCTTGTTTATACCTTAGTAATAAGCTGATAACTCAGCACTCCCTCCTCTTATCTATATATGGTCACTCCTGACTGAGGGGAAAAACCCCAGGATGAGTTGGCCTTTATGCGCGACTCCAACTCGACGCTGATCTTTAATGCAGAGGTTGCAGTCTGAGCATGTTTGGTCCCAACCTGCAGCGGTGGAAGGGACCGAGTGTATAAACGCAGAGGCTTAGAAAGTGTTGTGAACATGGTTGTTTTTGGTGTGGTGGACACAACTTTAAACTATGTGATCCAAAAATTCTTCTTTGGAAGCAGCGTGATTTAAGTGGCGGCTCTTTCTTTAACAGCGGAAAAACAGGGAAGAACTGAGGTCTGTGCACTATGAGATAGCCTAGTTAGGCAAAAAAAAACCACAATAATAAGAGTGTGTGTGTGTGTGTGTGTGTGTGTGTGTGTGTGTGTGTGTGTACACGCCTCCACTGCGAGCAGTGTGTGTTACACACTGCCAAAGCCTTGCAGGGTGGAGCACACATCAGCTGCAGCTGAACAGCTGGCCACTGCAGGCTAACATCGAGTCTGGACTGAGAAAAGGTCAGGAAGCCTCCACAGTGTTTGCCAACTGTGGCCTGGCAATGCCGCCCACTCTCATTCAGCTGCCAGCCAAACCGGGGAGTGAGACTGGTGCTAAACACAAAGGAGGCGACGATGGGAGAAAAAGATCGAGCGCGCGGTGAGATTGGAAAGATCACCATCATGGGTGGGTTGGCGCCTGCCTACGTAAGCCACGGATCAATGTGAAACTAAACTGATCCGTTATTCATCTCCTGCTTGCTCCATGAAAAAGACCGTAGGTGTAGCTCAGCTGCTGAGAAAGAAGAGGAGCGTTTTCTTCAAGTTAACTCTTAATCAGCTTAATCAGAAATATTTCAGCGTAATTAATTTAAAATAAGTGTGGGTGAAGAGTTGCTGGCTCAGACCGAGTTTCAGCTTCAAGTGAATAAACACACGCGCAGGCCTGAGCTGCTAGACCCAGGAAATGCTGCAATATGCAGCGTGCTTTCCCGTGTTCCCGGTGGCTGCAGGTCCTGTTGGGGTCTCCATTTCAGTTGGAATGAGGTCACCCAACAAGACGAAAAGCAAACCCATTCCACGTGTTTGTCCTCTTCTTCGCTTCATAAACATCGTTGGGAAGAAAGGGGAACACTGCTGCACCTTTGTCACGGCTGTGCTGCATTAGCAAAAAGGCGCGCAGGCGCTGCGGCGTGGCTACAAAGGGCAGCTGCGAAGGTGCAGCCTCTGTGTGCCGCACAAAGGCCGAGTGCTCACAGGCTGAGGGGGTCTTAGGTTTCACTGGGCCCATCTTGAACCATTTTTCTGCATGTAGGATTAAACCGTGTTTTGAGTACGTGTTAACACCATCTTTCTGTTCCAGTCTGTTTCCTATAGAGACTCCTGTTGGTCACGTGCACTTTGGCTCCTCTGCTGAAGTACAAATAAGGAGCTATAACAGCACTGTGTCACTACTCTGGTTAGCATTTAGCTAATAAGTGTCCAAATCCTGAGAACCGCACTACATGTGCAGCAGGTGTGCTTTTTTCCTTTGACCCTGTGGCTGGGTTTTCTGCCAAGAAGAAGAAAAACATGGGAGTGGTGGCGCTCACAAAACTTTTGAGGACAAGACGAGACTTGACCTCAGTGCTACTATACTTTTTGTGTGCAGCTATGCCACAGAGGTGTGGTCTGCTGCCGTGGACGCGCGTTATCACAGGGCTAAAACCTTACACGCAGATTCCTTCCACCGAGAGGGAAGAACTATTGTCTGGACTGGCTCACTGTTACGCCGCTGTTTTTAACTACAAAAGCTGAACTGAATCACTTTCACTGGTCCATCTTGTCCATAATAAAAGACCATCTGGGAGGCAGTTTATAATGGTTTCTTCTTGGCCCTGAGCTCTTCACTGAATAACTCTTAAAAATATAAATATAGTTAAAGACTGAAAGGTGTCATTCATTGATGTGGTCACGCAGCAGCCCTTTGGATTTCATAAGGATGAGCTGATTCAACACCAACACAGTTCAAATATGGCAAATCATGTAGATGCAGCAATGATCTAGCCGACTGTTATTATTCCCGTACCACCACTCGGATAAAACACCTCCAGTTCAGCTAGTCTGGCACGCTTCAAGCCCCAGTTTGAACGGTTACGGGCTGTGAGGAAATCATAATTGACACAAAAACCACCAACGCGCTGACCAGACCAAGTCTTATTGTGGGAAACACTGAAACCTGAGCTGCTGAAATGTTGAGTGAAATTAACCAGCAGCAGCTGTGAAGTACATATGAAATATGACACAAATGTAAGAAACGTGATTATTTGCTGTCCTAGTGCGTCCAGCAGCAGGGTGTTTCTTCTGGTTCAGAAAAGCCTTTGGGCAGTAACACTGCAAATAAGCTGAACCTGTCAGTGCTGCAAATCTGTTACTTCTGATCATCTCAGACACAAAATGTCCAAACTAACATTTTAACCCCAAATTCACAAAAATAGTTACAGAAATTATTTTGTTACAGCGCTCGACGCCTTCGGCTCTGGACAGCACATGATTGGGGAAATGTTAGTTATTCTATGCAGGAAAAGAATCCCTGAGTATCGCGCTACATGTTTAACTGTTTATATATCAGAGCTGCAGATGAGCACGACAGGCAGATAAGGGACACATCCTGGACATCTGTCTGGACAGGATTTCCCTAGCCGTTTACCACTGGGGCAAACTGGTTTGACCAAAGTCCACAATGTCTTCTGCAGTCACACACTGGCATATTTACAGTGCTCGTCAGTCGTTTACATACAAGTCATCATACCGCGAATAGTGTCGGATCTCATCTGATCCACGCAGGCTCAAATATAAGAGCCTGGGAACCACCGAGGCTCACCCGGGCCACGAACTGGAAACCGTCCACAGTGAAGCAAGTTTCACATCAGCGTGGACTGACAGGGCGCCAACCAAGAAAGACGCCTCGGCTCCAAACTCAACACCTTCAAGCTCAACTGAAATTTTCAGCTCAGATGTCTTCTGGAAAAAAAGAAAACGTTTTATAGACGAGAGAGATGCTTGGACAACCACGTGTGAGGCCGCTGTCCCTTGCACTATGGTAATAGCCTTATTCTGCTACACTGCATAAAGTGGATGGAATCCAAATTTTTCAACTTCAACTCAACTGCTAGACACTGAAATCTGGACAAAGCTGGGTGTCCCAACAGGACGGCGATTCCAAATAAACAGCAAAACGAGTTTTGAAATGGTCAGCGCACGCTACCATTAAGCTTCTGGACTGGCCTTGCCAAGCCCTCGGTCTCACGCAAACTGAAAATTTGAAGACTACGCTTAAAAGCCAAGTCCATGCTAGGAAATCAACTTGTTTAAATTAAGCAATCCAGCAAGAATTGTGCCAGAAGATTGTTCACAAGTCCAAATAATTCTTATTTATATACTTAGCCTGGTGCACAACCGACCAGTGTCTGAAACCAGCCATTTTATCTGCTTTTTCCATCCCTTTAGTCCAGTGGTCCCCAACCTTTTTTGCGCCACGGACCGGTTTATGCCCGACAATATTTTCACGGACCGGCCTTTAAGGTGTCGCGCATAAATACAACAAAATAAAGCTAGTACCGGTACCGAAAAAAAACAAGATTTATTCATAACACACGTGAAAAGACCCAGGAAAACAGAGTTAACGATAAAAACGATAACAAAATAACGCTGAAAACGATAAAAACCCTGAAAACCAGACATTTCACACCTGAGCCTCAACTCTCGCGGCCCGGTACCAAACGACTCACGGACCGGTACCGGTACGAGGCCCGGGTCCGCTGCTTTAGCTGATTGGATGCCACTTGCAAACAGAAGGATGGAACTGCACGTGGGTAGATATTCTCTGCCAACGACAGCGCTGCATGACAGAACCATGTAAGGTCATATCTTCTCTGAGTGACATCCTTCAGAGCCCAGAGTAGAACAACTGCCGGGTCCACCGTGGTAACTGTACGTGTGCGGCAGAGGATGAGAACAATCTTAAGAGCTACCTTTGAATGGATTTTGTTGAAAGGCCCTTTTTAATTAGAACTTTACAATTAAGGCACATTTCTATTCTGGAAAGGACACCGTAGCTTTGTTTGAGCAGCCATTTCAACTTACATTATTAAAATGCATAAATTTGGAGGATTCAATATCAGTGCCTTTGGAGTGGTAAATAACAAGCAGCAACACGGGACCTCTAGGCAATTATGACAGCTTGAATCTGCATGTTGTGTCTGCTAGAGCTCAGTTTCTAGTGACAACACAGGGAAATGTCACGATGAGGTCACCACTTGGCACTCAGGCGCCTCTCCTTAAAGGCTTGGGCTCACTGGCATTGTTGCAAAGCCAACTTGATGCAGCACATCAGCTGAGAACTAGCAAAGGGGGGCAACAACTGATTGTCCTAAAGGAAACATGTTTCAGCAGAGGCACAAAAGTACCTCGTCATCCTCATGCAGACTCCCCCAAAAAACATGAACAATGGCCAAATCCAGCCACTTCCAGCCTGCACAACTGCGTTTTTAGCACAGAATAGGTTGGCCAGATGGTGGCTGGTGGGGTAGATGAACTTAGCAGCCACAGGCAAAAGATTTAACACGTGTTTAACTGCCATCCTGTCTGTCTGTGACACAGTCACTCACTGACGGGCCAAACGGCTAGTCTGTCTGTAGAGGGGTTTTTTGTATTTTTAGAAACATAGACAAAAAGATTCCTGCAGATATGACACACAAGCGCTTTCCTTCTAATATGTCGCCTCATTGCCTTTTGTTTTAATCCACATTTCTGCTGTGAGGTCAATGATTTGCTCCTGCACTGCCACCCTTCTCTCAGGGCTGTAAAAGACAGCGCAGTCCAGGCAGCCAGGCATGCTCCGGCAGCTAGCTGGGCCTCTGCCCTACATAACAAAAAAAGGTGAGTCGCTCACATTCCTGCTTCATGCACAAACCAAACCCCAATGTCACACACACACACCTTCTCTTGTTGGTGTGTGTGGTCTTCCTGCTGTTCTCCCTTTCTCTAACCTTAGGGAGTCTTAAAGTTACAAAACAGCCAGAAAAAGGCAGAACCCCCCCCCCCCCTCTGTAGAAACTAATCAAAGCATGGGCGTGTGCAAGTGATTTCTGTCTGATGGGACAACTCTACCCTTCACGTGCATACAAACCCAAGCAAACTGACATGCAAAGTAGCCGTGATGACAGGAAAGCCATCTACTTCACATTAAGTGCATTCCCACTGGAATACATGGCGGCCTGCAGGGGAGAGAACATCTTTATTGGACCCGTCCCGGAAGCATTTCAAATCCGAACAGGCCTGCTCACCAGCCGATACATCCTCTTATCATTGTCAGCTTGGTATTTTACAGCATCTCTGTTTTTGGTAATAAACTGGCACCTTCTGTTTTAATGTCTAACCCTCCAACATGCTTTTGTTTTTTTCCAAAACACATAAAACATTTAACTACAGGAGAGTAAAGTGGCCTTGCTTGGCCCCTTCTCTCTTTAGTTTTTAGTGCGAGCCAGTGTGTTAAGAGGAGGCCAAAGTGAGCCCTGCTGCTTCTATAAAAGGAATGTGATGGGAGAAAGGGAGGGCCACTGCGCCAACAGTATTATTAGCTTGATCATCTTACCAAAGAAAGAAAGGGAAAATGGAGTAAATAAGAAGAATACATACCCCATTCCAAAAACTCCAGGACGTTTTTCTCCCTTCTGAGGGGGGAGTTGTTGCACTCATCATAGAGGCACACCAGGATATCCAGCAGCGTCTCCACACTCAGGCACTGGCCATTAGACTGAGCCGGCCCGTCCAGGATCAGCTTCTCCAGCTTCTTCAAACGCACCTCTCCCGACATGTTCTATTCCTTACTGTTGGCCTTTTGAAGCAATGGTGATGGATGGGGTTGGACGAGCAAACACCTCCTCGGCCTGGAAGTCAGCGCAGAGGGGGGCCTTGAAAAGTTCTCGCCACTGCACGTCTCGAAAAATAATCAAACTTTTGCGCGTTGAGGCCAAGCCGGTGCTAAATAAGCGATAAAATGCGCCTAATCATGACCTTCCTCTCGAGAGCCAGTATCTTGAAGCTGGGTGAGACGTACAGCACTTCCCCATTTTTTAATACCTATCCCCCCAACCCCTCAAAGGGTGCATAAGAAAAGAAGTAAGCCTGTAACAGACCCTGGCTGCTCCGGGCCGGCTGATTTTGTTGGAATCGCAGCGTTAGCAGGCAGTTTTCTGCTCTCCTCTGGCGTTAAGAGAATATATATATATTTAAAATAACCTAGTCGAAGCCGTTCAGAACCTCTCCCTGAGTTGAGACAGATATTTGGGATTCTCCATTCTTGCAGCAATCCAAAAAATGCAAACCAGATCTGCAATGCTACAAAGCCCCAGCGCCCCTCCTCTGCTCCAGGAATGGAAGGGCGACAGCAGCTTAGCAGCCTGCTAGGTTAGCTGTTCAGCTAACCAGGGAGCTAACGTTAACGCTACTTTTCTCCGTTCCTTGATGCCACAACTTCCCCCTTTTCCCGGGAGTTGACATGTAACACGCAGCGTTAACACGTCTCAACCAAATGCCGTCTGTCTCTGACAATGTATATATATATATATATATATATATATATATATATATATATTTTTTTTTTTATCTAACTGCAAAATATCCCCTTGTTTTCACAACTCACTGCTGGGAGATATGTTCTTTAAATCCCAATCTTCGTCAACGTCTCTTTAGTTTCTTCACAGTTCAAACGCGATGGTTAGCCAAGAGTTCCAACCAGCCTGTAAGTTAGCCGTCAAAGGAGAAAAATGCGGCTCCTTTTTTTCTCTTATGAAGGTTGCAGAAAAGCTCGTTTCACGTCAGGGGGAAGCTGTATTCTCTAGCCTCGCTTATTCCAAATACGGGACACTGCCTAAATTCCCCCCCGTCCTTCCCTTTGCACCGCCGGTCGTTCGCTGCTTTGCCGTCTTTCCCCAGTCAGCTACCAGCGGCTCGATGCCAGAGGCTTTAAACTGAAAAGATAACCCACTATACACTGCTCTGGTGCGCTGCAGCACCGCGCTGCATTGTGGGAAAAGTGGCTCTGCTGGAAATTATGAATGGCTTACAAATAGCTCTCGTCAGAAACGTAATTATGAGTTATTGATAAATACGTACCTTCTTTTTTAACCATAGAAGATCCTTCTAGAAGTAAGTCTCTCCAGTATGCGACCAATCATCCGGACTAATGTTTCTGGGCTGTTATTTGGGGAATTATTTTTGAAATTTTATTAAATTACTTTAAGTAAAAAGTAAAATTATTAATTATCACGTTTTTAGTTAGGTTGTTGTTTTTTTCTTTGGACGTTATACTTCTACCACCGTGTTTGCTGTTGTGGATATCTCGCGGATATTTCAGTCTCGTCTTACCAGTTTGATTTGAACACGGTGTCTCTGAACACGTTTCGACGCTGTCCAAAAAAAAGGTTATCAGTCTGTGATGTTAGGTAACGCGTTTACAGTTTCCAACTTCCACGCATGCTCGTTAATCCGCCATGTTTCCCGTGTCTCGAGACGTCCTCTATAGCTCGCGGCCTATCTACCACTGTTCTAACGTCTCTGGTCGCTGCTGCAGGCAAAATCCCAGATCATCATCATGGCGCCCGTCACAGCATCTGCTGTGCGAATGGGAGAGGCGGGGGGTGTTGATGGGAGGGGGTGTTGTCAATATTGTGAATGGGAACTGCGGGCTGTGTGCTGGTGGCGTCTTTTTCTTCACGCGGGAGTAACAATGACTGCTGTCCCTGTAACCGACCGCAAACACAGCACTTAAACGAGATACAGTCCAGCCTGCGTCAGTGCAACTGTGTCGAGTCCAGCTAGCTGTGACAGTGAGCCACCTCACACAGCCACATGCATCAAATATGACAGTCAGATTCCCCACAAACCATTATGCAATCTACCAAATGTGTCTCGCTTTTGCATTCACAGTCACACCTTAAATGTCTGACACAAAAAGGGTCTGTGTGGCACGCTCTCGCTCCCTATTTGCATAGAAACAGTGCATGGGGTTTCATGTAGTTCAGAGTCTGAACTGATCATTCCTTGTTTGGAAATGATCCCTTTAGTGCTTATCACTGCTCAAAGTGCACCCAGTAATCAATAACGGCCTAAGCAGCTGAATGTTTGGGGGAAGGGAGACGGAGAGAGAAGGAGAAGGTGTTTGAGGCCACACACCCCAACAAAGGGGAACATAAAACTTCCATACTTAAGAAAAGAAATAGTTCAGGGCCCCCTGACTGTAGAAGAAAGACACGAGATGTGATGAAGTAAGCGCACAACAACGTGCCATATAAGACGCAGTCACCTGATTAAAGGGAAATCAACTCTGATGTCATATAGTAGTGGTACAATAGCTATATCAAGCTATATAGTTTATGTCTTCCATATTTCCAGCCATATCCATAATCACATACTGTGTATGCTACCATTGTATGTAGTGTGTTATCTTACTTTTTTCACTGATTGTACTTATTTGTATTTTTGTATTTCCTTCTGATATCTGTACCTGAGCTGAGGTGACGCAAAAATGTCCCCGTTGTGGGATCAATAAAGTCTTATCTTATATTCTTGTACACAACACTTAAAAGTGCCCTCTTTTCACTATTTTTCCAAACTATTTTCATTGTTTGAAAGCACGATGTCAATAAAGATTCTGATTCTGAAGCAGTGCAGTTACGTCTGAGTGCTTTTGTTATTAGACACAATTCCTCGCACAAGTGTTGTTGCTATATTTCCAACACACTTGCTGTGTTTGCTTCTGTTTGTCAGCCTGCACTCAGACTGCTGTGCTTTGATTGAGTTTTCATTGTTGATTGTTTGGAGATGTTCATCACCCTTGTTGGATTGAACAGTTAACCGAGCCCATCAGAGAGCCAATCATCAGTGTTACTCTGCACAGCTCTGCACTCTTGGCCCAGTTTGGCTGTGAAAGGGAGGAGTACACACAACCTTCACTTCCAGCAGGCGTGATGGTTGCTGGAAACGGGTCTCGTGTGTCCGCGTGGATATTACATTCAAATGTGGATCATGTGATCAGGACATTTCACGTTGAACGCGTCCGTTTGCCATTTTATCGATGCATGTTCAATCTTCACAAGTAAGCACATTTTATCAGTAAAGTTCAAAAACACACAGCACCAAATGCTTCAGGACAGCGAGCAGCTCGACCATGAAAATGAAACGATGTGTGGTGAGAAAGCAGAAATCATGTGGCGTCTGCTGAGATAATCCTGTCACAGGTCGCTCTGAGCGCTTCGCAATCTTTTTGCCAAACCCAGTGAAACCGAGCGCCTTCGGTCTCGGTGCGTTCACTGCATATACTGAGGTGTATTTGTATTACAACACTTTAACGTGGAAGGATTGTTATTATTTCTCTTTCCAAAATTGTCACTTCCTGCACTGGTAGTTTAGAAGTATGTGATGAACAGGATCTAATCAGTCTGATACGACACTCAGTCCTCATTAATATCGTGTTTGGTAGGTGAATTATGTTCATGTAAAGCGTCTATAGTTAGTTTTAAATGCTTTTAAATGCTTCTGTCCTTCAGCAGACTTGATCACATCAGAGTTTGTGTGACATGGGTCTTGAAAGTTCGTAGAAATGTGAAATCCTTCCTGGTCGACACTCGGACTCTTTTTGTCCTCGCATCAATCTGGTGTCATTTTGTCGTGAAAGAATGAATATCATGTAAAACAGCAGTGATGGTTGCTCACGGCGTACAGTGCTTTACACATCTATTAGAACACCAGCCCATGTAAGGTTTATGCAACACTTACTTGAAATCAGTGGTGCTAAACATAGGGCCCGGGGCCAGAATCTGCCCGCCAAAGCCTCCAATCCGACTGCAGGGACGACTTTGACTGCGAGGATGGATTTTTGGACTTTAAACTGTGTATTTATAACTTTTATATGACATTTTCTGCTGACTAAGATTCCTGCATGGCCATTCATGCTACACCAAAGTATTTAAGTAATGCATAAACAAATAAATGGCAGACAACTTCCTGTTTTCCGCTGTGTACTGTGGACACTTTGGGGGGGAAAGAACATTTTCTGTGAATGAACAAAAACTGTGTTATATAAATATGATCGTTTTCAGTGATTTTACACATCTTTCATGTAGAAAAACGGACGTGTGCTGTTGAAATTCTTTATGTTCTATGCACATATCTCTGGGATTAAATGTGGTTAAATGTCACAGAAAGGCTAGTTTGACTCCTCCAGCCCACTTCAGATCACTGTGGGTTACCTGTGGCCCTTGATGTAAAACGAGTCAGCATCTCTGCTCTAAAGTGTCACAGTGACCAAAGTCATTCCTGATATTTCTGTAATGGTTAATCGACCAGTGTGCGCAAGCTGTTAAATCAAAATGCTGCTTTTAATGCCAAACTACAATTATTGCTGTTATCCATGAATTTTCACATTTACTCTTAATAAAATAAAATAAATAAGGTCATTTTAAACAAGTGCTTGACAGATTTCTGAGATATTTTTCTTGTTTTTTGACAAGGAGGTTAATAAATTTAAGCACTGCAAGTATCCTGTTAAAAGTCACGTACAATGAACAATTCAGTTCAACTGTTATGTTCACAAGTGGTCTAATTAGAATAGGACAAAGCAATAAGGGCAATAAAGAGATCTAAGTGTACATTTATTCATATATTTATTTCCTCGATGATGCTATCAATCCAAGTGTCGATGTTGCCTTCCTGCTATCTATTTAACGTCGTCATGATTATCGGATCTTTTGAACGTAGCACAGCGCAAATGGGGGTTTCGGGGTGGAAGTTTCCTTTAAAGCCTCTACGCGCTTGCGCACGGCGTCCTCTGCTGTACAAACCGTTTCAGCACAGCTACTGAAAGCCACGAGCCTTTTTGTAAGTTGCACAACAGAGCTGTTGAATTTCTTGCGTGAGATTTTCCCTCATCGGGTTGTAGATTTTGAAATATTTCCTAGGAGCCACGATGGTTCAGTCCATCACAACTGTCGATGAATTAAAAGCCAATGAAAATATGTACTGATAGTCCTAATTAAAGGTGTCTGATCCCATTTGTCTGCAGCGGGGTCAACGCGCATGTCTGCGCTGACTGATCCGTCATTCGCTGTGCGAAATGCAATTAAACCGTCCTGCGGTTGGTCGACATCGCGGAGGGCAGTAACAGTATTGCCCTGCACGGGTCTAGCGCTTCGTCTTTGTCACGCACTGATCGATGATTATTGGCAGCCAGCTTTAGATCCAGACGCGTCTGCGGGAGCTGAAAGAGAAGAGCTGGTGTGGACCATTAATGTGCAAACTAGTGCGGTTCATTTCTCCAAATATTTGGCGTGGAGATAAGGCGGCCAGTAGCAGTGATTGACAATGCTCGAGCGCATCATAATGGGGCTTTTGCCGTGACCACCAACACAAGTTCAATATTGACTTTTTGGAGCATGCAGCAGCTCCGCCTTGTTCCCAGGGAGACGCGTAATAATGAGATGCTACAACATAATGCGCAAACCAAACTGCGCCTCTGCCCTCTTCCTGTATACGCATTCAAAGCAGAAACAGGGAGGTCTGATGCTGCGCAAATGGAACCGATTGACCTATAAATTGGACTGCTTTTGAATGCAAATGGGCGGATACTAATTAACACCTGCGTTGTGGATTGAAGGAGCTCGTTGGGCCTTTGATTGAAAAGAAATGGCACCTATGAGTGTATGAGATGCGGCTTTGAACTAGGCAGCTCGTCTCTGAGCGTCATGGGAAGGAAGGAGGACTGAGAAATATCACACAAAGGCCATCTTAATTTCCCAAATTAGGGGTTGTAATGTGAGGCAGAGCGGACAGCAGAGTATTTTAGGCTGTGGAGAGCAGGCACTTAGACTGGCATCTGGCTGGACTGGACAAGATTTGCTTGGAATTTACATGTCTGCTGACCACAGACAGTCTACAGGTTTGGACCTCACCCGTGGCTCTTTGTTATGGAGGATGCGCTGATTATTATCATTAGCATACACTTTTGAGCAGCTTTATCCTTCCTTCGGTGTTTGAAGGAAAACAGAAGTAACAGTATACCATCAGTGTGCATGAACAACACCACTTTATTTTATGTTCAAGATCCCTGTAACAGTCTGTGATGAGTCATAACCCTGATAAACACAAATGACATTTTTTGATTAAAATGCAACTGAAATTAAAAAAATGAAGTCAAAGGTTTGTTTGTTAATGAATTGTCAAGGAAACCATGCTTGGCATAAACTGAATGTATATTTATCCAATGGCATGGAACATTTACAGGTACATGTAATCAAATTTTGGGCATACTTTTTATTTTTAATTTAATCCCAGCTGTAATCTTTGAAGAAAACAAAAAAGCATTTCATATTTTGGGGAAACAAACAATTTCAAATAGTTTTTAAAGCGTGCCAGAGAAGCCGAATACAAGACGTCACCCCTCTGTGGCTCAGATGTTGGACTATTGGAGTCTAGGCTGAGTTCAGGTTAGTCGGGGTTACTTGTAATCCTCACTGAGACCTCAAAGAGTTAACAACATGTAGTTTGGGGTAATGGCTGAACATGGTCTCTTTAGACTGTTGATTAAAGCCTAATTAACAAGTCTCATCGTTTAAATGAATAAAATGAACAAAGTGTCTGGTGACTAATGTTGTTTCCACTAATTGGGTTGTAAGAATGCCACAGACGTCAAATGTCCCAACCAAAAACACAATATCTATATATACATATTAAATATCATGAAACCAAAGACTGACGCTGTTAGAATGAACTAAAATTAAGCGAGTTTCTTTTTTATTAAACAAACTGAATTTTTTAGAGTTTAGAATAAAGCAAAAGAAAAACTACAGGAAGTGATACGGTGAACTTCTAAAGCTAACTTTAATAAAATATCTGCTTATTGGGATTTTGGATATGTGCATGACCGTGCACACGTTTGTATTGTATTGTTATACCACAGTGCCATTCTGAAGCGATGAACTCTCACAGTGTGACAAATGCCACACATACATATATAATAATGAAAAAAGTGCACAAAAGAACATTTTTTAAGGATAAAATCAAATCAGGAGCAAACCGAACTGCAAACCTGACCTTCATCAAAATCAGAACACAAACACAGGCGCACACGGACCCTGCCAAAGGCTTCTGATGCTGACTTACAACCAGCTGCAATGCAGGATCCCGACACAGACGCACGTTTTTAGTATAACTGAAATAAACAGGATGGATCACATCTATTTGTTACCCGCTGATTATCCCTCTGCACACTTACACGTACTTTACCTTTGCACACACGCAGCCACGCCGAGCCCGTTTCCAATAAATGCATTTCAAAGATTACAACACACGTGCACCGTGTCATGTGCTACTGGGGCTCTGCCACTAATTAATAATTTGTCTTTACTGGGCAGATGCAACCTCTCGAGCTGCTACAAGCGGGTCTGGCAGTCATCTGTCATTTGCTCTTCCTGTGTGCTCCTTCAGTCTGTCTGACATCTCTAAGCAAACACGGCCAATACACAACCAGAGCCTGGAGCTTCTGGGCAGCCAGTGAGAGCAACCCTCTTCTAATGTTTGTGTGACAAAAAAGGCAAGGCAAATCCTCGCAATGGAATCAGATAATCACCAACTTGTGAAGAGCCTGCCCCAATCCACATCCACCCCCTGCCTCCCCCCACACACACTCCCTTTCTCATACAGCCCCTGGATTAAACTGTCTGTTTGGCTAATAATTTTAATCTGCTGGAGTGGACCTAGAATGGGTTACAGGGGTCCGAATAAACATCTAATCCCCTAGCGTCCCCTCCTCCCTCGAGGCCCTGCACTCCTTCTCCATGGACCCCCCACCCACTCACTCCCTTGCTTGTTATAGACTCAAGGTGAACATGCTGCTTGGTTTTAGACCCTTTTGCTGGATAAAAAAGGTTCTGCAGCCATCCAGACAGAAGTTAAGCCCATCGTGTGACAAACTGCTGCCAGACTGGGCCCAGGCTGACATTGTCCAGTGGAATGTACACATCAGAGTGTGTATGTGTGTGTGTGTGTGTGCAGACAAGGGTGCTAAGGAGGAGAGGGCACTTCAGGTTCACAGGGTCAAGTAATGTCTGTCTGAGGCACATATGTAGCTGCATAGGACACACCGTGGGAGGACAGTATTCCAATTTAAGAGAAATTAGTGTCCAGATAAAGACAGCAACGGTCATTTATTCAACTTAACCAAAAAAGCTCTTCAGCACTTCAAATACGACAAGCTTGCTACAAATAAAACCCTTCTTCTCCACAGTGTTCTTCTTTTCAAAATCAAGTAAAAGCAAAAATATAAGCACATAAAACAAAGATCACGTGATTGTCTTGTCACTTAAATACACAGCAAGAAACGGATTTTAAAGAAATCCTCCTTCTGGCCACATCAAACATAACTGCGGTGAAATTACACGGATGGCCCTCAAGTCTTAATTGTTGCTGTTTGAAGTATGGCCACTTAGATATCCTGTTTAGGATGGGGCTGTATTGTCGCACCTTTGTTCTGATAAGGGTCCCTGCCCCCATCGACAAAGTGCGAAAGACGGGGAGGACCCGCAACAATATAAGGGACCAGAGGAGTGTCAGAGGGACACACTCTGTCTCTCCTGCGCTACTGTGCTGCCGTCTGTCACACTGAAGTTTCCTTCTCTCTCTCTTTCGTCATGGATTTCCTTCGGGCTTGTGTCCTTTTCGCCGCTCTCTTCGGTCTCGTTAAGGCTTTTACGCATCAGGATATGAAGGACGCACTGCTACAGAAGCTTGGGATGGATGAAGTTCCTAGAATCCATAAAAGGGATGTGGAAAATCTCGTGATTCCGGCGCATATAAGAAATAAGTACACGAGCATGCTGAAGATGCACCACAGCAGGAGGCGCAGATCGTTGCCTAGTCTTGCGGGCATCCTGAAAGGAATCCCCGGCAATGCAGGTAGGCACTTTTAAATGTTTAACAAATGGAGCATGCAGATTCAAAAAAAGAAAAGAAAACGATTTTGCTGTAGAGTATTTTACGTGCATAATAGCTGTAACACCCGGTGCACTTTTACGCACCAGTGTATATTCATGAAAAACGTCATTTTAACCTTCGCAAGAGGCGAAATTGACTAAAAAGCTGGAAATGGTTTGTGTCTTAGATATTTCCGGGGAGTACGTCTACTCTGACACCAGTCGGCAACGCGTGATGTTCGACATGGAGGCGAGGATCCCGGATAATAGTGAGGTGACCATGGCCGAGCTGAAGCTCTACCAGCGGGCTTCCCACCACAAACGATTCACGGTGGAGAGGAAGAGCCACCGGCCCGTCAGCAACGCCAGGGTCAGCATCTACTGGGTGGAGGTGCTGCCCAACGGATCCAACCGGACGTCGCTGGTAGATTCGCGGTAAGGGATCCGTTAAATTAGCCCCCCCCCCATCAACTTGCTATCTTAATTAAAAGACAGCGGTATTCTTCTCCGCTAGTTATCAGTTGGAGCTCACTTTAATGAATTGCCCCCATCGCGTTTACAGGTTGATCCCCATTCACGAGACAGGCTGGAAGAGCTTTGATGTCACCCAGGCGGTGCACTATTGGTCCAAGACACAGCAGAAGACACCTATGCACCTGGAGGTGTGGATCGAGGGCGAGAGACCTGGCAGTTATGCGGCAGAGATGGCCAAGAGTGTCCGCTTTACCACCCAGGAGCAGACGGACAACACCTTGGGAAAGCCCGAGCTCGTCCTCTACACACTCAACCTCGAAGAGTACGGGTAAGGGCGCGAAATACAGGATATTGTGTCAGTGTGACAATTAACCCTGTGCTGTTTTTACCTGTCAGCATTTGCATTCGTTAATAGAAGTGTTGCGTGGTGGCAAAGGGGCGGAGGTTTACAGATTCTCGTGCTTCAGAGAAATCTAGCAGCAAATTACAGACTGGCACTGAAGAGCACCATATGCTCTCTATCACGAATGATCCAAAGTCATTTGAAGTAATATAACCGAAAACACAAACCAGTCTATAAATTGACCACTGCATAGCAAGCACGGGTGTAGCTAAGAAATTTGGGGCCTTTGACAGCTTTTGGAGCACCTGACCCCCCCGCAAAACAAATCAATTAAATCGCATTACTGCTAATGCTAGCAGCTGTCAGCTAACTTTCCTTGTTTTTCGTCCTCAGCTCTCGCGGTGACTGCGACAACCAAAACAAAGACACCTGCTGCAGAGAGGAGTACTTCATCAACTTCCGCGCACTGACATGGACACAGTACTGGATCATTGAGCCGGCTGGGTACCAGGCTTTCAGGTGCGCCGGTGGCTGCAAGCAGCCCAAGCGCAACTTCGGGTACGGCGAGCGGCGGTGCACGGTGTCCGAGAGTGCGCCTTTACCCATCATGTACCTGGTGAAGAAAGGGGACTACACCGAGATAGAGGTGGCTGAATTTCCCAATATGATCGTAGAAAGGTGCGCGTGCACTTTGGACAACATCTCGATAGTATGAAGTCACGGGAAAGGCTCGTAAGAATCCAGACTGGGGGCGGGGATGTGTTCTGAGTACACGCGTGGTGTTGTTTTCAATGAAGTGTTGATATATTTAATGCACACCTGATACTTTATATTTAAAAGGACCTTTACCCGGAGTTTCAGTACTCCTGCCTAAACTCCATCTACAAGCACTTTGATATATTTTGTACATTTTGATAGTTTTTTCCTTTTTTTATACTTGAATTTGTGTGAGCTGCGTTGAGTCATTCAAATTCTGTTTGATGTGTTATATTTTCCACCTGTAAATAATATGAATGAGTTTATGTTTAGAAAATTAAAATATTTTGTCTCACTTAAAGCTCCTGGTCGCTCCTCCTCCTCCCTGCTGTCGGGCACGTCTCTCTGGCTCCATTCACATTCATGATCACATTCAAATGTAGTTACATACAGCTGCCTGTGTCTTTCGCCTTGTTGTTTGCACTTATAGGAAGTTGTAATGCGGAGCAAATCATTTGGCTAATGACTTATAACACCTGTTACACTGAGGCCACGCTGTCATGTAGGTCAAACGAGCTTTATTTGCAGTGGGAAGGAGCTACGTGGGTGCTTACAGAGAAACATGAAGTCTATTCACATGAAGCTGGTGCGTTTACAGCAGGCTTAGAGGGCCAAACATTACTAATCAGAGCCAATAGCTAATGCACTGTTTGCTGCCTGACTGGGAGGTCTTGTCATTCGCTAATATGCTGCTGATGTGGGTAAACATGCTGCAAAGACAAGCAGCTGGCTGTCTGAGTGAATATCTATCACGCACCTCAGCAGGAAAAGAAAAGGAAACACGGGTGGTACAGGAAAGACCACACATGCTTCACATGTGCATATAAACATGTTTAATAGTACTTATGCAGTATCGGCCTCACCTCTGAGATGCTTCTGTTGTTCATTCAGTCTTTTTCTTGGCCGGATTACTCGGTCAGCAGTTATCGGGACCTTTGGTGGTGCTTCATGATGTGGTCCTTCACCAATGGTGCCATTCTGCTGGAATTAAATGTCACTTTAAATGATGACATAACCACAAAAGTCCTTCCCAGTAGATACGGGGGTAACAATTCAACCTTTTACAGAAAAAAAAGATTCTGCAAGTAATTTTATATAGTGAAGTTTACAGGAAAGGAGACACGATCACTGTCAGTCATTTTAAGTGATTGTGAGCAGTGGTGGCTCAACCTTGCCTTTCACATTCACATACACGTGGATGGTGCATGTTTTCCTTTCATGTCATTAGCGCTGTGCGAAAAGTCAAAATCGGCCACACAACAATACATTACAGTGAAAGAAGAAAAAGTGGAAGAAACTGTCTTGTTCTTAAGACAACATCAGGATGAAGTCATGATGGATGCAGCGTCTCACATGCTGGTGAGTCTGGGGGAGATGGTTTTCTTGCTGGAGGTTTGCAGTTTCTGGCTGCTCGTGTTTTGCAGCTCGGGACAGATGTCAGATGTTGCCTGCTTGTAATCACTAAGAAGCCGGGAAGACTTTGTCAGCACAAAGGTACATCCTACACTAAAACAGGAGCTTTTGGCCAGCACGGGTAAACTTTACGATTGGTGTAACCCGGGGGTGGGGAACTCCAGGCCTCGAGGGTCCCGGTGTCCCGCAGGTTTTAGATGTGTCAGCTGATTTAAACGGCTAAATGAGCTCCTCAACATGTCTTGAAGTTCTCCAGAGACCTGATAATGACCTAATCATTTGATTCAAGTATATTTAAACAAATATAAGACTGACGTGTGACAGCATGTCTGTTTCGTCTGAGCTAAATGGTAAGATCTGCAACTGAGCCTCAGGACGAGCTGCAACGCTGGAGCAAATCACACAAAGCTTTTGTGGAGGAGCACAACACTCCTTGATGTCTGCACTGCAAGGTACAAGTACCACATGATGTCACGGAGGTGGTATCTGTACCTGTTCTGGCAAAGCATCGTGCTCGGTGTTGTTAATGCACATGCTGATCTTACATGATTTTCATTTCTCTTGTTTTAAAACAATATTTTCATTTTTCCCATTTATATGAATCTGATGTTCAGATTTCTGCACTAAGTTGTTGAAAGTACTTCCAATATGAAGCAGGATTTTTGTTTACATTTTCAGCATGCATATTTGTTCAATGCAAAAAACAAACAAACAGTTTTGTTGTTAAATAAAACCAGCAAAAGTTATGATCATCATACATGTTATGGAAATGCAAATAAAAAGTAAATTTGGTGTCAATAAGAAAAAAACTGTCTAGAAAATTCATTTCCAAATAAGGAATACGTTTACTGTGTATGCCCGATGTGGCATACGCTCCAGCGTTTTAGAACAGCCCGATTTGTCCAGTAATTTATTGCAGTTGAAGTCATTCGGTCCAGTGAACAGCTTGAACTGGTACAAAGGTAAGTGGTGAAACACCACAGGTTTAAAACAAATGATCCCAAAACTGAAACACAATGTCCGTTTCAGAACGATACAAAAAGACCTTTTTCAGGGAACAACATGGGTTAACTGTTTGAAGCTGCAGTAAAGGAGGTTGATACGGCCTTGAAAGCTGCTGCTCCAACTTTCCTGGATCACTTCAGCCCCTCTGCCTGTAGTGTTGGAGCACACTGTGGTACCAGACCCTGGACAGCATCAGCTGAGCAGTATTGTACTGCAGAAAGTGTTGGCACAGAAATGGTGAGAAAAAGGGAATTAACCGTGGAAGAGACACAGACCGCCACAGAAAAGTAGGAACGTCACAGTGTGAGCGAGTCCAGTTTCCTTCAGCATCAAAGTCACTCAGAAACAAAGTGTGACAGGAAGATGTCTGCAGAGCCAAAGACACGCCTGAGTCAGAGGACAGCAGCCGGTGTGATGGGCGGCTCACTGCACAGCAGCTTCAGGCACAGAGTGAGTCTCAGTTTCAGGTGTGAGGAGAGGACGAGCTGCAGCAAGAAAGCCAAGATGGCTTTCACTATTACTGTAAACCTGTCAGCTGTTACTTATGGTGCATAAGATTCATAACACATTTCCTGCAACAGTATTAGCTAGACTGGGAAATGTGTTAAAAGTTGTCTTTGCTGCAGAATAAGTAGTTTGTGCAGTCATTGCATGTGTTCACAAAGTGAATGTTGTTAGCTTGATGGTTGTTTCCAGTTTTTCACTTTGAGAATCCTGCTTTGCTAAAGCTCTCATTACAAACACCTACAAGCTGAACAAAACTGTTTTTGCAGTTTTGTGCAAGATGGTCTGCACAAAACTGCCAGTCAAGGATGTCATTTCTAGCAGGACAGTGGGTGCAAACATAAAGCCAAAGGTAACCACTAAATGACTTATGTTAGATTATATATATATATTCTTAGGGTCAGTCCAGGCAGTGCACAGGTTGGTCAGTCTGGTCTTGCTTGGTCTACCAGTAGCTGGTGTTTTGCGCCTCTGGTATTCTTGCCAATCCCTTTCTGTGTCCCACTCATGTATTGATCCATGTGCCTGTGCATCTTAGCCGCTACGATGCCTGACAGGAGCTTCCACGTGTTGCTGAGGCAGGTTATTGGTCGGTAGTTGGAGGGGACCGGTCCCTTCTTGGGGTCCTTGGGGATCAGGACCGTCCGGCCTTCAGTTAGCCATTCCGGGTGTCTCTCGTTAACTAGCAGCTGGTTCATTTGTGCTGCCAGACGCTCGTGGAGTGCAGTCAGCTTCTTCAGCCAGTAGGCGTGAACCATGTCGGGCCCTGGTGCTGTCCAACTCTTCATACTGGAGACCCTTTCTTGGATATCTGCCACTGTGATGGTTACTGGACCCTGTTCAGGGAGGTCGCTGTGGTCTGCCCTCAGATCCTCTAGCCACTGAGCATTGCCGTTATGGGTTGCATCCTTCTCCCATATGCTCTTCCAGTATTGCTCCGTCTCCAGCCTTGGTGGTGCTGTTCTCTTATTGTTCCCTTGCCACTGAGAGTACACCTTTGCTGGTTCTGTGGAGAACAGCTGGTTTATTCTCCTGCCTTTGATCTCTCTGGTGTACCTCTTCAAGCGGCTGGCCAAGGCTGTGAGTCTTTGCAGAGCCTTCATCAGGAACTCAATGGGGATGTGGCGCACAACAATGGGCCACATTCAAGCCCATAGCACAAGTCACCATCAAGTGCGGGATCTACCGAGGAGATGCTCTGTGCCCACTGCTGTTCTGCATAGGCCTGAACCCCTCAGTGAGGTCAGTGACCAGAATGGCTACAGATACAGACTACAGAACGGAGCAGCTGTCAGCCACCTCCTGTACATGGATGACATCAAGCTGTATGCCAAGACTGAACGAGACATCGATTCACTGATCCACACTACCAGGCTATACAGCAATGACATCGGGATGTTGTTCGGACTGGAGAAGTGTAGTCACTAGAAAAGCTGCAACCACCAAGTACCTGCAGAGGGTCAGGCAAGTCCTGAGGAGTCAGCTGAATGGGAAGAACAAGATCCATCAACACCTACGCCCTGGCCGTGATCAGGTACCCTGCTGGGATAATAAGCTGGCCAAAGGAGGCGATAGAAGCTCCTGACCATGCACGGAGGGTTTCACCCCAAGTCCAGCACACTGAGGCTGTACGCTAAGTGAAGGAAGGAGGCCGGGGACTGGTGAGTGTCAGCACCACGATCCAGGATGAGACAACGAACATTCACGAATACATCACGAAGATGGCCCCAACTGACCGAGTGCTCAGTGAATACCTGACAGACAAATGGTGGTGGCTAACCAACCGGACATAGTGGTGGTAGACAAGCAGAAGAAGACGGCCGTAGTGATCGATGTAGCGGTTCCCAGTGACAGCAACATCAGGAAGAAGGAACACGAGAAGCTGGAGAAATACCAAGGGCTCAGAGAAGAGCTCGAGAGGATGTGGAGGGTGAAGTAAGTCAGGTTTATTAAGTGCTTTTCGTAGACAGGCAGTCACAAAGCGCTGCACACAAAGGTTAAAAGAAAGAAAACATTAAGTAATAAAATAGAGAATATAAAGTGTTGATTAACAGAAGGCCTGTTTAAACAAAGTTTCCACAGAGTCAACCAAACGTGAACCACAGCCTTGGTGCCACAGACTGAAAGGCTCCGCCTCTTTTCGTCTTCAGTCGTGTACGGGGAAAAACCAACAAACTCTGAGCGGAGACAACGAGCAGCAGTGAATTTTAAAAGAAGCTTGGATAAATAATCTGGGGCCATTGAGTGCTCTGTATGTTAGAACAAGAATTTTAAAGCAAATTCTAAAATCTGTTGGGAGCCGATGTAAAGAATATAAAATGGGAGTGATGCGAGCTCGCTTGCTAGAACGTGTTAGTAGCCTGGCCGCTGCATTTTGTACAGCTTGGAGGCGAGAAAGACACGATTTGTCCAGGCTGGTAAACAAGGCATTACAATAATCTGAGGTACGGTGGTCCCAGTGGCTCCAGCAGATCCCGGGAACATCGGAGATCTCTGTGCAGAAGAGCGCAGTCCTGGGAACAGCTGGGATGCTGCAGGACCCTCAGGCCTCTGGCAGAGGACCCGAGCTTGAAGGAGAGACCGGCCGCAGGCGCGAGCGGGGATTTTCTTTCTGTTATCTCTAAAGAAAAGCAGGGAAACATTTTACAGGAACTGTAACAAAACACACGGTCACTGCATACCAGCTTCTTTAACTTTAATAGAGACAAAAAAAAATACAATCCCAATTTTTCAAACACAAATATTAAAAACTGTCAGATAGAAAAGACAACAAATCTGAAAAAGCTCAGAGCTTTTGCACTGTTGGTTTAATAAAAGACCTGATATACAACCTGCAACACAAAGCGATAAAAATATAGTGTCTGTTGTATTATAGATTATACTGTAAACCCAAAGCTTGCATTCTGCTCGATTTTAATATCCAGTATAATAAAAGGTCAAACTCTCCAGACATTTAAATAGTTCATCACACAGCAGTACGTGGCAAACTAATACTTTCTTTATCACAACACATTTATTAATTCATGAACATTCGTGCATGGCTGGATTAGTGATGCATTTAGTATTTACATGTTTATTAAATAAGACGGGCAAACCAAAACAAATCTAAAGAGACTGTTGGATTGATCAGATCTATTGTAACGTTAAAAAGTCAATCTAGTGTCAAACATGATCCGGGTACCAGGTCGACGTGGAGACAGTATATGTGGAGCTGCCGTTATTGCTGGGCCACACAGTCACCAACACCAGAGCATTTAAAACAAAAAAACAAAAAACACGGCGCCGTCAGAGTTGAAAGGTCGGTTCGGGCGGTCAGCCATCAAACTGTGCAGCCCTTTCTAGGTTTGCTGGTGAAAATGAGCAATCCGGCCTCCTTTTAAAAACCACTTTCTGTGCTAAACTGGCACCATCAAAACTGAGAGAGCGAGGTTTACACGAATCACCAGTACGAGGAAGAAAAGGGAAGTCGTTACCGTGGAGACGTTTATAACTGGTCAGTGCTCGGCGTTTCTCAGAAGTCTACTGCACTAAAAGGAACCGTTAATCAAGACAATCTAGGAAACAAACGATCTCCTGAGAACGTCAGTGCTCTAACTTTAATGTTTTAATAAAGACCTTAAAAAGCATAATGTATGACCAACATGGCTTCCTTCTGTCCTTAAAGATGGCTTGGCCAAAACACGTTTTCAAATTAAAAGTACTGAACAGCTGAAGGACCGGAAACAACATATCAAAGACAAGACACTTGAGGTTATTTATTAACTAATGAGGTGTTTAGCAGGGCTGATAGCAAACCAGGCCACGGCCCGTTCAAAGGTCATTTACACACCTTTGAACCAAGTCAAAAATCACAAGCCGAGAAGAATGTAAAAAAGCCAACGATGTGTTTATTGTAGCTCTGTGGAGTTTATGTTACAGGATTGATCGTGGGAACAAAAAGAAAAGCTGTAATTTCACTGCTTCAGTCTGGCTGTTTGACTCTACAGACAGGTACAGGCCAACCAGCTACCAACGCTTCCTGTAAAGAAGCCAAAGTTCCAATCAAATCATCACGTTCCTTAAACCTTTATGCAAACTACGCATAAAAAAAATATTTACAATTTGTAATACAAAAAGAAAAACAAAACAAAAACCACAGCACAGATAAAATGCACAACCCTGAAAAAAGAAAATCTCTTCAAAGCCTGCTGGGCCGACTAATCGTTTCTGGTTCCTGAAATTACAAACATGTTTTAAAAGCATTTAAAAAGGTGGAGGAGGGTAAAATATACAACAACAACAAAAGATGGCTGAATGAGGATGAACCCACACTGTGTACATCTGTGTGACGATACAGAGCTTCAGTTACAGTCGTGCTGCCTGCTCTCCTCCGATGGAATGTCGTCGCTCCGTTTAGCTTTAGTCTCGTTATCAGTCGTGAGTTTTACGATCATTAGTAAAAGTGGGTTCTAAAGGAAAGTAAGCAAACGTTGGAGTGGATGATGTTCCGTGGCTAGTGGTGGATCCCAGTGTCGCCCACCAGTCCATTAGAACAAATGTCTCAGTAATATCCAGGCTGGTACTGCTGGCTCCACGGCTTCTGGTTCCAGAACTGCACAGAACAGAACATTAACACTTTGATCCCCTGATTTATGTGTAACAACTACAAACGGCAGATGCACAAACACTGACCCCTTGCTGCCAGCTCTGGTTGAAGGCCTGGGCTTTATCCATGCCGTTCCTGTTGCCTCCATAGTTGCTGTTCTTGTTGCCAAAGTTGCCACGGCCCCCCCCTCTCTGCTGAAACTGTGCAGGAAAAACAAAGAAAAAAAAAAAAGTTGATTATGCATCAACGGACGTCAGAGGAGCAATAATTTGATCAGGAGTCATTTTGAAACCAACCTGATGGGGGTGACCCCTGTTTCCACCACGACCCATGCTAGCTCCGCCTCCTCTGCTCATGTTCCCTCTGTTCACTGGACCGCCTCTGCTCATGGGTCCTCCTCTGTGTCCCATGTTGCCCCTCATCGGGCCGCCCCTGGGGGATCCACCCAGGCTAGGAATGGGGCCGCCACCACGGTTAAAGTTTCCACGATTGGGGAATCCTCCTCTGAAGGCTGGGGGCGGCAGAAAGCCGCGAGGAGGACGGTTGAACCCCCCGCGAGGCCCGGGAGCTGCAGACAGACCAGGGTAAAGGTAAGCTTGAGCATCAACTGTGCCGTTAAGGAGCATTCATTTCCCACCCATCAATCCCACCTCCTCTGAAGTTGCCTCTGTTCTGGAAGCCTCCACGGCTGCCACCTCTCTGCCCAGGTCCGCCACCACGGGCAAACTGGTTTTTGCCACCGCGTCCAGCACCGCGCTGTCCACCGCGCTGTTTAGGCGTCGTGCTCCCCTGGTTGGGCTTTTTCTCGGCAGGCAGAGCCGTCTTGCTTTCCTCTTTGTACTGCTCCAGGAGCTTGGCAGCATCATCTTTCTGCAGCTCGGCGTAGATGACCTCATTGAAGCTCTCGCCCTCCTCGGGCAGAGAGAAGAAGCCTGTAATGGAACGGAAACGATTCAATAAGAGAAGCAGCACCCAGGAATAGCTTCTGTCCAAGTGTGTGATGGACTGTAACAGGGTAAAGACAACGGTAATGCTTTTACCTTTCATTTTGAGTAAAGCATGCTCAGGCACTTCCTTGCCATCAGTCTCAACTTTCTTCTGGACTCTCTGCTTGTAGTCTTCATCAGACGGGCAGACGACTACAGCCTTGCGTTGGAAGCCTGCGAACAAACACATCTTCCTCTTCTGGCCCGGAGCAGACAGGTTGGTCTGCAAAGACAAAGAGGCTCATTTGATCAATCTATCATCAAAGACATGGTTGTGACCACACTCAGCAAGAGCCACTTACATGGTCCAGGATGTAGTTCCTCTTCTTGCGAGCAGCAATCTCAATGAATTTTCCCAAGAAGAGCGGTGCACGCTGGGAAATGGCAGTCAACTTTGTGATGTCCTTGGACTGACGCTTCATGCTGCCGATCTGCACGAAAGAAGAAAAGAGCATTTTCCTACCAACAGGGAGAAGCAGCAACTATTTCTGGGACGCTGTAACGTTGGTCTGAGTACTGACCATCATCTTTTCCACAATCGTGTCACTGCCCAGGATGTAGTACTTCCCAGGGTTCTCTTGGATATGCTTATTCACCCACGTGGTCTTCCCTGAGCCCGGCAGACCAACCATGACTATGATCTGGAAAAGAGAGAAAATTGAGATCACTATATGGAGAACTTTGATACCGCAGCGTTGCACTTTTGCATTCATGAATGAAAAACGCTCCTAAACTCTTTTACTCACCTCACAGTCAGCCTTGGTCTGCGGCCCTTTGAGTGCACGGACTCGATCACTGACAGGAATCTGCTGCAGGAAGGTGTAGCCCTGCGGCTGGGGGAAATATGGCGTCTCCAGCTGGCCAAAGTTGAACTCCACAGCGCAGTTGCGGCAGATGACGTGGGGGAAAAGGGCCCGGCCGTTCAGGGAGTCCTTGCCGACTTGGAAAGCGACAGCTGGCTCGCCTCCGTTCTTGGAGTAGGACAGCACCACCTCCTCACCTTCAAAGTCCTGCATGAATAGAGCAACACTCCAGCTTTAGTGTGTAACAAAGACATTTGCCTCAGCAGAAAGGGAAAAAGAGTCAAACTAATACTCTCATGATTCTGTTTAACGCTCTTTGCCTCTTCCATACATTACTGTTCTTCCATCTGCACACAAAGGGGAAAATTAAAAACAAACAACAATCTCATATCTTACAATTAGACAGCAGATGACATCATTCTCCTCGTAGGTCTCTCCAAACTCCTCGGTCACACAGTTGGTGGTTTTCTTGGCTTTTCCAGAGTAGGCATAGGAATGCTCTTCCTCACCTAAACACATGACAAACACTTCTGGATTAATACAGAGTGGAGGTGGTGTGTGAATCATTGGGCTGGCACTAGGCCACGCAGCGCTGCTGTGACGCAGCCAGAGCTGAAGCCATTTTGTACAAAGGTGTCATGAAGCCAACTGGCCACCAGAGGGACCCCTAGACACGACCTTCCTGTAAATGGATACACCCAGTACAGTTCGGTTTGTTTGTGTTTCAATACAAAGTTCACCCTCTGATGGGCTGAACTGATGTAAATGTTTAACCCAGCGGTATTCAGCCTGTATGAGTCACAGCAAATAGCTGCTGCCCTAAGATGCTGGCAGCCTTCAGAGGCCAAAACATTACAGCACACCAGTACATCCAGTGATCCTGGGAATGCATTGTGCCATGAGTAAAATGGAAAGTTACAGCGGGCTCCGCCAACACTGAGTCAGTGTGGCGTTTACAGAGTTGCGGCAAACATTGCACTGACCCAGCAGCAGTGTGCCCGTTTCCAGGGACCATCCGACTTGGACGTCATGAATCTCCATGTTCTTGCTGGAAATATGCTTCACTGGAATCTTCTCAGTGATCTGCACACACAGAAAAGCATTACCACTCGTTTCCACTGACCTCACTGAGCCATTCAGAGATTTGTGCAAGATGTGAGCATCGTTACCGTACCTTCATCTCAAAGCAGGCTTTGCCTTTGTTCACACCGTATGTAGCCTTTCCCCCGGACCACAGGTAAGCAAAGCTCTCCATGGTGAGAGACGAGGCGCTGTAGCGGTCCCGCGACACCTTAAAGTGCAGGTCAGAGTTGTCTGAACGGGCAGAAAAAGTACAAAATGAGACACGACTCTTGGACCAGACGGTACACATTTATACATCCTGAGGATGGAGGGACTGGTGAGCTAGATCACCTATGCTGCCTTCATTAGTAGGGAGCAGAAAAACTAGTCAGGTAAAGTAACACTCGTTTTACTAACCACACTGCTGTTGGTTAACTCAACATCTGGGGAGGAAAAACCCAAAACGTTTTGATGACTACACCAGCACTGACGTACAGGTCGTGCTTCAGGACTGCGAATACTACAACCACCACGGAGAAGACAACGGGCCCATTTATAAGACTTTAGGAAATGAACACCTGGCAACGCCACAACTCAGAGCAACGCGTAAGAAAGCTGAGACGGCTTGTGCCTGCCATGTTATGCACGATTCAGCTATGCTGAAAATGTGACATTGAAGTTAATCAAATATAACATGTCTACATTTGTCCATTAGAACAAGCTCAATTCTGAAGCCGTTTTCCAGGAATGTTTCTAAGCAGTCGTTTACAGAAGGAAGCTGACAAGTCTAAAAACATCCTGTACAAAAGTAGCAAACATACAGCTATCCAGGCAGACTTTTGTGTCATCATTGTCTTCGTCTTCTTCCTCCAACGGGGGAACAGGTGACTTGGACGAGGCACTGAAAACAGATACCAAGAGTCAGTATAAGAAGGTTTGCGTCACTTTAACTGCATGGAAAATATAGATGCCTTGGGTACCACTTGGTGAAGAATATTTTAGGTAGACAGGAGAAGAAACAGACAGAGGGGAAAGCAAATAACTGAGCGAGCCTCCAGACTTTCTGGATGTTGGCTGTATTGTAGGCCTCAGCAGACACTTACCTTGCAGAATCCAGCGAAATCTAAAATGTGAAAGATACACAGAGAGAAGCACGTCCACCTGTTCTAGTATGCAAGGCTATGTGAGAGTCACAGTGATAAACTACAAGCAGACCTCTCCACTGTCAGATAAGTGCGTGTTTGTGCCTCCAGAACTGATATGGGGCAAGTTATATTTAACCTCCCCGTGTTGACTTCTAGATGAAAAGGTCACCACTAACTTTTGACTGTGTTGCTAAGCAGAATACATTGAAAGCATGTTTTAAGAGAAACCAGTGTAGTAAAACTACAGCAACTTACCAACTCTGTAGTTCAGGAATCTCTAAATATTAAGGATGATGCTTTAGCATCACTTCACCTGCCATCATCCAACTATGGTGCAACTCCTAATCATTTAGGAGAAGGAAACCACTGCGGGGCTCATCACTCCTTTCTTATCTACAGCTCGATGTGTCACAACTGTCCCCAAAGAGCCCAGAATGCCGTACAAACAGCTGCCGTGGGGAGATTTACGGTGCTGGTGGACAACACAGTGCCTGAGGTGGAACTTGTAGTCGTCTACATGGAGCTAAGCTCTGAAGGTTTAACTGGGGGTGAAAAGCGATGGAGCAGCAATACTTCGGTGTGCTAACAGCTCTGCTGCCCTGGCCTAAACATTCATGACGAGGGTTCTCCCAAAATAATAATTTTAAAAAAGTTATTCCATTATATGCCTGTTGATCCTCAGTGCATCGACATCGCAATGAAAACAAAACACTGACCAAGATACACACACACACCCCATGCATGATGTCACCTAGCAGGGGTAGAAAGAACTTTGCAAATGCACACACACCCACACCATGAAAACAGACACACACAGGACATGATACATGAGACAGAAATAGCATTTCGACATCATACAACCAGTGAAATAAAAAACAAAACGAAAAAAGAAAAAAAAAAAATAGACCATTGCGAGGCGTAACGATGGACGGTCAATAGCGAGCTTCTCCGTGGACGTTCCAAACAGACGTTGGAGGCTTTCTTTCTTTCTTTTTTGCTACCCTGCGGCAGTGGACCCCTTCTTCCACAAATCCGAGCTAGTTTCTCCCCACCCATCCACTGAATATTGCACATCTGCTACGTTGCTCTGGGTTCCCCTTTGAGCAGCCTTGTTTCACCTTGGGGACACAACAGGCTTTCCAAAACAGTACTTGGCATAAGGAACAGGTGTGAGAATTCATAGAGACTTGATAGATGCACTTCTGCTACAGAATGCAGTCGATTAAAGAAACAGTGTGAGTGGGCACTGTAAAAAGGTAAATGGTAAGGTTCTTTAAGTAGTCAGGGATGACCCTCAAAGCATGTGTGTGAAAATAATGTTACAAGTAGTATAATACTTGAAAAAAATGAGGGTTTTCCTCTTGCTAGTTATGTGCATTGGCACTTAAAGCCAATACAATTCAACAAAGCTATAGATGGCGCTTCAGGGATGCTGAAGGCCATTTTCGCTCTGTCCCATCCTTACCAGCTGTATTTGTTCTCTTCAATAAATTCAAAGTAGCCCCTTCCATGTTCCTCCCGGCGTCTCTTAACACCCTTCTTATTCTTCTGATCAGCATTCGTGTCTTTGTCCGCATCCCCTTTGAAAATAGAACAAAGATATAGAATGAGGTGCTCCTTTTTCTGGGAGAGAGAGGTCGGACTGGCAGTGGGGTTCTGGCCCACAAAGCCCGTTCATTAGTTACATTGTGTGTCGACCATTATCATTTGTATTAAGGTTACTTGGAGGCAACACCTCATCGTTACACTTAAAACAAGACAATCATACTGTGGAAACTGTAACAGCTTTGAAAGACCAGGTAGTAATTACAATATAAGCTGGCCCGTATAAACATTGTGAATGGGGCTGGATAAACAAGTCTCTAATAAGTAAAGTGTTACTATCCTGCAGTAAAGGGCTTAAAAGATACTGCTTTTGATACAAATCTATGTCATTAAAAGGAGGGCAAATCTACTGCTGCCAGGGACAAATGCATCATGCAGGGAAACGGGAAAGCCTACTTAGACCTTGATTTACACCCCCCTCCCCGAGACATTGCACTGAATTGCCTAGATTCATAATTTCTATGACCATCCAACACTATCTATAAAAACCACGGAAAAAACTACCCACGTCCTACCTAAACAAGCAGTGCGGCGCCCTTCTTTTTCTCAGCACATCTTGGGATTAGCTAATTCAGATGTTCCCGGCAACCTTTAAAGGCAAACGCCACGACCCTAAAACACGATGTCAGTACAATTAAGGCGGAAAGGGTGGCAAGACAGCCCACTGCAGTGGCCATTTCTAACATTGTGTTTTCACGTCGATCCATTCTAAAATGGGATGTGAAAGCAAATGTTCTCCAACGCCCCCAGCTGGAACAACGGGAACCTCTGAATTAGCTAACCGGTTGAACAGCTAGTTGGCGCTGCACAACAGACACAAAGAAACTGACGCTAGCTGGCAAGCTAACACGCTAACCAAACCGAAACTTAAATCCAGACTAAGCTAAATTCGGTAGCAGATTTCTTATTAGAGCCGCTTTAGTAATTTTAGTCGACGTCTCTCAATGTGACGCTAAAGGTCTCTTTAGTAGGCTGGACTGTGGCTACTTAAGGTCACGACACGACTGCTAACCAAGCTGCAGACCGGTGCTAACGCTGGCTAGCTTAGTAGTGAGGTCACGCTATCTCTCTCTCTCTCTCTCTCTCTCTCTCTCAACATGGACGCTCTGCTGTGCGGTAACGCATTCAAATTTAATAATTTCCTCACCGCTAGCGCTTTCTCAAAAAAACCCGACACATCCAACCAGCCGCATTTACATAAGCGATTCTGTCGACTCACCCTCGGCAGCCTGCTCTCCCGGCTCACCGTCTTCCGTATCTATTTTCTCCATGTCGTCCACGTCTCCCTTGAGCATGGGGTCCATCTCATCGTCCTCGTCTCCTTCCTCTTCTCCCTCGCCCATTTCTTCGTCCACGGCAACGCCATTGCCGTCGCCCCCACTCTCCGGCTCTTCCTCCTCGTTGGCCTCCATGCTTTCTTCAATGGGGCCTTCTCCCTCCCCCTCTCCTTCTTCCTCCTCTGCCATACCTTCTTGGTCGGCGGCCTGCTCGAAACCGTCATCCGCCTCAGCTGCCTGCTCCTGCGGAGAAGCGAGGGCCTCCTCGTCCAGCGCGGCCTGCAGGCGGTCCATCAGCTCGGCCTTCAGCCCCTTGTCCGAAAGATTACGCTTTTTCAGCTCGTCTTTGAGCTCGTTAACTTTAAGCTTTTTGACGTTAATTGTGCTCATGGTGAATGTTTGACGGCGAACGCGCTAAAATAAGACGGGAAATAAATAAATGGACGCCCTTTGTTAACGGATGTAGCTCAAAACTGCGCCAAACGGCACCCGCTGTACAACCAATCCTTTGCAGGCACAGAGCTGCGCGAGCCTGCTGTGTGGGGGAGGAGTCGTCTCCTACCGTAACTGCCCAGAGAGAGGCGCAGCTTAGTTATGCAGCCTGTGGCCATCTGTCACTGCAGCTAAACGTTCCTTTCAGAAACCATTGTTGTGGAAAAGCGGGACAGATAGTACACGAAAAGATGGTTCCAGTAAAGAGCGCGAACGTTATTAATTAGTTTGTCATTATTTAACAAAACGCATTTTACAGAGGGCTGTTTAACTAGGTAGTGAGTTTAAGACAGGTCAGGACAGTAGAATAAAGGCACACATGCTGCGTAATGTGCAACGCTAATAATCAATATCGGTAAGCTAGAAACAATGCAGTACAAAGATATCTCTCTTCTCGCCCCTTTTTCAATTTTATAAAATCCAAGAAGAGGCACAAATGTGATATCGTTTAACTACGCCGACACGTCTTTCTGAATACGCGTTATCGCTCTCCCGTGTAACGAAAACAGCTGTTTAAAAATTCCTTTTTGTCATATCTGTCAATTGTAGAGTTTTCAGAGTTGATGTTGAAAATGTCCATGCACTTCTAAACAACACATAACTCCGTGGACTCTTCTGGAAAGCACTTTGGTGATTTGCCAACTCTTTGTTATTCTCATTTAAAGCAGCGCACACCGATTTCACATAAAGAGCTTCAGTGGCCGCAAAGCTCAGCCTTGGTTACATCATCGGAGTTTCCTTAGGTTTGAGATGTTTTTGCGATAGAAAGTCACATCCAAACTTTTAAAATCTCTTTGTTTTCAGTCTAAAGACGTAAGATGACGTACCTCTTTGTTTTGATACCTGGCATTGTCAAACTGTGAAGGGCATTACAGTTAATATCACTAATAAATGGTAAACTGATATTTTTCAAAATGAAAGAAAACTAAATCGTGCCTACGAGTCAAATAATAATTAGTTTAGAAGATTGTATCTGGATTAACCTAATGAGTCAAAATAAGAAGTTAAAATAAGACACGGAGAATAACCGCTGTCAAAATAAAACAGGAAACAACGAAGCAAGGAATCACAAACAGATAAGAAGACTGAACAATACACAGCAGGATACAGGGAAGACTCGATTAATCTAAACACGACTGAACACCAACAGAGACCAGATAACAAAACGTAACAAGACTAAACATGCCTCCAATACCAGAACTAAGAGCTCCAAATAATGCTGAATGCTTACAATACGTCCCACACAATGCCATATCTATCACAACACACATTTATATGTGAAATTAATGAAAAATAACAAAATTACTGTAACTGTATTATGTAGTTTTCAGAATTGTGCACATAGTTTATCTGGAAAAGACTGTACGACTGAAAAACTTTCGTTTTTGCACATACAGCTTTTTAGATCCTGGTGATCACTGAAATTAAAGTTCATGCAAATAACACTTCAAAACAATTGTCCTTCTGGATCTTCCAGAGGGAATTAGCTTTTCAAGTCCTTGGGTTTCTAACCCGATTGGTTACAATTAAAAAGGTAGTTTGTGTTGACATTTGAGCAGTTGAGATGGAGACGCTCATTATTAATACAGGGCGGGCCGTTTGTATGGATCCACCGCAATAACATGGGAATGGTTGGTGATATTAAAGTCCTGTTTGTGGCACATTAGTATATGTGAGGGGGCAAACTCCTCCAGATGGGTGGTGACCATGGTGGCTATGTAGAAGTCGGCCATCTTGGATACAACTTTTGTTTTTCAATAGGAAGAGGACCATGTGACACATCAAACTTATTGGTAATGTCACAAGAAAAACAATGGTGTGCTTGGTTTCAACGTAACTTTATTCTGTCATGAGTTATTTACAAGTTTCTGACCACTTATAAAATGTGTTCAATGTGCAGCCCATTGTGTTGGATTGTCAATGCAACCCTCTTCTCCCACTCTTCACACACTGATAGCAACACCGCAGGAGAAATGCCAGCACAGCCATCCAGTATCCGTAGTTTCAGGTGTTGCACATCTCGTATCTTCACATCATAGACAATTGCCTTTAGATGACCCCAAAGATAAAAGTCTAAGGGGGTCAGATCGGGAGACCTTGGGGACCATTCAACTGGCCCATGACGACCAATCCACTTTCCAGGAAACTGATCATCTAGGAATGCTCGGACCTGCACCCATAATGTGGTGGTGAACCATCTTGCTGGAAAAACTCAGGGAACGTGCCAGCTTCAGTGCATAAAGAGGGAAACACATCATCATGTAGCAATTTCAAATATCCAGAGGCCTTGAGGTTTCCATTGATGAAGAATGGACCCACTGTCGTTGTTCCCATATACCACACCAAACCATCACTTTTGTTGTTCCAACAGTCTTGGAGGGATCCATCCAGTGTGGGTTAGTGTCAGGCCAATAGCGGTGGTTTTGTTTGTTAACACCATTCACATAAAAGTTTGCCTCATCACTGAACAAAATCTTCTGCGTGAACTGAGGGTCCTGTTCCAGTTTTTGTTTTGCCCATTCTGCAAATTCTGTGGCCGATCTGGGTCATCCTCGTTGAGATGCTGCAGCAGCTGGAGTTTGTATGGGTGCCATTTGTGAGTAGCTAATATCCGCCGAAGGGATGTTCGACTAATGCCACTCTCCAGTGACATGCGGCGAGTGCTACGCTGTGGGCTCTTGCTGAATGAAGCTAGGACAGCCACTGATGTTTCTTCATCAGTGACTGTTTTCTTGCATCCACATTTTGGCAAATCCAACACTGAACCAGTTTCACCAAACTTAGCAAGCAGTTTGCTAACTGTAGCATGGGAGATGGGTGGTCTCGTAGGGTGTCTTGCATTGAAATCTGCTGCAATGACCCGGTTACTGCGTTCACCAGATATCAACACAATTTCGCTCCTCACATGTTAACCTCTTCGACATGTCAATGGCTGTGAACAAAGAGAAACTTGTAAATAACTCATGACAGAATAAAGTTACGTTGAAACCAAGCACACCATTGTTGTTCTTGTGACATTACCAATAAGTTTGATGTGTCACATGGTCCTCTTCCTATTGAAAAAAACTAAAGACAATGGCCGACTTCTACATGGCCACCATGGTCACCACCCATCTGGAGGAGTTTGCCCCCTCACATATACTAATGTGCCACAAACAGGACTTTAATATCACCAACCATTCCCATGTTATTACGGGGTATCCATATAAATGACCCACCCTGTACCACTACTTAATCCCGTAAAGCCTAAGTAAGCTATGTAAACTATGAAATAATTGCCAGAAAATTATTTTTTAAAACTAAATTGTTTATTGAATCTGCTGTCAAATAAAAAAAAACCAAAAAAACAATTTTATTTATATAGCGCCAAATCGCAACAACAGATACTTTATATTTTAAGGTAAAGACTGAGAATAACTGAGAGAAAACCCCAACAATCCCCTATGAGCAAGTATTTGGCGACAGTGGGAAGGAAAAATCCTCTTTTAACAGGAAGAAACCTCCGGCACAACCTGGCTCAGGGAGGGGCGCTGCTTTATACTCTAGGAACCACAAATAAGTGTGAGAGCAAACTGTTCTTGGGTTGACAGGGTACTACGAGGTCTTAAAGATTAGAAAAAAGATTTCAATGCACAGGTTTTATTTTTTTTTAAATGTATTTATGTATTTATTTATTTTTTGCAATTTATTGCTTAATATTGTTCAATTTATTTAAAAAATGGATTAACCTGTAACAACACTGATGACTTTAGTTTAGGCAGATGATCTGGTGACCCCTACAGCAAGCAGACAGAAGAAGAGGACAAACACACATTTTAAAGTTCACTAATAATAATAAATAAATAAATAATAAATCACACAAAACGTTGACTAATGAACTTTGTCCCAGTATTCCAAAAGCTGTTTTTCCATTGAAAGAATAAAATGAAAAGAAAAATAACGTTTCTGTTAGCTGGACTTGTTACACATACATGACTTTTCTTTGCTTAAAGCACTTACAGTAAAATAGGTATTAAGTAAACACTAACTTATCATGTATTAATAAATTAATAAATACATTTCTGAGACATGGATTTCAGTTATTTGGAAATATTGTAGCTATATTTGCAGTTTCTCGTTGATACCATTGCTGCTAAGGTGAAAACAAACATTGTAAGAATAATGTGGATAGATATTTCCGCACACGTCTATTCAGGCATGTTGTCGGACTGTTCCGTTGTAAGAAGGTGCAGTGACATTTGCGGGACAGCGACAGTATGTAGGACATGAATCACGTCAAGAAATACAAACACTCAGCCGCCTGCTCCTTTTTTAAGGTTTCTCCGAGCAGCTGCTCCGTGCTGCCTCCCTGAGGAGCTTATAATAAATAGCCAAGTGACTTCATGAAGTGTTCTCCCGTGCGCTCTCACTCATTCTCCACTGTGCCACTGCCATCACTCCACATCTTAGAGACTGTGCCCAGCATTTCAGCTTGTTGTAGTTTGTTTTTTTAGGCGTTCACGTCAGTGGATATTTTTGCACCAGGTCCAGGATTGGCAACAATAACAGAAAATGCCCCCCGCCTTTGTTCGGATATCTTTTTAAATATTTACAAGTTGTCATGTCATCTCTGACTGGAAGAGGAAGAGAGGGGTTTCCAGCCTCGATCAGAGGAGGTCTCTGGGTAAGTCCGATTTGTTCGTTTTGGGCAAAATTTGTTAGCATTTGTGGGGTTTAGAGTTTCTTGAGAGTACTGTTGCACTAGAAAAAACAAAACACTTGGGTGTGGTTACAGTAGTCCAAGTCGATTGATATTTAATTTCCCCCTGCCAAAGCCCACATACATCCTTATTTATCATGATTTATTTCTCAGAGCGCAGAAGTGCAGCATCACTTTGAGACCGCAGGGAAGGACCGCCAGCCCAAGGAGCGCCCCTCTCCTGTGGGTGCCGGAGGGTCCAGGGGCGACCCATATCGGAATATGTGCCAGAGAGCAGACGATGTCCCGTCTTACAAGTCCCTCCCTGGATCTGTAGGAGACCGCATCCGGACAACCATGTCCTTTAGGACTATATGTAGAGGAGGCTCCATGTCGGCGAATCCCGGCTTTGGGAGGTCCGATCGGAAAGTTGCTCGTTGCGAGAAGTGCTCAGCGACCCTTGTTGCTCTGAAGAAACAAGCCCTTAGCCTGGCTGTTCACCATCACTTCTCCTGCAAGGTCAGTGACAATGATACTGTGATGGGGATCAAGTGGCAGTCGTGACAGTGCAGCCGTGTGCTTTCGAAGCAGTCTATATAAAATTTCGTGTTTGGACTCAACAGACAACACGTAACTGAAATGAAACAGGAGCTGAAAGCATATGGATGCTTATCAGCAGGTGGTACTGGTGTATATTTGTTACATTAATTAAAAGAAATGCACATTCATATTTTTTGTGATGCAATTTAGTGACAAAAGTATTCACAAACTTGCTTTTTCCTCTCAAATAACCTCTTTGGGTATGAATATTGTGAATTGAAAGAATAAATATGCATGAAAAATGTTAAAAGCAGACATGAATGCTTCAGCGAGGGCCGATAAACTCTAATAAACCTGCTGTGAAAACATTTTATGACACTTATGTCACACAGAAGCATAACTGGTAGTTCCTTTTGAGGCTATAGTGGTGATGCTTAACAAGTGTTCTAAGGCTCATGTGGGACCTTCGGTGCTTCCTTTTAGAAGCGTGCACGTTTGCACATTCATCACCACCAAAATCCATCATTCGCCAAAGTAAACCAGTGACATTCCTGCGCCAGTGGTTTTAAATGGCCATGAATATTTCATGGCGACATCCCTGTGTCATCTCCACAGTTCTCTCCATTGAGGGAAGGCTATTTATTTTTGTCCTCTTAAGTGGGATGGGGTGTGTCATGTTTTTGGAGACCACAGGGAGAGCAGGAGGAAGATGGGAGGCACCGTGCGGCCACAGACGTGGTCAGTAGAAATCTGATAAGCCAGATCTAGCTGCTCGCAGGTTTATTGATCCAAGCGTGATTTCTCAGTAGCATCATGGGTGTATAACGTCATCTGTTAAGATGGAGTTGCTGCTGTCTCTGCAGCACCTTATACTCTATCTGTCATCAGTCTAACCTGAAATTCAGTCTGGCTTATTTTTGCCTCTTTGATACATCAGGATTATTATCCCTATATATTATTTATGAGGGAAGTTTATTTAGCACCAGCTGTTTCAGCACGTTTAGGCTTTGAGTGAAATTTTGCAACATTTAAGAGCTCCTGTTGAACTCCTGTGAGGGAACATCGGTCATTGTAGTGTGTAGGAGGGAAGGAGAAACAGTGCGTGCTGGATGCTGCTGTGTGTGTCTTTCTCAGGATGAAAAACAAGATGATGGTTTTTGATTCCTTCTTGTTAGCTGTGACAGCCGGGCCAGACCTGAACCTCAGGTGTCAAAATCTCTGTTTTAAAGTAGCACGATTTTACTTGTTCTAACCTCCTGTTGTCAGATTTTTCCAAATTAAATTGGATTTTTTACATCCAATCCAGATAGCAGCTGTCTATTACAGTAACACAGTGATGACATGACATTCAGCAAAATGCTAATATTGGCTGAAAAAAGACACACAAACACTGACGTCTCGCTTTTCCTGTTTTGTTTCAGACAAAAAAAGCCCTTCTTCCAGGATGACATGCTAGTCTCCGAGAGTTTCCAGTGAATTGAGATTTATGACATGTTCCATCCACTCGTGAGATGCAGTAAACACAGTTTTTTCACTGGGCTGTTAAAGATCATAAAGACAGTGTTAATCAATACCTCCATGTAGAAAGTGGCTTCCCGTGACTCTGTTCTCGTATACTCAGTGATCATTCATACAGCCAGATATCAAACAGAGCAGATTAGACTGTTACTGTGTCCTAATGTGAAGATTGCGCTCGACTTATCTTATTTTGTCAGTCAATTACAGGCGAGTGTTGTGCAATAATAAAAAGGTACTATAAACAGCAAAGGTTTTTCCTGTCTGTAACTCCTGTTGCCATGTTCTCTCACTTGTGCAGGACTTGAGTGACCTGTCGGCATTTCTTCATGAAAACCTCCGGGTCCATAGTCGGTCCACCACGGACTTCAGAGAAAGAGACCAGGGGGAGTGTGGAGCCTGCGGTACAAACCTGTACCAGCTCAAGCAAGAGGCCATCCATGTGGCTCTGAGCCGGGGTCAGGCATTAGCCAAGCCTTCTTTTGAAGCCAGCCTCAGCACTGGCTCACTGTTTGGACAAATTGAAGCAAAGCGAGGAGACAGGGCTTCGAGGGAGGCTCTGGATCAAAGCCACACTCCTCAGAGCCCACGCAGCCCCAGGACGCCTCAAAGGACCCCACAGACCCTCAGACGAAGGGGGCCCAAGCTCCCCAACCCTGATATGGGCCGCTGGGTGGAGGAGCAGCAGCAGCTGGTGGCTTTTAAATCTGCATCCAGAGCTAATGGTGTCACCACAAACCCTTACCGTCAGGTACCACTATGAGCCCTTTTCTTAGCATTGAATCTCACATACCCTCCTAACGAGCTATATGGGTAATGTGTGCCTTTACGGGTGCACGTGTCAGCGAGCCAGTGATTCATAGGGCCTAATCAGAGCCTATTTCGATCCCGTGGCTGAGTGTGTTGTTCAAAAGTACTTTTGCTAATGGAATGGAATTGGGTCATGATTTACCTCTGTCGCAAGAGCCGGCCGGTCAAAAAGCACTTGTGATCAATAGAGGGACGGTCGTATTAAACACTGCGGCTGGCGAAATATGCATTAGTGTGATAGAAGGTGGTTGAGTGTGTCCTTCCCAAGTCCCCAATAAAAAAAAGATTATAAACCTGTACAAGGTGACTGAGAACTGACTTTTCTTTACTCAGTTGGCTCATTTTCTCTGTAAGCCAACAACTAAAAATACCCCAAATCCTTCATTTAATGTAGTTAGTGACAGATTCTAGGACTATATTTGACCTGGTTGACAGATAATATGTGTAGGCATCACAGTTTTCATTTTGCTGAACCACAATGTTATTGTAAACTGCATATAGATATATCTTAGGAGGGTGTCTACAGTGTAAAATTGCTTCAAGGGTGGAAGTTTACCGGGAGCTCTCTCAAACAGCTCAGGGACAAGGACAATTTCATGCTAGCATATTCACTAAAGGAGCTATTCCTAACATTAGCATCCCTGTCACGCTTTGTCTCTGCCAAAGCTAAAAATTGATTTCCATTCACTAATCGTAAAATCTAAACTTAGTCCTGCTTCTGGTACTGATAATAAGCTCTTGATATATACTTAGTGAACTGCAGACACGGGGCTGCTTGAGCTTTTAAGGATCTGAGTATAATGTTAGCATAAAATAAAGTGTGATCTTACATGCTGATAGCACACATTTTTAGAATCCTTCTTAACATCATAAGCATCTGTGTAAGGTCCTTTTAAAAGATTTACCATTTTAAAAAACGGAGTCAGCTCTAGATTGCATTTTCACTCAACTCTGAGAGTTAGCACTACCGGAGTTAGCTAGCTGATAAAAATCTGCTAGCAGCAGTTGTCAAAAGTGGCAGTCACCATCCAGGAAGAAAGTCTGCTTTGTGTACTTTTGTCTGAAATAACAGAGCCATTGTTTGAAAAATGACTGAGAATTTCAATTTATCAGCCCGTGTTATCACTATGTGAGAATACTAAGGAGTGCTTAAATGGACCAAAGGAGTCTTCAGAGATTCTTTTAAAAACTGTTATTTTGAAGGCACGTCTAATCAAATGTGACAATAACAGCGCTCCTGTACTGTGCACGGCTGTGGAAGAAATGATTCGTACGTGTTTCAGTTTGAGAGCAGATCAACTGAGGTTTTTACAGCTTCGGTGAAAGCGAAAGCGTAGGACGAGAAGTGAGGAGACGCAAAGAAGGGCAGCGGGAGAAAGGAAGAAGAGGAGAGAAGGAAATGAAGTGTGCAAGATTGGAGGCAAGGAATGAAAGGGTTGAAGGGAAGGAAGGGCAACGAGGAAGGAGAGGGGAAAACAAGACATCATAAAAGACCGCATGAGGAATTGGAGCAAGGGAAAGTGAAGCGATAAAAAAAAGATTACGACAGAAGACGCGAGTCAAAAAGCAGAAAGCAGGAGGGTTCGGGGAAGTGTGCATTATCCATATTATCTCTGGCTTCCTCATTCCCGACAATGACCGCAGATTTCCTCTGGCACTAATTGGCACTTTGCGTTTGTGATGCTATGAAAACAAAAGTTGACTTTGTTATCTTGCCTTAAGAACGAGCTGAGCCGCTGCTGGCTCAGAGGCCTGCAGCACGAGTGCAGAGTCGACCACGCCGCTCACACACACAGACACACACTGTGAACTCATGAATGAACCCTAAACGCCCACGCTGGAGCGTTGGAGTGTTGGAATATATTCGTGTAAGGCTGCTTGAGTGATGATGTGACTATGTGTCACATCTGAATCACGTTTTGCAGTCACTGCAGCCTTCACAAACTATCCTTCACACTCCAAATGCAGTTGGCTGCATCTGTAATATGACTAACGGTGTATGTTAACCCAGCGTGCTCCTCTCAGCCTGCGTGCCCTACTTACACAGACGCCCACCTCATGTTCCTCCCCAGAGTAATTCCCGTGATAATAGCCCCTTTTGGAGTGGGTGCTGCAGTGCAATTACACATTTGGATTTTTTAATGAGCTTTTTCCCCCTGCAGGCTACAGATGATGCCTATCAGAGCTGCAGGGATGTCGGGGCTGTACAGACCACCTCTAAGATCCCGCACATATCCAGAGTGGTGTCCATCGCCAACACTGCAGCTATGTCCTTTCTGACTAGGTAAGCCAATATATGCACACCAAATAACGGCAAGTGTTTGAAAAGGATCTGTACTGGCTGCACCAGGAGTTTCCGTGCAATGACACACCCCCTCACTTCTTTCCCGTAGGGCAGCTGAGAAGCTCAGCCTGACACTGAGGAAAAAGGGCCATGCTTCTGATCCAGCTCCCTCTCAACTCTCCACCTGCTTCAGGGAAATCATCCAGAAAAACCCACCGCCCGTCCCCACCTGCCTGCTGCAAGCTGCCACTAGAACCAAGGACTCGCCCAGCGTTGGCAAGGTAGACTTCAAATTCTAGCACATCAAATTGATCTGTACTACACTGAAACACATTAACTGCTCAGAAATCCCATCAATTATGATACTTGGAGGAGAGAACATAATTTAGGCACTTACTAAAATGTGTCATGAAGCAAAAACAAAGCAGAAATTTTAGTGATCACCAGGCTGGAGACCATTACTTACACTGGGGTTGGATAAAAATGCACGCCTGCCTATTTATTTATTTTCCCTCGATGACACGCTGCTGCAGGCCTAAATGCATTTTATAATTTGCTTATGCAGGTCTGACTAAAAAATGTAAAACTGTAACCAGCCACTCATTAATTGTTGCTAAAAAGAAAGTTCACAAGAGAATCAGAATTTAAATGTGTACATGTGTGAGCCTTAGATAAAAGGTTCCCCAACCGTAATGTTCTGCTAACAACCGCTGTTGTTCTAGTATAGACCACCAAAAGGCTTCAGCACTGGCGGTGTGGTTGTCAGAGCAGTAGCCATGCTTAATTTATAGTCCTTATCTTAACCGTGGCTCAGGGGGTCGGGAAGTGCATCTGTAACCGGAAGGTCACCGGTTTGATCCCCGGGTCCTCTGTCCTAGTCGTTGTGTCCTTGGGCAAGAACCTACTGGTGTTGGCCAGAGGTGCCGATGGCGCGATATGGCAGCCTCGCTTCTGTCAGTCTGCCCCAGGGCAGCTGTGGCTACGACTGTAGCTGCCTCCACCAGTGTGTGAATGTGAGAGTGAATGAATAGTGGCATTGTAAAGTGATTTGGGTGCCTTGAAAAGCGCTATATAAATACAATCCATTATTATTATTATTAATGGAGTGGAGCAGCCTACGCCGTAGTGGTCGATGTCATTGTTTGCATTTATGCTTCGATGTGTCTGTGTTGTTCTGTCACAATAAGTCAAACTGAGCTAATCTCGTTGAACAACAGTTGCATCAGCACTGCGAAGGGAGAAAGACTGGAAAACAGTCTAAAGTCTCCGGGAACTTCATTTGTTTAGTCGATCACTAACGGAAATATCTAGTCAGCCAATCACATTCCAGCAGCTAATGCATTCAGGCATGTAAACACGGTGAGGTCAACTTGGTGAAGTTCAAAGTGAACATCAGAACGGGCGAGAAAGATGACTTAGGCAATGTTGGCGATTTCGGACATTGTCGTTGGCGCCAGACGGGCTTGTCTGAGTATTTCAGAAACTCTGCTGGGAGTTTCCCTCACAAACATATCTGGGTTTACAGGAAATGGTCCCAAAAAGAGAAAATATCCAACCAGTGGCATTTCAGTTGCACAGAGTGGATAGAACGGTAACAGTACCTCAGCAACCAAGATATCTTCGATATCTTCGATATCTTGGTTGCAATGGTTGAAAATCCTCTCTGAACCTACAACATCAGAATATATTTTTAATCCCAGAGGAAATGACGTGGTCACAGTTGCTCCAAGACAGTAAGAACAGTAACTAACAATGTACCTTTGAGCAGACGAGCTAAAGCAGCAGACTGGGTGCCACTCCTGTCAGCTAAGAATAGGAAACTGAGACTACAGTTCACATGGAATCAGTGATGTTCCTTAACAGAAGATTGGACAAATATTGTCCAGTCTGATGAGTCTCAGTGTCTGCTCCAGCAGTCGCATGGTAGGGTCTGAATTTGGCATAAACAACACGAAAGCATGGATCTGTCCTGCCTTGTATCAGTGGTTCAGTCCGTGCTGTGGGGGATATTCTCTTCAACTCTCTGTCCAAATAGCACCAAGTGACCATTGTCTGAACACTACGGGCGACACACGTATCGTTGCTGACCACGTCCATCCCTGCAGTATCCTCAGCAGGATAGCGCACTCAAATAATCTAAAGCTGGTTTCTTGACCATGAGCTCACTCAGATGGCCTCAACAGTCTCCAGCTATCAACTTAATAGAGCCTATCTATCCTGGTATTATGGACCAAAGTATTTCCAGCACTTTATTAAATCTACAAGGAAGAATTAAGGCAGCTCTGAAGGGAAAAGGGGGTCCAACCCACTACCGTCGAGGTGTAACATGTGAAGTGCACAGTAAGGGTTAGTCATCATACATGGATCACTGGCAGAATACTGGCTCATCATTTTAAGCAAGCTACAATTACAGTCAATAAGATTTTTCGCTCACTCAAGTGTTATCCTGATCAGTGTACAGTGTTTTCATGGCATATTACTAGCAATAGGATCAATCACAAAAATTGTGCTCTGCTTTGCTATAATGTGTACTTAGAATTCTGCACATCAGGCTAACATGATGGATTTAATGCAGTGCTATAAATCAACTGACGGCCACCACTGGATATAATGTGCAGCATCTACTGACTGCTTTATAATACACACAGACATCCTGCATGCATTATTTAAAAAGGAAAATATATATAGGTTTCACTATGAAATACGCCACTGGGCAACTACGTGTCCTGTATTGTGAGGTATAAATATATAGAATAAACCTGGACTGGTGACTGATTGACAAAGAGCCCACAGGCACCATCTTGGAAGTGTTTTGACCATCCGTGTTGTGAGGTAAGGAGATCTCAGTCAATTTGGACGAGATCCTATATCACCCGTCCGTTGTGATACACTGTAATGTGGTGCTAATGTCTCCATCTTGTTCTCCTCCTCCCTTCTCCTCACCTCCTCAGGGAGAGAAACTCGGGGAGATCAATATGGCTGGGGGCCCTGCCCTCGTCTCATAGATGGACTCCTGGGTGTAGTCTAGAGTTACAGATAAGGGCTCAAATAGACCACACCGCCGGCCACACCTGCTTGAGCACTCAGCTTTGTACATCTAAACGTGCAAGAATATGCATGCGTGTGCGAGTCGAGGAGGATTTTCTCAGCTTGCAAATGGTTCTCCTGAATAATTTAACCCTCATAAAAAGAGTTTGACAGGTGTTCAATATGGTTAAGAAACCACTTCTTGCGTAAGGTATTAAAATCATGAGGAAGGGAAAAAAATCCTTCATGTGGCAGATGGAAAATGGCTTTTCAAATTCAGTCAATGTAGGATGATCTCATCATGGTGTAATGCAGTCCTGTGCATTTTCAGGAAAACCACATTTGAGTGGGTGTCAGAACATACATCTACTTGCAGTCTTGCAGACCTGAATTCAGAAAAAACAATTTTATAATTGGCTTATAAGCCCTAATAGGGTGCGCTGTCTGGTATATGCTGCCTTGTTTTCCTGCAGACCAAGACCTGTGAGCCTTGTTAGGAGCCTGTCAGAATCAGGATATAACTCGATTTAAGAGCTTAAAGCCGCTAAATCTCAGACTTCCTCCAGAGATGTGCATTAAGGAATTAATGTCACGACATGCAGAGATACAGCAGGAGGAATGCATTGTCATGCAGCTGATGTATGATGTATGAGGCGGTTGTGTAGTTGCTGCACTGACTGAATCATGTGGTGTGTTGCAGCCTAAAGGTAATATGCTTTTGTTTCAATTCACCATTTTATTCTTGGTTGTCAGTTCATTTATATTTGATGTCCTTACAAAACAGGCGACTGGTTGTCCAAAGACAGTTTGTCTGTTTAGCTCAACAAAGTTCACCTCCATTGCTTCAGGATCTCAAAGATGCCCTAATACTCTTTGACATTTATCACTTTGTTCTGCCCAGGTTTTCTCTTTTCCAGCTGAGGATTTAGACAGTATTTCAGCCGCCTGTTGTTGAACAGCAGGGGCTCAGAGCACAAGTCTGACTTTTCCTTTACTCTTCAGCAGCTGTTTTTGGAGTCAAAAACCTCTGTTGGTAATCATACGTTTAAAAAAAAATGAATGCATAAACAGAACAGACACCATATCGCTGCTGTTTGCTGTGGTCTGCACATAAATCAGCTAGCATACATACACGCTGTACAGTAAAAGCAGAGTATCTAGTCCCTTTATGCATTTAATAAACTGTAGAGTTTTCAGATAAAACAGTCTGACTCTTTCCTAAAGGCTCCATGTGCGACATAGTACTGCTCAGTCTTGCCTCATTGGCGTTTAGATTAAGATCTCATTTTGTTGGTACCTGCTAGCATTTAGCGCTGTATATTTACATGCTAGCATCATGTTAGCGTTCAGCTTTTTAGCTTAGACTGGACAGTAGCAACAAATACATTATAATGCCATTATAATGAGGTTAAAGCATTAAATATTAAACAATACAGACATTTTACAGTTTGCCTGTAGCGTCATGCCATGATGATATGGTGGCTAGCACTGCAGCAAGAAAGACCTCTTTTTGTTGTTGTTTTTTAAACCCACAGTCCAAAGAAATGCTTGTTGAGGTTAGGTTCACGGGAAATACTAAATTGGCTGCAGGTGACCAGCAATCATTGTGCTAGGCATGGGGCAGACTGTATCAGCTACAACACAAGGTGATGTGGCTTTTAGTTAATTAGCTGTAATTGTGGCTAAGACCAGCCTGGACGTTATGCTCAGTCCATCAGGTTGTAAACAAGACTACGCTACAAACAGCTAGAGGATCTATGAAGCCTTGCTCATCCGTAGTGTTGCTTTACCAAATATTAACAAGAGCGTGCTACCATATTCACAATGCTACAACAAGCTCTCACATGCAGTACTGATGGCTGGTTAGAAGTCTTACTCGGGTATTATAGATTCCCTGATTAATGGAAACTTCAAAGCAGCATTACACGAATGGCTGTTTCCCCCCAAACTCAGGTTAAAAATGAAAGTAAAATAAAAGCATTTAAATGACTCTAAATTCTGCTCTGTGATTTGAGGACGCTTGAGTCTGTGTAACCTCCTATAATTGAATGGGAAGGCTTTTCTGACAAAGCACCCATATCTGATGAGCTGGGAGTGAGAATGGGTTGGTGCTGATGCTGCAGTGGGTATGTCCAACCTTCCTCTGATATTTGATAATTTCCCACAAACAGCAGGGCGTACAGTTCATACAGCAAACACAGAGCGCAGCTAAAGCTGATGGAAACTGCATTTTTGGGTAAATAATAATTTGAGATTAAGCTCATGCTCTTTGCAATCTCATGACAGCTGTTCTTACTGTTATTTTTTCATACAGTATTTTTCAGTTGGACAGATATTTTGTTCTGTACTGTGTCTAAATTTCATCACGACTCTGTTTCCATTTCCTTTGGCGAACAGGTGAAAGTCGTGCTGAGGGTGAACCCATCGCTGTCAGAGAGCCAAGGCCAACCACCTGTTCTCCGGATCGACCCGTCCAAGAAGAGAGTAACCATAGTGGAGCCGGTCACCAAAAGCCATCAGCGTGCTACCATGACACTGGGCAGGGATGGCAAAAGTCAGCTGAAGACCTTCACCTTTGACAGTGCATATCCTCAGGAGTCAAGCCAGGTGTGGCTCTGTTGCAAAGCATTTAAATATGACTTTAGTTGTTTCTATGGTGATCAGGTTGGCAGACAGTGGATTGTGTAGCATTACATGTATACAGCACATATTCCCTCCTCTTTATCCTACACTGTTAGTTCCCTCTCTCTGTCTGATGACCTGAAAACTGATAGGCCCTGGATAGCCACCACAATTACACAGTCCATCAATTACATTCAGCCTTATCCAAGCTCTGCTTACAGTATCTGAGCCCAAGGGAATCAGTCTGCATCCCCGTTCTGCTTTGCTCTTGCTCTGTACCGAGTGCGCTTCTTCACAAGCTGCTCGCTGTCCTTTGTTCTCTCGACCAGGCCGAGGTGTGTGCAGGCGTCTTGGCTGATGTCATCCGCTGTGTGCTCAGCGGCAGCGATGCCTGTGTCCTGGGCTTGGGTTGTGCTGATGTGGGTGAGTAATCGGTCCTTGTGAGAGGCCATGGGTTAAAATCTCAAGATGGGAATGGGATGCTTTTATCATCCCCGCCCCACCTCCTCCTCTATCCCATTGCAATCTTTCAGCCTTTCTTTATCACTTCAAACTCCCTCTGTCCTCTCGATACAAATCTCCAGCCTCCTCGTGTCTTTTGTCTCCTCTCCCAGTCAGTTTTCTCTTTTTTGCTCTTTAAAAAAACCAACAAACAAACATTTCCCTTTAAGTTATTCATCCTTCACCTGTTACTTTATAAATAAAAGCCTGATCATCAGTTATACAGCATGCATGTGTTTGTAAAAGCTTCCCATTGTTTGACGTTTTAGGCAAATATTTCACTTCATTTTGCTGAAGCGCTGAGCAGAAGGGCCTGCAAACAAAGTGGACTGTGATATGTTGCTATTAGAGAGATGGAGCCCTGCACTTAGCGGTAAAGGGGTTTAATAGATTTGTAGCACACACACACACACACACACACACACACACACACACACACACACACACACACACACACACACACACACACACACACACAGACACACACACAGGGTAAGGACAGGGTCTCCTTGGACCTGCTTTTTCACATGACGCCACTCTCCGTAAATCTGATTGAATTAGTTGGCCAGTACAGACTACATGTGGCCCACGGCCAGGGGGGCATCAATCTCCTCCACAGAATACTATTCTCTCTGAATAACGGCCGCTCGGCCTTTAATTGGAGTAAACCAATTCTCTTATCCTCATTCAATTAGAGTTTGGATAAGACGAGATAGGGTGAAACAAGCCCATAACTCAAGAGTAATGTGGGGCAAAAGTGCACTAGAAAGAGACACAATATGGCATCGGTCCATAAAAACATTTATTTGTCTATTCTTGTGAGATTATATATGATGTGTTTTGTTCGTGCCAATGCTTTCCTGCAATTAGCCCCATTTCAAGACTTTGCTATAAATCTGATTATCTATATATCCATATATAAAATCTTGCAGATATTTTTTATGACTGATATGAAATCTTTTATTATTCAGTCATTTCTGCCTGCAGTGCATTGAAAGTGAACGTGTGCTCTGTGATGTGCTGTTTTCAGCACGCCTCCTCCCCTGCCTTTATTTCAGTGTTAAGATGTTACAGTTCGATGTTCATTATTTGGTGTGTACTATTTTGAGCCCATGGCCTCAGCTACGACTATGGCCCCATTGTGTTTGGTAGCACACGTGCAGAAGCCAGACGTACAATCATTTTTAGCTGAGCTACCCAAAAACTAACTCTGGCTGATGATGCTTTTTTTTGGAAAATTAAAAAAATAGTTCCCTTGCTAAGTGGAATAAACGACTTGTATCTCCTGTTACGCACGTGAACAGCAGAAGCTGTGATTTTATTTATTAAACAGCCCAGAAAAACTGTTTCTGACAGCAACACGTTGCATTGATATGGTTAGTATATTTTTCAGACATAAATAATATAAAAACTGATTGTGCCACTCAGACTGTGTATTTGTGAATGTAGTATATATTATGTGGATGCATACCTTCATGTATGTCATATGTAGTAGGGTTTTCAAAGGACTCAAGGCGGCCCACAGTCCAACTAAGTACACTCTTAATAAGTGCACACCAAAGAATCACAGAGGGATCCCTAATTAGCAAGAAGGTGCTGTTAGTCAGTTGCAGCTGATTCATTGATGATCTGCAGGTGTGAGCACATTTTGACAGTTTGCTGGTTTGGAGCATTCAGGTGTGGTTAACAGAAGGTCACCCAAATGTGTGTAACCCATGCTTAGACGGTGCATAAGAGCTACATTTCAGTTAGCCTCAGTTAGCATGTTAAAGTTAAAGTTCATTAAGGCACTGCTAGAAAGACTGAAAACATATAGCTTGTTTGGATGGCAGCGTGGCTTAGCTTTCAGGATCAGTGTCCTTTGAACAGAAAACAGCAAAATGTTGGTGCTTGGCTGTAACACACAGCAACATTTGAGCCAAAACCCAAACAAACACAACAGATCAGTATAAACACCTGATACCAAGTGTCAGGCACGGTGGTGGAGGTATGAGGATTTGGGCTTATGCAGTCACCTGGGAACCGAGTAGTCAAATAATCACCATAAACTCCAAACTAACCTAGAGACAAATGTGAGGCTCAGCCAGCTAAAGCTGTGTCATGCAGCAGGCAATGACCCCCAACAGTCAAGGTGACCCACAGTAGAACTTATAAACAAATGCCTGCAAAGTTCAATGAACTTAAGCAATGTTGTAAAGACAAAAATTGTTACACAACATTGAAGGCTGATACACTCATACAGAAATCAATTGGTTTAAATTAATGATTATGGTCTATAATAGCTGCAAGCCATCGAATCTTGGGGTGCACTTCATTTTTCATAAGACCGAATCGAGTCTTGCAAAAACTTCATTTTTATATATAGAAAATCTGTGCATCTATGTGTTCCCCTTCCACCTCAGGGTCCTGGTCCAGCATGGTGGGCAGTGGTGAGAACATTGGGAAGCTCGGCTTGATTCCTTGTGCCATCTCCTGGCTGTACAGCGCCATCGAGCGCCGCAGAGAGAGGACGTGGACCGATCTCAGTGTGTCAGTGTCTGCTATCGAACTGTGCTGCGGAGAGGAGGACACGCTGAGGGATCTGCTGGGGGAAGTTGTTCCATCATTAGGCAGCATCCACGACAGCCCGAAAGCCCACATTAAACTCCAGGAGGACCCAGTCTACGGAGTCCAGGTAGAACTGAAGGTTTTTACCATTAAGAGAAGGGATTGTTAAACTCCTGTGCCTCCCTTACCTCTGCATCGGCACGCTGTGGCCCAGTGACCCACATCTGTAGTAGTGGAGTTACTGTTGTTGGCATAAAAGTCTAATAAATCTTCATAAACACAAACCCAAAGTAGACAACAGGGAGCAAAGGTGATACTGTTTACTGCAGATAGGAGACAGCAGCAGCAAAAACCCCTTTTAAAGTTATTCTAATTGTTTCAAAAGAGACAGTATTCTCACGTTACACGTTCATGCCAACTAGATTAGTTAGATTAGTTGTCTGTGGTGCTTGCGAGCTGGCGTGAGTGTGTGCCCTCTGGATGTGAGAAACTTTTATTCATCTTTATTTAGACAATAATGGTCCGCACTGTGTTGGAAAAGATAATGGTGCTGGGAGGGAAACCTATTATGCTGCACAGCACATTATATCTGATTACACTGTGTCTGTGTGTGGGCGCCACATCCTCTCTGTTCTTTCAGTCAACACTTGAAGAATGACTGAAGCCCGAATGTTTTGCTGCTGAGACGAATGACACAAGATTCATTCTAACAATATTGAACCTGTTTCAAAATGAACAGTGATCAGCAACAGTGGGATAAATGTAACAGATGAAAGGGCTGATTTTACAGCAAATGTGCATCTGCTTCTTCTCTCCTTCAGCTACACAAGCACAACCGGGTGAAGGCCCCCACTGCCGAGCGGGCTGCTTCCCTCCTGGATGCAGCCGTCGCAGCACGTCGGCACAGTGACTTTATTACGTACCTGTGTGACAGCTCCATCATGTTCTTCACCCTTCACGTGCAGCCTCCACGTACGGAGAGCAGCACCATTGGAAAAGGTTGCAGTGAAATATTCAGAAACTGATTCTAGAATTTCGATATTTTATGATTTGCATCTGTTAAATCTTTTTGCATTACCTCCTCTAAAGTCCAACTGTATCGTTTCCGTAGGTTCCCGCGGCGCCACCAAGTTGACCATGATAGACGTGTGTAGTGGTATGAGGGGTGTCAACAAAAATAAACCCCCCCATTCTGAGCTGGGCCCAATCGTCCTGTCTCTTCTAAGTGGACAGAAAAGCACCGCAAACAAGTAAGAATCTAAAACAAAGGAGGAAAATTGTTTTGTTTTCTTTAACCTATTTATACTCCGGGTTTACAAGCTGCAACACAGGCCACTGTAAACCACCCCAAACTGCAAATTCTTATTGGAGCTCTGATATTTATTTATTTTCTTCTCTTTTTATGTCGATTTATTAGCTTTTTTTTTTGTGCGCTGATGTAACCGGAGCCTCGTCGGCTCGTATGCTGCACTGGATTTGCAGAGATGACAATAAAGTTTACTCTGACTTTGGTGCAGTTAAACCTGCGACCACAGACACTCACATGACGTTGCACTGTTTCTGCAGGATTGGGAAGTTGACGTTGCTCCTTCGAGAGTCCCTGGGCCACACAAATTGCCACACTACAGTAATTGCTCAAATCATGGATTCTTTGACACACCTTCAAGAGAACTTCTCTACCATCCAGCTTGCTTCTCGTTTTCGCAGGACACAGAAGAGGACGAAGGTAGTATAAATGACAGAGTCTAATCATGTCACTCTTTATCTAGCACCCCAAAATTGTTGAATGTTGCTTTGGATTTATAAGACTTATCTAATAGCATCGTCCACCTTCATCCGACAGCAGTCTACCTCATGTTCTCCTTGTGCGAGGAGTCTGACTAGAGAAAAAAAAGGGCTGCAGTCGTTCTCCCTGCGGGCGTTCCACTCTACCGATGAGGTAGACGTCGACATCCGTCCTTTTCGCCTGCGTGATGAACTGGATGAACGCTCCAGTAGTGAACAGTCTTGCGACACAGTCATCCAGATAGACTCAGACGGCTCAGTCCACCCCAGATCAGCCCCGAGGCAGGCGCAGCCCGAGTTTGTACCAATCATACCGTCTTTGCACCCTAACAAGGCGGACTTGGACGACCCAGAGTTTGCTGCTCTCCTCCAGGAGCTTCTGAGAATTCCTCAGCTGCAAGTAGAAAAGACGACAGAGTCAGCTCTTCTGGGGCAAACCGACGTTTTGAAAGGAGAAAGGAAGCAACCAGAGAGGGACTGTCTCAAATGTGACACGTTTGCTCAACTTCAAGAACGTCTGGGGTGCATCGATGGAAGTGAAATGACCATGGATGTGCTCAGATCTTCCTTAAAAGGTGCCTGTTTAAATAATGTCACTGTTAAGTCACAGCACCCGGAGGAATCTGTAAAACGCGCAGACACTGAAGCTCCACAGACACTGCTGAATAAGGGGCTGAGCTGCAGTCAGACCTCTGCTGGAGAAAAGCAAACAGACGGTGCTGGAGACAGTTTTCAGAGAGAAGATTCGGGTTTGTACGACTGTGAGGAGTGTAGTGCCACCAGTTCCAGCGAGGAACTGCTCAATCAAACTCTGGGTCTGAACGCGACCTGCCGCTCTGAGCCTTCTAACACCAGGACTCTTAAGTCAGGTAATGGGGTTTCTTCCAAGCGCTTTAATGTGGATGCAAAGGTCACGGCAGGGGCCAGTTCTCTTGCACTTGAACCTTCACACAAACAGGACAGAGCTGAAACTGCTGATTGGTTCAAAACAGACAAAAGGACCTCACCAGTTGGCAAAAGCTCCCCCATATCTCCTTCTTCTACGTGCTCCTCTTCACACTCCCTGGCTAAAAGTGTTGTACTCGGAGACGTCCTAAACAGTCACCCCAAACAGGATGTTAAGGAAATGAAAGCCACGATCACAGTGACCGTTCAGCAGCCGCTGGACTTAAAAGGTCAAGATGAGCTGGTTTTCTCTATGGTAGAAGAGGTGACCATCAGTGGAGCGTACGACAGAGCAAGGACAGGTGGAAATATTATTTGCATCAGAGACGGAGCTCATTCACAGGCACACGCTGAAGACTCGGCTAGTTCTCAGCCAATCCAGATAATCAGCAACGTCAGCGAGGAATCTGCAGCTCCAGGCTCCTCTGGTGCTCCCGAAAGCTCTGCTGCTCATCCTGCTGGCACTGAAAAGTCCCAGCATCAAGTCAGAAGGGAGAAAAGGGTGTTGCCTTCATTTATTAACCCCATGTTGATTAATACAGACTTGGATTGTGACTTGGATTGTGCCAAAGACAACGAAAGTCACTGTGAAACTTTAGCAGGAGTCAGGTCAGAATCAGAGTCCATTAGAAATACAGCTCGATGTTCAGAACACAGGGAGGTCCTTCAGGAGAAGTGTGCACCTGTGGCTTCTCAGAAACACGTCAAAAAGACTGACAAGTCTTGTAGCCAAATGTCTTATGAGCCAGTCGTCTTAGAACATTTGAGTTTTTGTAATAAACCTCCAGACAACAAAACGTGTGAGCAGACAAACACAGACAAGGCCCACCCCAGAGACCGTGGGCATGTTTACTCCTCGAACACTGCAGAGCTTTCAGAGGGGACTGAGATCACATGCAGAGATACACCCAAGAGGACTGGTGAGTCACCTGGTTGCCAAGAAACCATCCTTTGCTCCTATTCAACAGGTAGCTTACCTCGAGCATGGCAAAGTGCCAAACACCAGGATGCCCACCTCGTAGACTCAAGGGGGCTGACATCATCCACTCCCTGCAGCCCAAGGGTAACTCTCGAGAGGAGGAAGGCGAGGCAGCACTCCCCTACTAACCACAACCTCTATATTTCCTCTCCTCAAAGATATGGAACAGACTTCAAACAGGATCCTGGTGCTACTTTCAGGAAGGGTATTGGATCTGTGATTGATAAATCCACTTCAGCAGTAAAACGTGATAATACAAGCAGGAGGCTCAGGTCACCGATGGAGGAGAGTGGCAGGCTTTTCAGTGCCAAACTACAGCAGCTGGCTAGACGGACGAGCTCTCTCGGGCGGATCCCAAGAGACTTTCCAGCCCTAGAAAGAGGCGGCAGCAACGCTTCTGTGAGCTCCAGGGGAAGCTCCAGGGGAAGTACTGAAGGAGCTTGTAAGTCTGGCTATAAAGGCAATTTTGAGGGAGATTGTACCTTTCCGAGGGCCAGCAGGAGCCCGAGGAAAAATCCTCGGTCTGAACATCATTTTTTCCCGTCTGAAAACCCTGCGACTCAGTCTTCTAGGCATATCCACTCCAAGCTTTCTGCTGTGGGAAAGCTCAAGACGTCTAGCCCCAAAGTCCGTCGATCGTCAGCTCCTAGCATCAAGAACCCCGGCGTCTCCCACAAAACCCTGCAGGACTCCATCAATCATAGTGCCAGTCTGTCTCCAGACAGTAAAACAGTCAGCCACGAACGCACATCCTCCTTTTTCCCCTCTTCCCCTCCACGGTCTCATCGCTCTATCAGCCGGACTCCAAGCCAGAGCTCCACATCCTCATCCACAAAATCTGCCATTCAGGGATTTGTTAACGGTCGCCTCTCAGACTTTCTCAAGGAGAGGGCCCCCAGTCCCACTACAGGAGGATCGGACCAAACGACCTCACTGCCCTCCCCGTACAGTCAACTGACATCTCCCCGCATGCCCGATCACCTGAGTGGGCACGCAAGTGACACCACCAGCGTGTTGAGCGGCGATTTACCACCAGCTATGGGGAAGACATCCCTGCATTTTTCTAACAGAAACAGTTTGGTGAGCAGTGGCTATGACAGCATGGTGAGGGACAGCGAGGCCACAGGCAGCAGCACCTCAGCCAGAGACTCAGTCAGCGACAGGAGCGGCTCCCTCCTCAGCGCGGCTCGCAGCGGCCGGCCGTCTCGGAGACGAGGTGGTACAGGTGAGAGCGCCTACGATTTTTATGTAATGAATTAAATGACTTTCACTTTTGGAAAGTTTTCAAGTTTGATTTATAAAGCAAACAAAAACAAACCAACAGAAGCTCAAAGCAGACGTTCTTATGCAAACGTTAGCGCCGCTGTTCGCCAACGCCAGCTTCATGGTGACATGGCTGGCTCATAATCTGACTGCATAACATATTAATGTGACATTAATGAAAGACGACATGTGTGCTGGACGCAGCCAGACCCAGTTTCCTCGCTGGCATTAAAAGCCAGATTGTGTAGGAAGTCGCATCATTAATACATGAACCCAGGAAGGATTCTCACTGATGGAAACAGAAAACGTTTGTGTGGTTGTGTTACACAGAGGGGTGTGTGCGTGATTATGCACGCTAACAGAGTCATGTTGCAAACACACTCACTGTTGTGATGATGATGGAACAGCAGAGGAGACATGACTTGAATAAGTATATGACTCTTAAATAGTCCCCTGAAATAATACACTGTTAACTGCTTTTTGTGCGTGCGCTCAGTTTGTCCTCATGTGTCCTCTTCTGTAACTAAAAGCTACAGTTTGAAAACATAAAGCACTCACTATCTTTTCCTGCACTGGCAGACTGACTCAAACTGAGAGTTGCAGTAATTGTGTCTCCGGTCTTGACTTCTGGCAGCTCTGCGGCTGCACTTTGGCCCGAGGCAAACTGTTGTTCCAGCAGGAACCACATACGGCAGCTCATGAATCGTTTCCTGCTGTAGCTGCCTCGTCTGTAAATGTGTGACTCACTGTGACTTTTCTATTTAATGCTCAACACTCACATTAAGAACCAAGAAAAGTCCACTAACATGTGCTTCTGCCTTACATGTGTTGGCGCTCTTGGCTCCAGGTACTCAGCAGCGCCACCTTTCCCATGATTCACCTCTGACCCTGAGACGCTCGGCTAGCGGTCTGCGGTCTCGCTGGATGGATCAAGGAATCCCAGAGGCCTACGAGATCAAGGTCTATGAGATCGACAATGTACAGAGGATGCAGGAAAGAGCAGGTGCTGGCAAACAGGTGCTGGGTTTATTTTGATTTTTTTTTGTTGGAGGTTAAAGGGCATTACATAATAAACAGTATGACCTTTATAACCTCTGCGAGCAACGAGCGAGAACAGCCACAAAAACAGGATTGTGGTTGTTGTTTTGTTTGTGACGTAGAACTCAGTTAGTTCTCTTTTTGTATTCGAAATGGTAAGTAACCATTTTTTGTTATGGAATAAAAGGACCGGCGTTAATGCTGCCACAATATCATTTTTTGATATATTAAATGGAATAAATTGAAATGATCTGCCGTCTCTGTTGCAGAGATTTGAGGAGACGCCGCAGATATTGTGAGGCGAGAAACCTCAGCTATGGTGTCAACTTAACAGACCACAGCGAATAAGAGTAGAATAAGATAAATAAAATAGAAATATCCTTTATTGTCCCTCACTGGGGAAATTCACGCGTTACAGCAGCAAAGTGACAGACAGCGTGCAGGTTCCCACAAAGCTTCGAATAAACAAGGAATAAGAGTCCCGAGCAAATTTACAACATAAGAAACACAAATACTTTACAGTATTTTTAAACAGCAAAAAGTGCTTAAAAACAACAACGACGCACTACTGACAGTAATAATGAGGTGCCTCCAGTGTCTCGAGGTCATAGATTAACTCATGAAAATTATATTCCAAAAACTGGAAGTCGAGTTATTGAGCAAATCACAATTTAACCCTGTGTTTGTACTGAGCAGCTACAAGGTCTTCATACCTTTAACATATATTCATTTCCACCCATTTTAAATGTAATGTGTGTCTCATAAAACTTTGTTTTCTTATATGATTGATGATAAATGTGGCACATTTTTTCCTTCTGCAACGTAGTCCGAAGAATATGAATCCAGTAAACATATTAAATGGGAGAGAAATACAAAAGGAGTCCGTCATGAGTAAATCATAGACAGAAATGTCTTAGGAGACCAAACATCTCCCACTCGTGGGAGTATTTTTGCACGATGCTGCAGAAGAAGAGCATGCTTGATAAGCTGACTGTGTAAACCTCGCATAAAAGACCGTCTGGCATTTAAAATGCGCTTGATAGCAAAACAGGGTCCATGTGGTGACGTAATGTCCCACGACGAGAGGTCTGGCCCCGTGAGACGCCTCCCTGCCTCCACCAGTCTCAGGCAACTTTGATACAATTTTAATGACCACATGGGGTAAACTGGGTCAGTGCTGCAGCGGCGAACAAAGACGTAGAACAAGCAGAGCAGAATGGAGGTAAAACACCAGATTTTAAAAACTGTAAATATGGATTTATTGACCCCCCCTCCCCCCACCCCCAAACGACTGCCATGCTCCCCCCATCTCTGCCCTAACATGATGTTTATATGAAGAGCAGCTGAGAGGTGGATGCTGTTTTTCATTAAAACCTACAAAGTACTCACATACAGTATTCCAGGGCTCATTGTTTAAATGGTGAGAGTAAATTAAATTTACTTAATTTCAGCTGTGTTTTAAAAATCTTTGAATAAATAAAAAAAGTGAAAAAGGTTGTGTTTCTGCTTTCAGGGGCCCACATGCTTCAGCGCCAAGCTGAAGCTCCTGGAGCACCGTCAGCAGAGGATCTCCGAAGTCCGAGCCAAATACAACAACCTGAGGAGAGAGCTGGAGCTGGCCAAACGCCGCCTCATGCTGGAGCCCGCCACGTGGAACCACGAGTGTCAGTGGAGTTTCTTTAAAAACTAACTGTAACTGTTATTGCTAATATCTGAAAAGAGTAGTCGTCATCTAGATTTAGCTTCCTCGAACAGCCTTTGGCTTCCACACTTCTCCCTGCCTTCCATTAATGTCTCTCTCAGTTCCAGCGACAACAATGAGCAACAATATCTAACAGAAACGAGTCCACTGGTCACCAGCAAATATATACAGTCCCAAAAGCTTAAGACCAGTTGAAAAATGGCAACAAGCAAGAGGAGGAAATGGGCATTAAGTTCATTAAAAACAAACTGAAACAGGCAATTTTTGGCGTGATCAACAACTACGGTGGAGCCATCGTCATCACTGAGTTCATGTTTGGAACTTTGATTTCTGTTTTGGGTTTTTTCCAGGTGTAAAACAGCTCGTTTCAGTTTAAGGACTGTATATATATCTTTGCATAGTACTTTGCCAGTGACACTGTTAATGAGCAAGCGTCCTGAGCTTAACCAGCTAGCCACGGTGTTAGGTAGCAAAACTTCACACAGGCGATATAAAAACACGGACATATCCATCAGCAGTCGCTCAGTATCAATGAAGTCCTGTTGTGAACCTTAACCTTTCACTACCTTCATCTTAACTTTTGAAACCAGAAGCTATGCGTGGCCGACCTGACCGTGAAATCGAGGAGCACTGCACACTCAGGCTAGCCTCCGGGCTTACCCTGAGTCACTGGACTTTACTTTCTGACTCTGAGAAGGACCATAGTGTTAAAGTCATCAAGACTTGTTGGTAGCAGCTGAGTCCATATAATTAACAGGAGAATACATTTAATGGTGTTAGAGCAAGAGAACAGAGAAGACTTCATTATAACATGTATGAACCCACAGGGACGCCTCTGCTGGCCGTGATAGGTAATACAGGTTTAAGGCACTTCCTCAATGGCTTCATTTTTTAGACTCAGAAGCTATGTTCATCTTTTATGTACAGTCTGTGTTCACACCATAATAAACACCCGGGCTGGTTAGCGAGCTAACTCTAGCGTAGCTATGCAATGTGTATCTGGCAAATCTGGTGCCAACATACTGACATACTGGTACACAGCTTATACACTGGTCTCTCAGCCATTATAGGCTATAAAACACAGGCTACAATACAAATGTACTTTACTGTTCTGGCTCGTACTAGGCTTGCACACAGATGGAGAGCATCTCATCTCATATCGTATCGTATCGTTTTGTAGGACCTGTTGTAACATTTCTGTATAGTTTAGCCATAAAATAAATATGAAGACATAATTCTGTAACTGGGTGATTTTGCTTGAAAGGTGACTGAAATGATTAAAACATGAGCAATCAGCTGATTAACTGGTTCAATGACTAATCATCTGAGCTCGCACTTCAGTGAATAAGCAAGTAATCAGCTTGTTATATGCAGCAGGCTGTAGCCTCCTTTTACAGGAGCAGCATCCACACTTCTCATTAGCACCATTAGTAATACCCTCACCAGCATGTGACATTTTATATTATGCTTTAATCACAGAGCACGTGATGCTGTTAAGGAATAAGAGGCTGTCACACCAACAAACTGCCCTGCTGGCAAAGCAGTTCTTACAGTATGAGAATGTTTTGTAATGCAATGATGACTTTTGTGGGTCTGAGAAAAATCTACCATGTGAACTTTGACCTCCACGATTTCATTCATCCTCCTTTTTGCTCATACAGTAACACACAGAAGTATACGCGGCACACTGACCCTTATTGTCCTTCCCCAGTCGACCTATGGCAGACGTTCGAGGTGGACTCCCTGGAGCATCTGGAAGCACTTGAGTTGGTGACGGCGCGGCTGGAGCGCAAGGTCAGCCTCTGCAAGGCCAACGTCATGATGGTCACCTGCTTTGATGGTGTCGCCGGGAGACGGCGTAAGAAGAGACGGCGAAAAACGGCAGATCATAGATTCACAGAGAGATACTGACCTACTGGCTGACATATATGTTTCTTTTAGACTATTATGTAGAACTTGTTGATTATCCATGAAGTTATCTCGGCACTCAAGACACAGAGGTGAGATCACCTCATGTATACACTTGTTATGTTTTGAAGTAGCACACTGCCTCCGGTCCCCTGGTGGGAATTCCTCTGCGGCATTTTAGACTTTCAAAAAAATCCAACTAACCTTTACTTCATGTTTTCCAGACAGTAGTTGCAGTTAAATAACCTATAAAGATGTGTGTTTATGCACTTTTTTAGCATTTGGCAGTATATTTAAAGCCATCACGTTCAAGCAGCATCTAATGCTAAAATATTTTGGTGCTAACGAGCTCGGTACCACAAAACTGCTGGCTCCAATGTTGGACAACGGGAGAGCCTATCATGTGTAATGAAACAGAAGCAGTCCAAAGTCTGTGTCTGCCATGGTTCTCAAAGAAATGACTCCACGTCTGATAATAACACTACACAACAACTGGCACTCAAACCTGTCAAAATGTGCTCTGGTTCTCAAAAGGCTCTGCGACCGTAGAAATGAGGGATTAGATCCTGGTTCTCTGGGAAGTCTTTAGGCTCAGCAATATCATTTATGTGAATACCATCTACACATCTGTGCAAAACGGCTCAGGAGGCAACTACAGCTCCAAATGAAGCACTTTTGTACTCTGCTAAGCAATTAATGAGAAACTGTGATAAGTGGACGATCCAAATTGTGCTTTTCTTAAAGCCATTTTCACACAAAGCTTTATTCCAATTGTCTTTGTCTATCGCACGCTTTGACATGCTGACTGGAGTCAAGGCTCCAATGATCGTCCGATTAGTGGACTGGCCTCTCTACCTCCTGAGCCACAGCTGTTCCACTGGATGCAAACATTTACAATACCTCAAACTGTCCTTCTACAACAAACAGAGCAAAGCGAGGGAAATGCAACTGAACGTGACGATTATGTTCTTCAAGTTTCATGTGCTTTGCTGTTCTTCTTGATTTGATTGGTCAAACCAATCATGTACTCAGCCAACACGATGTCTTTGAGTAGCAACGTGATCAGCCATCGTAGAGCAGAAGGCGGTGCAGCTTTCACAAAAAGGGAATATTATGCCACCAATGATGCCATTGTGTAAATAGATTTTGGTGCTAAAACTACAAAAGTAGTGCATTTCCTTATTTGTAACTAATGTAAATAAGTAAATGTTTAGCAGGGATCTCAGTGAACTGTTGAATGAGCCATAAGGGAACAACGGTAGTGTTTGTGTAAGTTACACCAACAGAGAGGTCGGTGATCAATACACTGACTGTAAAACACATTAGTAAGTGATTGGAAGTAGAATAAAAGAATGCAGATTCTACTGACAGTGTAATGGAGGAGTAATTACTTTAAAGGAATAACGTCACGGTGTCTGAGGAGCCCTGTGGCTCCGAGCCACGACCCAAAGTGATCGGTGAGCAGTGCTGGGATGTCTACCTGGGTCGATGCGTTTAAATATACGGGAATCGCACACACGCACACACGCTGGATGTTTGTTGTTGTGAATCGTATTAATCAGCATGTTGTTGTCACTGTGAATAAATGAGCACAGCACTCCATTATGTTTCATGTGTGCAGAGACTGTGCATCCTTTGATTTGCAAAAATTAAAAGTGCTGTGCTGCTCCTGCTGCCATCACATCTGGGATCTTGTCCTTACTGGTCACCAGAGCCTGTTTTTAAGTGTGCATGTGTGTGTGCATGTGTGTGTGCGTGTGTGAGTGCATGTGTGAGTGCGTGTGTGAGTGCATGTGTGAGTGCGTGTGTGAGTGCGTGCGTGTGTGCGTGTGTGTGTGTGCATGTGTGTGTGCATGTGTGAGTGCATGTGTGTGTGCATGTGTGAGTGCGTGTGTGAGTGCATGTGTGTGTGCGTGTGTGTGTGCATGTGTGAGTGCATGTGTGTGTGCATGTGTGAGTGCGTGTGTGAGTGCATGTGTGAGTGCGTGTGTGTGTGCATGTGTGTGTGCGTGTGTGAGTGCGTGTGTGTGTGCATTTGAGTGTGCATGTGTGTGTGCGTGTGTGTGTGCGTGTGTGAGTGCATGTGTGTGTGCGTGTGTGAGTGCGTGTGTGTGTGCATGTGTGTGTGTGCATGTGTGAGTGCATTTGAGTGTGCATGTGTGTGTGCGTGTGTGTGTGCGTGTGTGAGTGCATGTGTGTGTGCGTGTGTGAGTGCGTGTGTGTGTGCATGTGTGTGTGTGCATGTGTGAGTGCATTTGAGTGTGCATGTGTGTGTGCATGTGTGTGTGCGTGTGTGAGTGCATGTGTGAGTGCATGTGTGTGTGCATGTGTGTGTGCATGTGTGAGTGCGTGTGTGAGTGCATGTGTGAGTGCATGTGTGAGTGCATTTGAGTGTGCATGTGTGTGTGCGTGTGTGTGTGCGTGTGTGAGTGCATGTGTGAGTGCATGTGTGTGTGCATGTGTGAGTGCGTGTGTGTGTGCATGTGTGTGTGTGCATGTGTGAGTGCATTTGAGTGTGCATGTGTGTGTGCATGTGTGTGTGCGTGTGTGAGTGCATGTGTGAGTGCATGTGTGTGTGCATGTGTGTGTGCATGTGTGAGTGCATGTGTGTGTGCGTGTGTGAGTGCATGTGTGAGTGCATGTGTGTGTGCATGTGTGTGAGTGCATGTGTGAGTGCATTTGAGTGTGCATGTGTGTGTGCATGTGTGAGTGCATGTGTGAGTGCATGTGTGAGTGCATGTGTGAGTGCGTGTGTGAGTGCGTGTGTGAGTGCCATGACGCCATGCAACATCGAAAACAGGAAGGGGTTTTTGAGTTGTCAAATGAAAAGGTAATGACACCAAGCCATGTTCAGCCCTGGGGGTGCCCTATTATAAAGTCAGCATCATTAAAGAAGAACACTGGAAACACACACGTGTTTCCTTCCCTGACTTTGCCCTTCCTCTCTTTCTGCTCCACTTCCTCATTGCTCAGCCTCATCTGAGACACACACACACACACACCGTACGCCTGGTTAACGTCCATAGCTCATTTAAAACTGAATAATGTGTTTTATATCATTTTATTTTTTCTAGAAATGTCTCCATATTTGGAGGCAGTTTGTCCACTACAAACACAAACTGATCCTGAGCCAGTTTAAACGCTGAGTTTAAATGTGACTATTTTAAGATGTCATGGGAACTGCATCACTTTGGCTCATTAGGTGGAAAAAGAGGTGCTATTTCTGTCTCTGAGAAACTTGAATTTTAAAGCCTCCCCATAAAGAAAGCTGAGAGGGCACATTTATAATAAACCTTATCAGACTCTGTGTTTGGGGGCTGATACCATCACCAGATGTTTAGGGAGCTAAATGTAGGCAGAATGTGTAAAATCTCACCACTAGATGTCAGTAGATTTCAGACCGCAGTTAAACCAAATAGTTTTATCCCTCCCGCTCACAGTGCAGATCTTTGCTGCTACAGGACAGACAGCTGTTCATCTGTAGTTAGCGTAGGCCAGTGGTCCCCAAACTTTTTTTGCTGGCCCCGCTTTGTTTTACAAGAAAAATGTTGCCCCCCCACAAACACACCCTCCAACCACACGCGCCCATATTTTGCTCCGTTGCGATTTATTTCACACCTCAAATATTTAGTAAACAATTAAACAAATACAAGTAATCTGCAATAAATGACAGGTAGTAATAAAAGAAACTACTAACTCTTTTACGCTGCGTCCGCACCTACACGGGTATTTTTGAAAACGCAGCTGTTTCGTCCTCGTAAACGATGTTTCGAATCACTGAAAACTGAGATTTTTTTAAACTCCTTTTTTGCGTTTACGTGTGGACGAGGAATACAGAGTTCCTCAGGCAACGTCAAAGGTATGTGCCTTTTTTCACGTCACGCTGTGGCCACGTTACTGTTTACATGAGATGAATTGCAGAATGATAGAGACACAATACTGTTAATCTGACTGTCTGCAGGTTTTACACACAGTTACTGTCCCTCTGTTTACAAAGGCAGAGGCGTCACAGTGTGATTATCTTACGTGTAGTTGTTTTTTCCTGTGTAATAATGTTCAACATTGCTGTCAATACATTTTTTTAAAAATGCCTCTCTGTGCAAAATGGGTTCAAAAACATAAACAGCTGTGGGATCCTGTTTGTCTGTGATTTAAACAGCCCAGCGCTGCTCCCGACGCAGGGAAAACCAATCCTGCAGGGAGACCTACCTCGGCACCTGTGCAGGTGAAGCCAAAGGGCAGATTTGCTTCACCATATTTTCTAGTCTTTGGCTTAGAATGAAGTTGGTTTGGAAACATATTCAGCGACGCTTCATCTCCTGCTTTGCGTTTGTGTGGGAGCCCCGTCAAAAACCTGTCCATGATGCTAACAGTGTCCAAGCGCTCTTTTTTTTCCATACCGTGCCCCTCCCTTCAATGACTCTGCGCCCCCCCCCCCCCCCCTAGGGGGCGGGCCCCACACTTTGGGAACCTATCATTCCACTGTCTGCATCAGCTGTAAAACTTTGTGAGGGCAACAAGACAGAAAAAGACACACTGTGGGAGAGAGCCAGAGAGGAATAAGAACTAATGATGAAATGCAGAGTGGTGTATAAACACACAGCGAGTGAAGAAAAACACTTCATCATGTTCCAGAGTAAACATCTGGTTCTAAGATTGTCAGGGCCGAGTACAAGAACCTCAGTTTGATCTGAATTTAGGAGGACATCAGCGGTCATCCGGGTCTTTATGTCTATAAGACATTCCTGCAGTTTAAATAGTTGTTGTGTGTTATCTGCCTTGATGGCCGGTTAGATTTGGGGTTCATCTGCATAGAAGTGAAAATGCTGCCTCAGCTCTGCCGCTGTTTTTACAGCTGTTAGCCTGTGCTAGTGATAATTGTATTGAAGTGGATCTAACATTGTTGGACACAGACACTTAGCGAATAAACTCTCAAATCATGTAAGAACGTAATCTAAATGTTTATCAGGGAGAACGTGTGATTTCTGGACACCAAGCCTAACATTAGTGTACAGAACTTTATAACCAGCTGATGTTGTTGTTTAGCTGGCGCCTCGTCTGCTGTCCGACAGGAGACTCGCACGTCTGACCTGATAAGTGACAGTGACAGCGACAGTGTTGGGGATAAATAACCCGATACGTTTTCAACTGTTAGAGCCCTGACTCAGTTCATGAGATGTGGCTTGAGGTTACGAGGATGACATTTTATCCACATGCTGGCTGCCATGTCTCTTTCCTTCCCATTTTTGCTTCTTTGCTGAACGGGACCCAGATGTCGAACAGTCTGCAGACATGAATTTAAATTTGCCTCCATAACACACAAACACTTGCGAGCTCTCTCCTGCTCCAGCTTTGGTGGCAGCTCTGTAGTATTCAGGATGGTAATAATACTTACAGTTTTTGTATATCAAAGACCCATTACTATATGTAATTTAAATATAACAGTTTACATTTACAACACATCTGTGCCTAAAGGGCTAAATCTAATTGGTCTTCTCTTAAAAACACAGCGACGGTCTGTCTCTCAGGGTGTTCAATGAGATCACTGACGGCACAGGAGGAGGACGGAGAAAACATCATCGGTCTGATAAATGTAAGTAAGAGTGACAACACAACACAAATTGACGCACACATTTGAAACCATTCCCACTCTAATCCACAGCACGCTTTATCTGCTTTACGTGGCATCGTCTGACCGCTTTATGTCGCGTTACATAACCGCGGACACCCAGCCGGGAGCCAGTGCCACACATCTGCCAGGAGATGGCAGCCTCCACCACGCGCTTAAATAAATATATAAAGTTGTCATGAAGCGATGCATGTTTTGCAGTGAGGGGAAGGTGAAAATCCCCGGATAAGACAGTAAACAAGAAGCATGAGAGAGTGTGAGAAGAGAGAGTGAGGAGGAAAACACCGCGACGCTGCTTCATGTGGAGACAAACACAGAGAGGCTCCATCCAGCGGTGAGTACACCTCTCCATCCTGTGCTGCGGTGTCAGTGTGGCATGAACGTCAGCAGGCTCAGTGTAGTCATTTTAAACCAGATTAAAGACGGGCAGGGCAGCAAGTGTGAACAAACGCTTTCTGCGGCGATGTGAAACTACGGGGAGAAGCGCAATAAACTCGGTAGCTGACTTTACACGCGGACACGGCGACGCTAGCGTGTTTTGCTTTAACCTTAGTCTTCCCACGTTAAAGCTCTGGTGATGTGCGATAAAAAAAAAGCACGAAAATACGTTTAATGAGCGATGTGCACGTAAACGTCAGAGGCACGTGCACAGGGAGGCATTCGCCGCCACCCACTTGCCGCGCGACACCGGAAGTCAAACATCTGACAGAGTCCAAGCTGAACGCGCGCGTGTCCAGCGACAACTGCGTAACTTTGTCAGGATTACGTAAACGGCCACCTTTCCCTTTGTTAGTGTGCTGCTGCTCACCTGAGCCTGAGCTGTTCTTAATTATGTCAGAGAAGTCTAAACGTAGGAGCATAGGTGCGTTTGTTTTTACGCAATTTATTATGGCACCGACTATTGTGACCTATGACAGCATTGGAGGGCACACCCTCGGATAAACTAGCACTTGTCAACAGTGGGAAGGAAGAGCTCCATTTTTACAGGTAGAGGTCTCTGACAGAACCAGGCTCATCAAGGGACAGCCATGTAAATGCTGGAGGAGATATGTTCAGTGCATCATGGGAAGTCCCAACGCAGAGTCTGTGGTTCAGGATCGACAGGTTCACACTTAAAAACAAGCTTTACCCAGAAATGGAACTTAGCTACAGAGAAAACATAAAGATGTATTGTTTGAATTCAATTCAGTTTTATTTATACAGCGCCAAATCACAACACCAGTCGCCTCAAGGCGCTTTATATTGTACAGTAGACCCTACAATAATAGATACAGAGAAAAGCCCAACAATCACATGACCCCCTATGAGCAGCACTTTGGCGACAGTGGGAAGGAAAAACTCCCTTTTAACAGGAAGAAACCTCCAGCAGACCCAGGCTCAGGGAGGGGCGGGGCCATCTGCTGTGATTGGTTGGTGTGAGAGAAGGAAGACAGGATAAAGACATGCTGTGGAAGAGAGACAGAGGTTAATAACAGATATGATCCAATGCAGAGAGGTCTGTTAATACATAGTGAGTGAGAAAGGTGACTGGAAAGGAAAAACTCACAGATGGACAGATAGAGCTGGGTGTCATCAGCATAGCAGTGTAAATGTATGCTATGTCTTCTAATGATGCTGCCTAAAGCTGGGCAGACACTGTGCGATTTTTTTCAGTCGTGCGATTCAGCTCCTGCTCAAACTGCACGATTGACTCGCAGGGGTTAGAAGTTCATAGGTCACGATGCAGGGTCTCACACTATACGGCCCGATGCTCTGATGCGACCTGAGTCACACTGTGCGTCCATAAAATGAAGGTTATAACAGAAATTCTGTCGCTCGCTCTCCCTCTCTGTCTTTCACTCACACAGACACACCACCACCATCAACTTTGCTAAATTGCTAATGAAAAACATTGATCAGCTGTGATTGAGCAGCGATGTAGATCCAACTATTTTCACGGCTGTTGTGGTCGTGATAATTTTGTGAGGCCACATCGAAAAGGCTCGGATGAGCTTTCCAAAGTTCTACAAGTTGTGCCTCCATCGCTTGTGTCCAGATCACACGCTGCACTGTCGTGCTGCGCCGTCTTTTTCGCTGACATTTGTGTTTGCGTATGCGCAGTGTGACAAACTGCGGTGACACCCTCACGACGGTCGCGAGGATTTGAAATCCTCACGACCAAGCGATTGATGATCGGGAGCTGGTCGTGAGGTGTCAATCGCTTCTTGTTACCCCACGTATACTACACAATGCACGATGAAGGCCAAAATCGGGCCGATCGCCAAAACGGTTGCACGACTCAAAAATCAGCTCAAAATGGGCCAAAAATCGCACAGTGTGAGCCCAGCATAAGGGAAGCATGTATAATGTAAACAGAATTGGTCCTAGCATTGAACCCTGTGGAACTCCATAATTAACCTCAGTGTGTGAAGAGGACTCTCCATTTACATGCACAAACTGGAGTCTATTAGATAGATATGATACAAACCACTGCAGTGCAGTACCTGTAATACCTACAGCATGTTCTAATCGCTCTAATAGGATATTATGGTCGACAGTATCGAACGCTGCAGTGAGGTCTAGCAGGACAAGCACAGAGATGAGTCCACTGTCAGAGGCCATAAGAAGATCATTTGTAACCTTCACTAAAGCTGTTTCTGTGCTGTGCTGAGCTCTGAAACCTGACTGAAACTCTTCAAATAAGCCTCTGCAGATGATCTGTTAGCTGTTTGACAACTACTCTTTCAAGGATGTTTGATATAAAGGAAGGTTGGAGATTGGCCTATAATTAGCTAAGACTGCTGGGTCTAGAGATGCTTTTTGAGTAAAGGTTTAACTACAGCCAGCTTGAAGGCCTGTGGTACATAGCTGATTATTAGAGATAGGTTGATCATATTTAAGATCGAAGCATTAATTAATGGCAGGACTTCTTTGAGCAGTTTTGTAGGAATGGGGTCTAAAAGACACGTTGATGGTTTGGAGGAAGTAATTATTGAAGTTAACTCGGAAAGATCAACTGAAAGATCAGTTTGGTGTTAAGCTTTATAGGGACCTTTTATAAATTCTTAGGTTTGAAATGAGTTCCTTCCAAAATTAGCCGAAGCTCTCCACAGAAGTGGGAGAAACAACTATATCCGAAACATCACTGTGTTATGCTGAAGAGATCATCTAGAGCCGGACTGCACTTTGATCTAATACCAGTGTGAAGTGTTTTATCATGAACTTTAACTTTTAGAGAGAGCCTGGCATGCAGTTTTGAGGCTTTGGGGTTAACCTGAATGGTCCAGATTAGCAAAGAAACTCAGTATTTCAGCAAGGCCTGTGAAAACTTTTACTTTCACACGACTGTACCTCTTCTCTGCCCTGAAGTCTTTTCAGATTCAAACCACATTTTGATAAGTTTGTTGACTGATTTTTGGACATAGGTGTTACAATATGTGGTCTGGATCTGCTGATCCTTGTTGAATTTCCACAGCCAGCGATTAGCCAGGTTCCTATTTGGTGACCACCGTTATTTTTCTGGCATTAGAAAAGTCTTTTTGTTTTTCTTCTGGCAAATATGACTGGTTCTAGTTTGGGCTCTAGCACTGCTTTGTAGGGAAAACAGATATAAGTGACATTACACAGCAGGTGAAGTCCTGGATTGTCTCTTGAGTGCATTTGGGTTGTTTCCTGTTATTTCTAGTCTTGCTAATCTATGCTAAGCTAACTGTGGCACGCCTCAGAACTCCAAGAAAATGATTCAAATGTAAAATGTCAGAACATCCATTCTCTGCAGTTTATTTTCAAGCACCAGTTAAATTAAAAAAATAAAAGCATGAATCCATTAACAAGAGAATTCCCACCTCAACTTTACAATACAGCATTTGGTTTCTCCTAATAGGAATTACAGTGACAGGACAGGTGAGTGACTGTGGAAAAGGTCACAGGTAAATCATGGTGAACATGGTGTAAGAAGCCCTCGGGTCAGGTGTTGCTACCCTTGCTAATACTTAAGGCCTGTAAATGCTTGCACCTCACATTTCCCACTCTTATGCAAAGACAATCTGATGAGGAAAAACAAAAGGATTTCAAAGAGATCCAGATTTTCTGTCAAGCACTTGCATCAATTATCAGCAAATCAACTCTTGGCTCTGTATGATGTTACTGAAAGCAGATACCCGATATGGCCATCTCAGGCACGCAGCTTGGATTCTGAGCCCAGAAGCCCCACCCACTTGCTACGAAAGCTTTTTGAGGGGCAGCCAGTCACAAGAAAGGGGGCTTAGAGGGAGGGTAAAGGAGCTAGAGCAGCTGGTTTCAGAGCGTGCACAGTGTAAAAACTGACACATGCAAAGCCACACCAGGAGTGAAAATATGGAGCTGTAAATGACACATATTATCAGCTGTGACATAAATTTGAAAGGAATATTTGTGTCAGTTTGTAGTATTATTCCTATTGTATTCTGTACTATATGGACAAAAGTATTGCAGGACCAACACTTTACACCTACAGGGGCTGCGCGGCCACGGACACCTGTGCCAAATCACCATCGTTAAGCCTGCTGATGGCGTGACATTACGCTGCTTTGGTTGGTCCACCGGGCAGGACTTTCCCACTGCATACAACATGTCGCCTGCAGAAATGAGCCCCACTTCCCAAACTGCACTTTCTGTAAGAAGAAGTGAGTCTAAAATAGTAATAGTGTACAGAGTACGTCTTTGGTCATTCACAGCGCAGCTCTGAGCCCCCCCTTTGTTATCTGTCGTGGTTTAGACACAAACACAGTTAGTGCATGACAGAGCTGCTGTTTAAGCAGCTGTAGTGCTTATATGTAAGTCTCTTTTTCTCTGGTTTGCTATTAAATATGCAAGGCAAGTGTGATGTTTACATTTTTTTTCTAAAATTCTCCTTATTCTTCCTAATTCTTTGACAGCTTGACGGGGATCTGGGAAGGAGGCTCCAGGGAATTCTGTGTCAGAGAGAAAAGGGACAAATAAAGCCCACGGGATTGGAGGACTGCAAGAAGCCTGCAAAGGCAGGGACCTACATCCTTCACAGCCCCGTCTGCTTTCACTGTGGTGGACATTTCAAACCGCGCCATTCTCGGCCAGGAGACGTGATGCAGGATTAAATCTCATGCTCCCTCGAGAGTGATCCCAAACCACTGCTATGGCCTCAGGTGCTCTTGACTCTTTACCAGAGGTTAGTGGGATACCAACGTGGAAGAACGCTGATCAACATTAGACACAGTTAATCGTTTTTCAGTGAGGGTGCAGGGGAAAAGGCCCAGCCACGGCCCACGAGAGGACTCCTGCAGCGACAGAGGAGATGGGTAACAAAAACACCAACCTGCCCAAAGGCCCTGAAGCCGAGGCCACACAACCAGACGAAGGGGAACTCATCAGCAGTGCCACGGGTAAAAGGCTTTTGTCTCCATCCTCTTATAATGTCGTTCACAAAAGCCGCGTGGCTTTTTAAAGTTTGAGCACTGAACAGATGTTATCATTCTGTTCATGTCAGCGAGTGTAGGCATTTAAAATGTGTTGCTCAAATATGTGATCGAAACACTTTGTCATGTTCAAATAAAGCAGAGTGAGACCCACAGACCTGCAGAGGACTGCTGACTAAGAGCTGTTCAGCACAGTTTAAAGTCTGTCGTGTGTTGGCAGACCCTGACTTCCCACACACTGTTATGCTGCAGCAGAAAAGGTGAAGCTTGAGGTGATCGCCACAAAGCTGAGCTTGTAACGTGCTGAACAGCTGCAGCTGATCGTCCTGACTAATTGTAGTTCACAGCATCGAGCAGGCTGTCTGTGACCGTTTGTCAGGTGGCTTTAGGCTCTAAAGTATTCTCTGAGGACGCGACGCACACACACACACACACACACACACACACACTTACAGTATACTTACTGTGTGTTCACTACCAGGAGACTTACATACAAACTTCCAGCCTGTAAACTGCGCCTGCACTGTGAACTATAAGTATTCAAACTTCACTCTTTTGGATACACATTAGTAACTGAGCGTCTGACACGTTTACCTTGTTTCTCTTTTGCTAGCAAAAATAAACAAATAAAAATGCTGGAGCTAAGCTAGCTCTCAAATAAAAGATGGAGACAGCTGTGATGTCTGAACTACTTTGAACCTGCATTCTTTCAAATGGGTGTGTGTGTGTGTGTGTGTGCGTGTGTGTGTGTGCGTGTGTGTGTGTGCGTGCGTGTGTGTGTGTGCGTGTGTGCGTGTGCGTGCGTGTGTGTGTGTGTGTGTGTGTGTGTTAGATCAAACTAAAGTTATCACCATCACTGTAATGCAAAGAATAATGTAAGATCAAAAACTTCAATTTATGCTTAATGCAAAGCTGGTTATATACTTCTAATGAACTAATAATGGCATATTAAAATATTAAATGATAATGAGAAAAACATCCCCTCCTTATTCTACAGCGTGCGTGTGTGTGTGCGCGTGTGTGTGCGTGTGTGTGTGCGCGTGTGTGTGCGTGTGTGTGTGCGTGTGTGTGTGCGTGTGAGTGTGTGCGTGTGTGTGTGCGTGTGTGTGCGTGCGTGTGCGTGTGAGTGTGTGCGTGTGTGTGTGCGTGTGTGTGCGTGCGTGTGCGTGTGTGCGTGTGTGCGTGTGTGTGTGCGTGCGTGTGCGTGTGTGCGTGTGTGCGTGTGTGTGTGTGCGTGCGTGTGTGTGTGTGCGTGTGTGTGTGTGCGTGTGTGTGTGTGCGTGTGTGTGTGCCTGTTTAGGGTCACACAGCAACGTACTTTCTGCACATGCTCAGTGTTTTGCTGTTGTGTTTCTATCAGTCTTGTTTTTGCTTTTTCACAGTTTTTGCACAAACTGCACTTTATGCAGTCCTGCATTGATTGTCTGTTATATGTAGCACCAGGGTCGCCTCGCCTCACTGTGTACTGTCCCACTGATCACATGACTTCACAGTTTGAGTGACGTGCAGTCCAAAAAACACCAAGACTGCGACAGCGAAAAAGTTGATGCTTCCCCACAGTCCTGAGCTCTGGGTCGCTGCTATGTTGCACTGTGACACATGCATCTTCTCACATGCTGTTTGAGCATGCTAAGAAGCATTTTAGAACAGATTCACAGGTTCGTGTAAGCGCGGGCACTTCTCTGTGAATGCTGCACAGGTAATACACGTGCACACTGTACACACAGGTTGTGTGTTGGAAAAAATATTTTTCATGCTGCTTGGGAGACTGATCCCACCGTCGTATGAAGGACTGTGATTAATGATTAGCATACAGACTGTAGACACGATTCCCCGTGTCTGCACTCTTCAGTTTGTTATACGTACTATTCACTACTCTGTCATCTGACTCTTAAAAGTGAAAACTGTCTGAGTGTAGCTGTTGTCGCTTACACACCAGAGTGGACTGTCTCTTTGTTAGGCGCCCTCCTCCTGGTGGACTTCCAGATTCTTTTGGATCGTAGGTTTTCTGTCATCAGGTTTCCGACAGAGACCTAAACCTGATGGCATAGTGGTGACATCACAGGATGAGGCCACTTGAGAAAGCTTCTCCACGGCCACAGAAGGCATTCAAGAACTGGTTTACAGACAGAAACTGCTAATAATCCAGACAACAGGTTTTTGTGCCTTTCTGCAGCTGACCGGTCACACTAAAATGTTGAGAAAACACTGAAATCTTACTGATTTGATCATTTTTCATATCATGTCTGTGCTTCATGTTTTTAGAAAGTGTCTCCAGAGATGAATCGCAGGGCCCCACCCCAGAGCTGCTGGCCTCCCTGCAATCCCTCGGAGAAAACAACGACTACACGCTGCTGCCACACTCCTTGCACCAGGTGTGTGTGATGGTTTGAGAGCACCTGTGAAGAATATTCCAGAGGGACTTCTCAGTGTCTTTATTTAGTCTGTGTGCGAGAGTGCGCTTACATCCACAGCACGTCCCTCACTGAGCCCTGGTTGCACCGTCTGTTTATTGTTTAAAGGGTCAGCTATTTGAAAGTGTTCTGCAGTGACCTGGCAGCCCCCCCCCATCTGTGTTCAGCACACATGCTAATTAGAAGAGAGGTTTCAGCCCTGTGTTCGCTTTAAAAGGATCCTCGTGCAGCACTTTTCCTGTCACTGTTCCCTAACAGCACTCACAACACGGTTCATTTGTTTCAGCTACTGCACTCGTTTGCTTTGCAGCCGGCTGCAGCTGAAACAAAGGGGAAGCTGTTTTGCTCGAAATTCTCATAATGGAAAGGAGAGCCGGGGCAGAATCAGCTGACGTGTAGATTCAAGTTGTTTCGGCAAGTCCGCTGAAAATACAAGGAATTTCTGTTGTTGTGAGGGACGCCACAGAGGCAGGAAATACACCTTTAGCAGAAACGTGTCGTAAATGCTGCTACCTGCTGTTTCAGAGCACTGAATGTGTCATTAAATATATTTGTCTAAAAGTAAAGATACCCAAAAGAACTCACACAGCTAATAAGAAAATGTTGGAATTATTTGGATTTTGTGGGATAGAAATGTTTCTGCTCTCATACACAGATCCTTGAAAAATAATGAATTCATGTTTAATATGAGAATCTGCTGGGTTTTAGTAGATTACAGTGGATACGCAGTAGAGCAGCTGTGTTTAAAGGGTGGGGTCTCTCACTGTCGGGACTGTTTGTGTGTCGGGCATGACGTTCCTGCTGCTTATTGCAACAAGTTCACAGGAATGCTGACACATGCAAGCTCTTTACCTGCATATCACTGCCAACATCATCGGGACGGCTGTAAATACAGAGCTTCATAAAAGTCATAAAAATGATGAAGCTACCACATCTTTTTTATCAAAATGTCATCTTCAAAAGACCCAACAAACACTTTCTGGCACTCCGGATGTTGGAACTGATGAACAGGAGGGATGGACGAGGAAAAGGCTTCACATCTGGCCAGATACTGAACTGCTGTCTCTTCACTAGATGATCCTTTTTCCAGGATGGTCTGTGTGATTTATGCTGCTCGTTTGTTTCTAATCTTAAAGGCATCTGTGAGGCAGGTACGCCACCACCGGCCGTAAGCTGCTGCACGTGACTGTGTGTTTCTCAGGTCGTCTCCGTGGCGGCGGTTCCTGGTAGAGGAGATCATGTGACCCTCGTCTTTGAAAGGATTTAGTGCGACTCAAACAGAAACATACATTCAGCCCCAAATGTAGAGTAAGAGTAGCTGAAGCTCTGCTTCACAGATGGATGATGACGTGTCTAATGAAGCGTCTTTTTTCCTGTCTCTTCTTTTAGATTGCAGAGGCCTACTCACTCAAACAGGACTGTATCCTTCCAAGGGCAGCTCATATCTCATTGTGACACTTGCACTCAGTCACTGGTGTTTTGTAACTGAATCATAACTGAGCTAGACGGCAGGCATTATAATGAAAAAGGGTGTAGGAGCATGTGCAGCACGGACCCTCACCTCATGTTTACATTAGCTCCCTTAACTTTGGGGCTGGGCGGCGTACAGGGTCAAAGGTAACACTGCTGAGCAAACGCTGTTATAATTGAAAGGTGGAGGGCAGAAAACCTCAGTAAGGGTTCGTCTTTCTCTTTGTGGACTTAATGCGGTTTTCTGTGTCTCTCAGGCGATGGGTGTTCCCCATGTTTTGGCTTGAGGCCCAAGGGGCTCGCAGTGTTTCCTCCTGCTGTTTGTGCTGTTGCTGTGGTGACAGCTATGGGCTGTCTCGCTGTAAGGAGTGTGGTGTGTACGTAATGAGTTTATGTGTGAGGAGACAGACAGAGGTCCTGATTGATCAGAAAAGGACGAAGTCTGTGAGGCAAAGAGAAACACGTCCTGCAGAGAAAGCACAGCAGAAGCAACAAAGGGAGGTTTGGATCGTGAACACGTCACGGCTAAAAAAACTGACGTGACTGTAGAGTATGAAAACATCGATTCTTGCTTTTTTAAAGTCATGTGTCACGTTTGTCTCGGCTGACGGGTAGTTTAACCCTCAGTGGTAGCTGGCAGTAGCTTTCTCTGTCACGGTGTTTCATATTCAGCTGATGTTGTTACACCAAATGACATAAATCCCAAAGTTGCTAATTGTTCTACCTGCCCTTCAGACTCTAAGCTTATCGATGCCCTTCACTTTGCAGTGCGTCGTTTATATTGTCCAAATAACTTCGAGCATGTCAGGACTATTCACTTCATAAAACAGCCGACAATTCAATTTCCTAGTAATTAACATGTAGTTGTTACAAATTTGACGTATTAGCAAAGATGGTTTGGTGAAAGTATTTTTAACTGATGGCTGTCAGGGACACAGGTCGTCTTACAGACCTCCTTAAATACACTCTGCTTTTTGTGTTATGGCCTTATGTTATTGATGTTATTTTAGGAGCCAGTGTGTGTTGTGTCTTTAACTGGTCGTGCTGCCAGACCAGTGGGCCATCCAGTTCTTACAGCTGGAGAAGCTCTACCATGAACGCCTGCTCTCCAACCTCACAGTCCTGCAGGAGAACTGGGGTTTGGCATCTTATCAGTCCTAAAAAACACACACAACATATTCTTGTGGCAAAATGAAACTGCGTGTGATTGTTACACTTATGTGTTCGCAGAGAGCCAAGAGAGGGAGAAGGACAGCGGCAGCAGCTTGCCTCCTGAGACAGACGGCATGAGCGAGAAACACTTTGAGACGCTGAGCCAGATGTGCAGAACTCACCTCAGGTAAACCACAGTGGGACGCTCTGCTGCCTGTCGCGTGTCTGTGATGTGGCTCCGCTCATACACAGACGAGTCGAGCAGCTCAGTGTCTGAAGTGAATGCTTTCATTCCCTCCTTTTGCCGTCATCGCTGCCACACAGAAAGCTTTTAGCACCAGTTTTGCTTTAACAATCTGCTGCTATCTTTGTCTCTCTGACGAGGACAAATCAAGAAGTTGAGACTGAGCCACGGTATCGATGATGCGTGAGGATAGAGGGAGGAATGAAAACCAATTTGAATAAGTGTAAATATGAATATCAATATTGCAGGAAGGGCACCAAAGATTTGCCCTGTAGATTCATTTCCGCTCGATGCAGACAGACAGCAGGAGTTTGCACGCCGGACGCTGGTGGTCACGCTCTGATCCAGCTGCTATGTTACTGCAGGCCAGAGTCTCTGCAAGCAGGAGGATGTAGTTTGACTGAAGAACAGATGAGAGCCTGACAAATGTCTAAAGTTGTTTTCTCATAGGTTCAGTAATATATTAACGTCCTCTCCTCCTCTTTTCTCCTGCTGCCTGCCTGGCCTGTGTTTGGAATCACTCAGACCATCCATCAGTGTGGAACAGGTAGGACAGACCAGCAGCCAGGCTGTTCAGGCTGTTCAGGCTGTTCAGGCTGTTCAGGCTGTTCAGGCTCAATTTAAGACCTTTACTTTGCATTAAAGTTGTCGACTATGTTTCAATCACCAGAACAAGCTCAACACGACACTACAGCCGCATCGTGATGAAGGTAAACACGTGTCTCTGTTCAGAACTGATACCAAAGAATCACCACAGATGATGATGTGTTTAGAAGTGTGTACTCCATGCTGCGTGTTCAGCAGCCTGACAGCAACATTTATGGCAGCTTTCAGTTTGGTGTATTTTACATTCAGAAATAACTGCAGTGAGCTAACTGTAGATATGACAACGTTTGACTTTACAGTTGAACAAAGGTAGTAAGAGAAGAAGAACTTTATTTATCCTGAGGGAAATTCTTTTGTCATACACATGCTCAGCAAGAGAGACAGAGTAATAAGATATACAATAATAAATAATTATGTATATTGTTACTCAGCATAGGGGCAGCACAGTTCCACGGTGGTCAGCACTGTTGCCTCACAGCAAGAAGGTTCAGTTCCATCATCCGGCCGGGGAGTTTGCATGTTCTCCCGTGGGTGGTTCTCCCCGGGTACTCCGGCTTCCTCCCACCGTCCAAAGACATGCACTTAGTGGGGATAGGCTAATGGATGCCCATAGGTGTGAATGTGTGTGTTAGCCCTGTGTTAGCCCCCCGCCTCTCGCCCTATGACAGCCAGGATCGGCTCCAGCGCCGCGACCCTGAAAAGGATAAGTGGAAGCAGACGGATGGATTACTCAGCATTTTGCAAAATGTAAAAAATGGGAAAAATATCGTAGCGTGAGTAAAGTAATGTGGTAATATCGTACCCTGCTGAGTTCACCTTTGGGTGCTGAGGTGAACCTTGTGTTTGTGAACTAATGGGACGGTTGGTAATTAGATTTTCACCTATGCAACCAAAACAATGCACAATGAGCGCATCGTGGCAAAGTGTAAGTCATACGATTTTTCCATTTCTGTTCCAGCCAACACGTCAGAAACTACGCACCAGGAGGAAGTGAAGGAACACAGCTTGATTTTGGAGTCAGAGCGTTCATCACCACAGACGGGCTGTGAGGAGGAGGACGGAGATACATGTGAGGAAGGGCAGGAAGTAGAAGAAGAAGAAGAAGAGCAGTGTGAGGAGACACCAGAAGAGGAAGAGGTGAAAGTGGAGTGGCCAACAGGAGTACCTCAGGCATCAGACAAGGACCTGGCCAAACTGTCCCACAAGGAGGGGGTAGGACTGCACTTTAGCTGCCTTTACACCCGCGTTAGCGCCACTCGAGGATATGAAATGACAACAAATGAGTATGTTGTCATGTCAGATATTAAATTAATACTGTACTGCACAAAAGTCTTGAGCTGCTGGTTATTTCTTGATATTTTGTAAGAAAATGGGGATGAAGACGACAGAGTTTGCACAATTCCAGCAGGATTTTATTCCTGTTTTAAGGACATGACTTTCAGATTCTGTTCATGTGCTGCAGATGGGTTTTTGTCTCTGCTGCTTTCCTCCAAGCTTTGAGGGCCACGCTGCACACCACGTGCCACGTTTGGGCTACTAGCTCTTTGGGAATCACCTCGTTGGGGCAGAACTAGCACTTTGGACCTATCAGGCATCTTTCATAGACTCAACTGAAGAAAGGGGAAAACTCATTTTATGGAAAGCTGCTGGTAACAAAGTGTCTAAAGATACCATTTAAAATTGGTTCATTGCTGTTGTCTTTGGTCTGTAGACACAACACTGGCTCTTTTTTGTGCTTGAATGATTCATTGGTATGTGTTAGGTCAAAAACAAGGATGAAGATTCCTCTGAAAATGAGGAACAAGGTACAAGTTAGGGTTGGGCGATTGGACGAATATGTCAACTATCCATGAAAGGCTGAGCCCATCGGCGACCCGAGTACAAGTCTGACGCTCAAAGCAAAACAGAAAGAAATTAGGATTGGCTCAAGACTTTTGCACAGTACTGCATTGGCACAAATATATTTTCACTTTCCATCCAACACCTTTCATTTATTCCCTTTTCCTTCCTGGCTTGTTTCCTTTATCCTTTCCACATGCTGAGCAGCTCAGTTCTTCCTTGGACACTCCCACGGATCATATCCGTCATCCCTGAATGAGACCTTCATCATTTTTCTGTTGAGAAAGCCTCCACCCATGTTCACTGGTGTGGCCTCACACTTGGGACGTCCACCCTGCCAAGTGTGTTAGATTATTGAGCCAAGACGTCATGTTCTGGCTGAACCACTGAGCTGAAGGGGCCTGGTTCCTGCAGGGGTGGGGATGTAATCACAGGATCCAGGCCTTGCACTGATGGCTTCGGGATCATGGCTCATTTAACTAGAAACTATCCCTTTCTATCAAATTTCACACGGTTTTGAATGCTTTTCATCAGCAATATTTGTACTTCCTTACATGGTAAATGGCCTGTATTTGTAAAGTGCTTTACTCGTCCCTAAGGACCCCGAAGTGCTTTACACATCCAGTCATCCACCCATTCACACACTGGTGATGGCAGCTACATTGTAGCCACAGCCACCCTGGGGCGCACTGACAGAGGCGAGGCTGCCGGACACTGGCGCCGCCGGGCCCTCTGACCACCACCAGTAGGCAACGGGTGAAGTGTCTCGCCCAAGGACACGACGACCGAGACTGTCCGAGCCGGGGCTCGAACCGGCAACCTTCCGATTAGAAGAAACATGAAAAATCTGACTCAAAACCCTCCAAAATGTCACGACAAACATTGTGTGACTTGGACAAATTATTTATATGCTTTGACTAAACGCTGCGATGAGCTCAGGCAGCACGTTGGCGGGCTCGGAGAGCTCCACAGCGCTTTCTGTCTTTTATACAAATATAACACTGTCGAACTTTTAATCCCCGGTGGAAAAATTGTTACTCATTTTAGCCAATAGGTGAACCTATATAGATTTCAATTTGTGACGATTGCTGGGTGAATGTTGGCCCTGAAGTGGTTAGAAAATTGCAGTTTGTCTTACAGCCAATCAGTGGGTGGATTTTTTTAACAAATGTTAAACGTGTGTGTGCATGGCGGGGTGTAACTACTGACACTGACAGACACAGGAAAGCGTAGCCAATCCTGTCTGCTGAGGTTCACCTCAGCTGATTCCTGCCTGTGAAATGGAGCTTTCCATTGTGATTGTGTTGTTGGTGCTTTCTAAAGCATCTTTCATGAAGCTGTGATGAATAACATGGCCTCATTGATGGCCCCGCCCCTCTGTGAGCCTGGGTCTGCCAGAGGTTTCTACCTGATAAAAGGGAGTTTTTCCTCCCCACTGTTGCCAAGTGCTTGCTCACAGGGAAATGTCCAGTTGTTGGGATCACCTCTGTATTATTGAAGAATCTTTAGCTTACGATACATAATGCTAATGTTTCTGTCTTGGTAAGTAAAGTTCCAGTATTTTGTACATAAGTTACCTGGCATTAAAGGTAGCTAAGCAGGTATGAGTATCTCGTGCACCTTTATCAGTCCAGCTCGGTAACCAAGCTTCTGAGCTGATAACTTCTCCACTGCTGTTGAAATGTGGTCCCTTTGGGTCCACAAAAACAGTATGGTAGCAGGTAAAGCTCCAAATGAGCTTTGTCCCTTTTTGGATAAAGTCTGTGAGAGGGTAACTGCTGGCAACCGTGGCGAGTTTTCCTCTAGTATAATTATGAGATTGGAATTTTTGTGGTTTTGAGTGAATTCTTTTAGATGAGAACAAGGACAAAAGGTTTATCAAACCATATGTTTTTCCCCATAATGTCTGATCCTGGCTGTATTTGTGTCCCAGAGTGTGCAAAAAGTCTGTCTGTGTAGAGTTAACTGTGACCAGTGGAACATCGAGCGCGCCGCTAACAATGTGGCCTCACACAGTAAATAAAGGCACGATGAGGCTGACTGTTCACTGTCACTGCAAATGGGCCCTCTGTGCTGGGCAAAGATGTTGAACGCAGTTCCTCCCTCTGACCCTTCGAATACTGAGCTTGCCCAATCGTGACTTCCTCCTGAAACACATTATTCAGGCCAACACGGAGAATAATGTCTGCCTCTGTGTGTGCAGCTGTGTGTCTGCTTCTCCCACTAACAAAATCATAAATCACAACTAAATTTTAAAATGTTCACGTCCAAAGCTGTGGATGCTTATAATCACAGGCTTGAATGCCATGACAGTGCTTCTGCTTTGATTAAACTAAAACGACTAATTCGACTCAGGCATTGGTGAAAAAAGTTAAATGTATGTGAATGAATGTTTTTCTTTCCACTTTCACCAACGTCGTGCTCACAGGGGGTCGTCTGATTGTTGGGCTTTTCTCTGTAGCATTTTACAGTATAAAGTGCTAATGTTTCCGTTTTGGTGAGTCAAGTTTTATCAGCATGTCACTTTTAAAAAGCAGGTTTGTGTATCTGTTGCACCTTTACGAATGCAGCAAGGAAGCAACTGCTGCTGTAAGGCCTGTAAGACGATTTGCAAACATTTTGAATTTTACAGCGAGAAAAAGATTATTCACTAGAAAACTTTGTAGACTGTTGTTAATCAGAGGTGGTTGTCTCAGTAAATTCACCCCGAGTTCAGACTGTACAGTGCTCAGAGAAATGGCAAAACCCCGCAAGAGCTACAGCTCAGGACTCTCCAGTCCCAGCATGTTAAATGTTAAAGTTCATGGCAGCACAGTTGGAAAAAGTCTGATGGCGTCTGGTTTGTTTGAAAGGAGAAACACTCTCTCAAATAAAAGAACATGGCAGCACAGCTTAAGCTGGTTTTGAATAAACTATAAGACTTCTGGAACGATGTCCTCTGGAGATGTTTGTCCATAACGCACAGCAGCACACAGTTTGGCAAAAACCTAATACAGCAGATTGGCACAAACACCTCACAGCAACCGTCAAGCCTGGTGGAAAAGGGCTTATCGTTCCGGCTTTGAATTGCAGGCTGAGAGCGATGAATCTCAGCAGCAAAAGAATCAAGATGTTGGATTGGCCCAGTCAAGGTTCAAATGTCAGCCTGACTGAAAGGCTGTGCATGAATGGATGCTCACAGAAAAGTGCACCAAAGTTCGTATTTCCTCCACAGCAGTGTGAGACCACAAAGTCATGCAGAAAATCATTAATGCTGCTAAAGGAGGCTCTACAATCACAGGATGTACTGAGAACTTCAGTGTTGGTGCACATAATGTTTAATTATCGTTTTGCATTTTGCCTTCACAAACCGCTCCAGCTCATTGGACGAGACGGTCAGCGTTACAAAGTAATGGTGTTACTGCCTGTTGTTGGCGAGTTCTTCTTTATTTTAGCACATCCATCAGAATCAGAAGTGATCCTAATAATAATGGACTGATACCAACTAACTCTGCGTTTAAAGGTTTCCTCCTTTAATATCCCAACATGCACAGAACGTGACGATCATCTTTTCATTGTTTTTGTCAACATGAGCAAACTCCCCAAAGCTGCTGTGCTTCCTTCTTTATGTTCTGTCTCTGTGTCTCCTCCAGAACTCGTCCCCAGACGGTCTGGTTTCCATCCTGAAAAGGAGGAGAGCATCGCTGGACGGGTTACCTCCCCCAAGCAATACTACTAATAAACAAACTTCCAAACGCAAAGTTCGGTTCAGTGAGCCGGAGGACGGGAGCGAGCACGGTACAGTCAGAGCTTCTTCTGCTGCTGCAGTTTGTTTCAGATAGAAAAGGAATTTAAAATGTTTCATGTTTGATGATGGTGAACTCGGAGGATCTGACACAGCGTTGGTCCCTGTCTTACAGATGAGGTGGGCGGAGACTCCTGCCTGATCCTGCTGTTGCTGTGCCTCGTTACTGTGGTGATCAGTGTGGGTGGGACTGCGCTCTACTGCACCCTGCTGGACACTTACTCCAACATCTGCACCGATTTCACTCACAATGTCGACTTTTATGTCATGAACGTGCGGAGGCTCGTTGAAGGGCTCGGGCGCTGGCTGCCCTTTCGGACTTAACACCCTTAATCTGCGTCATCCATCATCCAGACAAGAACTGCCAACAATGAGCGGCTGCAGTGCTGAGCTAACACGACGGCGCAGGGACGAAATGTAAACAAAGATACTTGTGAACTGTAATCAGTAACTACACTGGTGCTTGTAGCGACACCGTACGGTAACGTGCTCCAAATCTCACCTCAGAATCAAAACGTGGTGACGTGTGCATGTAAGCGTTAAAAAAAATACTTGTTTACTACGCTCCGTGTGGTTGCCATAGATACCACACGAGAGGGCTCACGTGTCTCGGCTCTGTTTATATAAAAACAGAAGGTGTTTGCAGGGCTCCGCTCACGTTTGTAGCAGCAGCTGTAACTTTTGATCAATTTGTCTCATAAGTTCCAGATTTTTGTTGTTTTATTTGTACTTGTGTAGAGAAAAGCTGTCGTTCAAATCCACAGGATCATGTGTGTGTGTGTGTTTTTAGGATGATCAACCAAATAATGATTTCCCAGCCCGCCCACATTTTATTTCCTATTACCTTTATTCTGCTATCAATAGCATGGAGGACCAGAAATGCCAAAATATAAAACCATATAGAAATAAAAGACTCAGAGAATGAGTTAATGTGTCCCAAAGCGTCTTTTTGTTCTACATCATTATGCAAATTACTGCAGGAGTGATATTTAGGGGGGGTATATAGGGGCGATCGTGGCTCAAGAGTTGGGAGTTCGTCTTGTAATCGGAAGGTTGCCGGTTCGAGCTCGGTCGTTGTGTCCTTGGGCGAGACACTTCATCCGTTGCCTACTGGTGGTGGTCAGAGGGCCCGGTGGCGCCAGTGTCCGGCAGCCTCGCCTCTGTCAGTGCGCCCCAGGGTGGCTGTGGCTACAATGTAGCTGCCATCACCAGTGTGTGACTGTGTGGATGACTGGATGTGTAAAGCGCTTTGGGGTCCTGAGGGACTAGTAAAGCTATACAAATACAGGCCATTTATCTCAGCGATATCCTGAGTGAAGCAGTGGCTGCCAACGATCGTCAATTCATTCGCATCATCTGCAAACTGGTGCAGAAATGCGAAGTAAAATTTACATTGAAAGGGAATAAAGTTTAAAAAATACCTTAATGAATGCAAAGCTAAATATTAAGGAAAGTTATGATTATTATAACAATTATAAGGATCTATGTTTTACTTAATGTTTTTCATGATACTTCATACCTTTTCGTTTAAGTTATTATTTTGGCAGGTTTGGTCCTCCACAGTGTAAGGGGTAGTAGCTGTGCGCTTACCTCCATTCTTGTGGTTATTCTCTATGTTTCTCTTATTGTAATATGACCAGATGAAGAAGAAATGTTAGACTGTGCTAGACTAGAACCCTATTCAAAATAATAGCAGCATTTCATACTCCACAGTGATGAAGCTTTAAATGTAGATTGAGGGAGAGTGGTTTGAAATGCTGCAGACTTCTTTGTGGTCATCGCAGTTTGCCATGTACCGGTTAGTAGCTGCTCCACAATCTCAGGCACTTCCTGTGTCCATGCTTTAGGTGCTCGATGTTCTCATGGTTATGTGTGTGAACCTCTGTTCTAAGTCACGATTTGTGATTACAAACTGAATTCTACTGAAAGAGAGAAAAGGACGGTGTCTGCATCTGGGACCAGATCGAGTTAAAAACAGGCATTTATGGAGCAGCAGTTGTGTTTTTTGGCTGGTTCAAGCAACAGAAACACACACACCTGTAGACTGTGTATGTGACTGGAACATGAGAGCATGCTCCTTTTTCATTTCCTTTATATGAACATTTTTATCTTCTCTTTCCTTTCCAACGTCAGATGTTACAAAGTGACAAACGCTGCCTGTGTTGTCAGTGTGGATACTGCTGCATTAAGCAATCCGCCTTTATGTTTCTATGTGTCTGTTTATTTGTGTCCCCAAGGGAACACAAAAACGATTAAATAACAAACAGCAACCATTGTTTTCTTTTTATGGTTACAACAAACAAACAAAAAATAAAGATTTGTGGTCAGTTGTGATTTACGTGGATGTTTCTATAGATCTTTGATCGTTTCCCTTTGTGTAATTTCCATACTTGGCCACTAGATGTCCCTGTAAACCACAGAATCATCAGCTGATAGCTCCTTCACACACAAACTACTGCAGTACTACAAGATGAATATGCTATCAGGGCTGATATAGGCTGTAAATTATTCTGTTAGCAACGCAGTCTGAGCCAGCTGTGGTTAGCACTGTTGCCTCACAGCAGGAAGGTCCTGAGTTCAATTCCACCATCAGGCCGCGGTCTTTCTGTGTGGAGTTTGCGTGTTCTCCCCGGGTACTCTGGCTTCCTCCCACAGTCCAAAGACATGCAGATAGTGGAGTTAGCTTAACTGGAAACGCTAAATTTCCCATAGTTATGACTGTGTGTACCCCGCCTCTTGCCCTGGGATAGCTGTCCCTGAAAAGGACAAGCAGATGAGAATCGATGGTTAGTTTGTAGATGATCGTTCCTTGTTGACATGATTACAGATTAATGCCAAATACTGTGCTGAGGTGTTTGGTAGTGAACTAGTGAAAATAACAGGCATCAAAATTTGAAGGTTAACAAATACCAACGACGACACAGATGGTCTTTTAAATGAAATGTTCTTTTGTGGACGTGGCAGTACTACAAAGATTGTTTTTCATGCACTTTGCTGCTTTTATTACAGTTTTTGGTTTTTGAGGTATGCCAGTTACATGAGACTGAAAATCTGTGCCAACAGGTAAATGGGAAATTGGCAGTTAGTTGAAATAATCATCAGTATGTATGGAGGAGGTCAGAGGTCACCAGTGTGCGTCTACAGCCGACAGAGTGAAGGCTCTGTCGTGGTTTGGGGCTGTTTCCACCAGCGGGGTCGGAGATCTTGTCAAACTTTAAAGAAGCATCATAACAGAAAAGTATATATATATATTCATATATAGTATAAATACTTAGTACATATCCACCATATAATAACATCTGGGATATTTGATGGGTGATGACTTTTCAGCATGACAATCGTCCCAAACACACGGCCAGTGCAGTAAAAGCATATCTGCATAGAAACACACAGTCTATGATGAACTGGCCTCAGCATTACTGCAGCAGTGAAGTAGAAAACAAAAGGCAGCAAACATCCGAGCGTGTGGTTTGGTGGGAGTTCAGGAACTCTGACAGGAGCGAGGAGCTTCCTGGAAGTTACGTGACAAACACACTCTCTGAACTCAGTGAAGTCATGGTGTCGGCGTCATGTAAGCAGTCTTAAATTTATAATTAGAGCGTGATATTGTGACTAATAATGTTTGGTGGAGGTTAGAGGAAAGTACTGTAAACACTGGATCACAGCTGAAATTCACTTATGACCTAAAGTCTTACATTTGAATCCACAGCAGAAATGAATTCATAAACAAGCACTTGCAGCAAACACAGTAGCACAAAAGTCCATATCCATGTGACACAGAGGTCATTTCTGAAAAGCCCAGAGGGGCTGGATGGAGACACGTGCCCTGCTGCCCTTCCTCATAACCAGTATCCTGATAGCCAGTTAAAAAAGCATGTTAGGAAAGTTGGTTATCAAGCCAATAGTTTGGAGTTTGGTAGTAAAACTAATATTACTCACTTTTAATTTTCCTAAAACTAGATATGCTGATATATGCTGATACGCCATCACCCGAACATGGCTGCAGCTAAAGTTTCTAAAAGTGAGCAAAGCTGGGTTAGTAGAATAGCAGAAAGCCAGAAGAATAAGATGCGTATTCTAATGAAGCCTTTATTGAGGACATTGGTTTCCTGCGCTGTGACATAATTAATTGTTCAGGGTCGTCAGCTGTGCACGTCTTCATGGGCAGCGATGACTGCGCCAGCAGAGGAAGACGTTTGGCCACAAGCCGCTGCATGTAGCAGGAGCCAAAAAGAGGTGAAGCTCTAGGTGGACCATTACTGTCTGACTTAAACTATTAAGTCTGAGTAGCAGTGTTTTTATTGAAGGTGGAGCTGGGCCTTGGTAAAGCAAATACACTGCACACAGGGATTTCCCACTGAAATGCCTCCTTTTCCACACTTGGCCCACATCACAGCAGTGTGAAGTGAAACCTGAGTACTTTTCTAATTACGATGAAGGTGTGGTGCTGATGGAGCAAACGCAGTCGCCTATATAAATGTTATATAGTGAACGTGTGGTGAAAATGTCTATTGATGTCCTGGAGTGAATGTTTGGTGAGTTCAGCTTTAGAAACACACACATCTCCTTTCAAGATAGTCTGAATTACATTCAGTGCAATGAGATTTTGCCGCCTTGCAGTGAAGCAGAGACAGATTTAGGACACGATCAGTGGATCAGCTGAGCTTGAATACCGCTGTGCTGAGGAGGCAAGCAGAGGTGAATACAAACCAGCTCTTTGATGACTCTGGTTGTTTTAACATTTCACTGTTAAGGCATTGTTTATATTTGAATTGTTCCTTTTATTTATAACTGAAATAATCCTAAAAAATAAAAGTTTAAAAAGTTTGCTAACTTTGCCACAAAACAAGTCTTTGTCCCTGGAATTTCTGGTACCATGTTTCCCGTTTGCCACAGATCATTCACAATTTAAATGAGATTAAAAACGAGAGTGGGTGGATGGAGCTGGCAGCTCTGAAGTGGAAAAGGAGAATGGTGGTCGGGACAGAGGATGTACCCGTGGAGGTACAGGTGAGAGAGGAGTGAGTTTAACACAGTTTTGAAGGGTGAGAGGATTCCTGATGAATCGACAGGAAGTGTTCTGGGACAGATTTTCAGGAAAAAAGCTGAATTGGCTGGCTGAACGGGTGCAGCCATAAAGGACTCAAATTTGATTCTCTGCACATACAAAAACCTGGGCTGGATGAGCTGCTCGATCACTGATGTTCTACTTTTAAAATAGAAAAATGATAAAGCTTAATTTGAATCCTGGTTCAGTTCTTAATTCCCAGTTGAACCCAAATTCCTAATTAATTTGTCCTAATTTAATTAAATGTTATCCTGAAGGTTTTTAGTCAGCGAGTTGACAGCTGAGTTCGTCCTCTCTGGGAGGAAACCCTGTACACGAAATATATACACAACCTATTGTACTGATCAACCCTCAGACTGTAAAAGCTCAGACGTGTTTTTAGAGGATTTCTTTCTGTAGACTGAGTGCACACACGCACTGTAGGATGATTTTTAGGAATCATCCACATCTCAAATGTATCTTTGAGGCCTCCTAACGACACGAAGGGCAGGTGGAAATGCTGATTTGATTTGTTTACTCCATTTGGTGGTTGGCTGCAGTAACACACACAGCAAAAATACATAAAAATAAGCATAACAGTGTAGAAGAGATAAAGATTTAAAAAGTGAACTTCAGTGCCAATTAAAACTAAAATATCCATCAAAATCATTGTCTCAACTCAGGCCATAAAACACGAGCTTTTGCAGCCTAAAATAACAGCGTTCAAGTCCTTTTTATGGCCTCAAATACAGCCAGTGAGAGCTGATCCTTCAGGTTTTATTGGAAGTGATGAAGGAGGAAGGAGCTGCAAATTTGAATGCTATTTCTCCAAATTCACTCCAAGTCTTTTTTGGCTTAGATACCCCCCCCCCCCTCCCAAAAAAAAAAAAAAAAAACTGGCCATGGACTATTTTTAGCATCCTCAAGCCTGCATGTATGCTTCATAACGAGCTGGTCTGTGCATGCTCAGCATGTGCACACAAAAAGCTGAACTGTTAGCACAGAAGAGTCAACCAGGGCCTCACCCTACCATCATCAATACGACACTGAGCCTTCACCCAGCTGAACAAGGACGATTTATGGATGCTCACAAAGGCCAAGCGGCTAAAGCTACAGCTAGCCAGAGCTCAGAGCCTCGGTATGAGCGAAGGGTCAAAGCAGTTAAAGAAAAACTGAAAAGAGAAATGGAAGTTATAAACAGCCTGGAAAACGATGTAATCAGTCTGTTGCACCTGCGTATGTTTGGTATGCCAGGTAAAGGTGAGTGTCCAACAACTGGCTGTCATTGAAGAAAATTACAATGCTACATTTCAGAAAAGCCCCCCCCCCACACACACACACTTGAGTTAAAGCTCAAAAAAATCTGTTTCAGCAGGTCACACTTAGAAAAATGACAGTTGGTGCAAAAGTACGATGTGACGGGCTTTTTCATCCGTAGTTTGCAAACTGGTGCAGGAGCCTGTTTGAGTACGCGGCATCTCTGCAGGCTGTAGCAGAAGCCCCCCCGTGCTGTACCTGCTGTAACTAGGTCAGCCTTTTCAGCAGCTGTCGCTGTTTCGATCACAGCCAGAGACACAGGCCTTAATGAAACTATCTCATTATGTTGTTTAGACCTCCATCTACTCTGAGTGGAATATGATGAGTCATCTGTAGGGCTTCATCACTTCCCACTGCTCATTACTCCCTTTGACACCTCATCTCTCCTTCTTCCTCCAGTTCTGTCTCTCTTCCTTCTTTTCCTCCCCTAATATGATTTTGTATTTCTTCAGAAATGCCTTCCTACTTTTCCTCTCTCCTCTCCCACCTGCCTCTCCTTCCTTAAATCGCCTTTCTTTCATGTCCTATCTCTCTTCATGTCTTGCTCAGTGTACCACTTTCCCTTCATATGTAACTTCCCTATCACTTGCACCAGTTATCTGCATCTGCTCATCTTTCCCCCCACAGCGACCCTTAAGTTTCCTTTCTTATCATCTACATACCTCTTTGCTTCCGTACTCCAATCCTGTTTCCTCCACAGATCTAGGACAGTGCTTATGGCGAGCTCAGCAGCTTCTTCTCAGTACTCAAGCTCCTCTGTAAGAGCTTACATTGTGGTTCATGGTCATCCTCATCCTGGGCAGGAAACTCTTCCTTGTGGAACCTAAACCAGCCTCCCAGTGTCTGCTGTGGCATTTGCTGTCCACAGCACGTAATCTCTGGTCCTTTGGTGGGAGATGATTTGATGCAGCTAATGCTTAGAGAGGTAAGATGGTAATGCTAAATTAAAAACATGGATGAATGTGACGGGTGTGTGTGTGTGTAGCTGAAGAGCGATGCTGTTTGTGTTATATACAGGGTGGGCCGTTTGTATGGATCCACCGTAATAACATGGGAATGGTTGGTGATATTAAAGTCCTGTTTGTGGCACATTAGTATATGTGAGGGGGCAAACTCCTCAAGATGGGTGGTGACCATAGTGGCCATGTAGAAGTCGGCAACTTTTGTTTTGTCATTAGGAAGAGGGCCATGTGACACATCAAACTTCTTGGTAATGTCACAAGAAAAACAATGGTGTGCTTGGTTTCAACGTAACTTTCTACACAGTGCTCCAAATTAATATGCAAATTGTGTTTAAGTGTCATAAAGATTAAATAAGTTGTTTTTCAATTACATCCATGGATGGAATTGTGTCTCAGGACTCTTTGTATCACTGAAATCAATCTCGGACACCTGTGATCATTTGTTTGCCAGGTGAGCCCTTAATTAAAGTTAAAACCACCATTTTCAAGCAATATAGGAAGGAAAAATGATCTCTGCTGCTGAGAAGCGTGAAATAGTTGAATGTCTTGGACATGTAATGAAAACCTTAGATATTTCATGAAAACTTAAGTGTGATCACCATAATGTTAAGAGATTTGTAGCTGAGTCACAGCACACACAGGTTCGTGCAGATAAAGGCGCAAAGGAGCAGCTGCTAAAAGACCATAACAAAGCAGCAAACACATATTTGAAGCTGCTGGTGACTCTTGGTGGCGCTGTCACTTGGTGTTCGCTCTCTCTGTGTAGAGTATCACTTCCTGTTCCTGCTCAAACACAGTGGTGTTTCTGAGTAGCTTATCTGCTTAGCAATTTAATTAAAAACTGTAAGATAACTTCTTTTCTCATAGTATAATCTTCACGTGCTTCATCCGAAGCACACTCTCTGTGTACTCACTACCTAACTTATAGCCAGTTCGGGGATGACTTCAAACACATGGGTCCTCTGTCGGACTATAGGAAAACCTGGACATTTTCATCAATCTCGAAAGTCCCCCCGGACGCCCCCCGGACATGTCCACTTTAAAAAGTGGACATGTCCGGGGAAAAGAGGACGGTTGGTCACCCTAGTATTGTTAGGAGAGACGGCATCCATCCCACTTTGGATGGAGCAGCTCTCATTTCTAGAAATATGGACAAATTTATTAAACCCCCCAAAATATGACTATCCAGAGTTGGAACCAGCAACAGTCTTACACGCCTCTCTGCAGCTTCTCTCCTCCTGCTACCCCCCAAAACCCCATCTCCATAGAGATAGATTTCTCAGACTTTTTATCTGATTTATAAAATAATTATTGTGGGTGATTTTAACATGTAGATGCTAAAAGTGACAGCCTCAACATGGCATTTAATCTGTTATTAGACTCAATTGGTTTCTCTCAAAATGTAAAAGAACCCACCCACCACTTTAATCACACTCTAGATCTTGTTTTAACATATGGCATAGAAACTGAACATTTAACAGTGTTTCCTGAAAACCCTCTCCTGTCTGATCATTTCCTGATAACATTTACATTTACAATAATTGATTACACAGCGGTGGAGAGTAGACGTTTATCAAAGTAGATGTCTTTCTGAAAGCGCTGTAACTAAGTTTAAGAATATAATCCACCCACTGTTATCATCTCCAATGCCCTGTACCAACACAGAGCAGAGCAGCTATCTGAACGCTGCTCCAACAGAGGTCGATTATCTTGTTAATAATTTCACCTCCTCACTACGTACGACTCTGGATACTGTAGCTCCAGTGAAAACTAAGGTCTCTAATCAGAAGTACCTGACTCCGTGGTATAATTCTCAAACACGTACCCTAAAGCAGATGACTCGTAATCTGGAGAGGAAATGGCGTGTCACAAATTTAGAGGATCATCATTTAGCCTGGAGAAATAGTTTGCTGCTTTATAAGAAAGCCCTCTGCAAAGCCAGAACATCTTACTATTCATCACTGATTGAAGAAAATAAGAACAAACCCAGGTTTCTCTTCAGCTCTGTAGCCAGGCTGACAAAAAGTCAGAGCTCTGTTGAGCCAACAATCCCTTTAACGTTAACTAGTAATGACTTCATGAACTTCTTCACAAATAAAATTTTTATCATTAGAGAAAAAATTACCAGTAATCATCCCACAGATGTAATATTATCTACAGCTACTCTTAGTACCATTGATGTTAAGTTAGACTCTTTTTCTCTAATTGATCTTTCTGAGTTAACTTCAATAATTACTTCCTCCAAACCATCAACGTGTCTTTTAGACCCCATTCCTACAAAACTGCTCAAAGAAGTCCTGCCATTAATTAATGCTTCGATCTTAAATATGATCAACCTATCTCTAATAATCGGCTATGTACCACAGGCCTTCAAGCTGGCTGTAGTTAAACCTTTACTCAAAAAGCATCTCTAGACCCAGCAGTCTTAGCTAATTATAGGCCAATCTCCAACCTTCCTTTCATATCAAACATCCTTGAAAGAGCAGTTGTCAAACAGCTAACAGATCATCTGCAGAGGCTTATTTGAAGAGTTTCAGTCAGGTTTCAGAGCTCAGCACAGCACAGAAACAGCTTTAGTGAAGGTTACAAATGATCTTCTTATGGCCTCTGACAGTGGACTCATCTCTGTGCTCGTCCTGCTAGACCTCAGTGCAGCGTTCGATACTGTCAACCATAATATCCTATTAGAGCGATTAGAACATGCTGTAGGTATTACAGGTACTGTGCTGCAGTGGTTTGTATCATATCTATCTAATAGACTCCAGTTTGTGCATGTAAATGGAGAGTCCTCTTCACACACTGAGGTTAATTATGGAGTTCCACAGGGTTCAGTGCTAGGACCAATTCTGTTTACATTATACATGCTTCCCTTAGGCAGCATCATTAGAAGACATAGCATACATTTACACTGCTATGCAGATGACACCCAGCTCTATCTGTGCATGAAGCCAGATAACACACACCAATGAGTTAAACTGCAGGAATGTCTTAAAGACATAAAGACCTGGATGGCCGCTAACTTTCTGCTTCTTAATTCAGATCAAACTGAGGTTATTGTACTCGGCCCTGAAAATCTTAGAAATATGGTATCTAAGCAGATTCTTACTCTGGATGGCATTACCTTGGCCTCCAGTAACGCTGTGAGGAACCTTGGAGTCATTTTTGACCAGGACATGTCCTTCAACGCACATATTAAACAAATATGTAAGACTGCTTTCTTCCATGTGTGCAACATCTCTAAAGTTAGAAATATCCTGTCTCAGAGTGATGCTGAAAAACTAGTTCATGCATTTATTACTTCCAGGCTGGACGACTGTAATTCATTATTATCAGGAAGTCCTAAAAACTCACTGAAAAGCCTTCAGCTAATCCAAAATGCTGCAGCAAGAGTGCTGACAGGGACTAGAAAGAGAGAGCATATTTCTCCTGTTTTGGCTTCCCTTCATTGGCTTCCTGTTAAATCCAGAAATTTTCTAACAGTCCAGTTCACTGATGAGTGCAGTGCAACCCTGGATGGTCCAGATGGATGCAGTGGTGGATGGTTGGTGGACGGCCACCATGTCCCAACAAGGCTGCGTCGTCAGCAAGGAGGTGGTATAGTCATGTTTTGGGCCGGAATCACGGGGAGAGAGCTGGTCGGCCCCTTTAGGGTCCCTGAAGGTGTGAAAATGACCTCTGCAAAGTATGTGGAGTTTCTGACTGACCACTTTCTTCCATGGTAGAAAGAGAAGAACTGTGCCTTCCGCAACAAAACCATCTTCATGCAAGACAATGCACCATCTCATGCTACAATACCTCTGCATCATTGGCTGCTATCGGCATAAAAGGAGAGAAACTCATGGTGTGGTCCACATTTTTCCCTGACCTCAATCCTACTGAGAACCTTTGGAGGATCCTCAAGCAAAAAAATATGAGGGTGGGAGGCAGTTCACATCCAAACAGCAGCTCTGGGAGGCAGCTCTGACATCCTGCAAACACATGATAGGGCACATGGAGTGGGGGGGGGTGCTGTTGCAACTATAATAAATAAGCTTATATAATAAATACAGTTTAAAGAGTTAGGGATGTTGGTTGCATTAAAGTATACATAGAAAAACAGTTAAACTTTATACTTAAAATGTAATGTCCATGGGTGTTGGCAGTGCAGTTATCCTCCAATCAGGGTGGAGGTAGGGCATGTTTGACAGCCTGCGGGTAAACACTTCTGTTGAGTCTGTTTGTCTTCGACGTGATGGCCCTGCAGCGTTTACCAGAGGGAGGTGAGTGTCCAGGGTGCGAGGGGCCCTTGATGATGATGCTGGCTTTCTGCTGAAGTCTGCCAGTATAAATGTCTCTGAGGGGGGTTAGTGAGGTGCCGATTGCCCGCTCTGCTGCCCTCACCACCTCTTGTCCTCCGCGGTGCAGCAGTTGAACCAGAGTGTGCGGCAGTAGGTCAGAAGGCTCTCGATGGTGGAGAGGTAGAAGTTTACTAGCAGTCTCTGGGGTATTTGGGCCTGACGTAGTTCCCTGAGGAAGTACAGCCTTTGTTGTGCTTTTCCTGCCTGGTGGGAAATGTTTGTGGACCAGGTAAGGCCGGCCGAGATGTGGACTCCGGGGAACTTAAAGCTTTCTACCATTTCTACCTCCTCCATCAATGTAGAGGGTAGAGTGCTCAGATCACTTTGTTCTAGGACTGGGCGATATGACCCAAAAGTCATATCTCGATATTCTTTAGCTGGATGGCGATATACGATAAATATATCTCGACATTTTTTAAAGCCATAAAGTAAGAACAAAAAAAGAGTTCTTAGTCAAAGCTGTGTCCCAGATCTCACACAGGCACTTTTATTAACATACAGCGTAGATGTACATGAAACAATTTCTCAGAAATAAATTATCCGCATTCATTAAATAATAATGCTCCATAAATAAAATAAAACAATGTTGTTTTTGTGCATAACAAAAAGCTCACAATTGTGCAGTTAAAATGTAAACTAACAGACGCTGAGCGTAACAACAAAGACTTCACAGCTGCTCTGTTCCCAACTTCTACTGCGTGACTGACAGCCTGGAGTTTGAAGTCCTCTTCGTAACCGTGTCTCTTACAGGTGCCATTTGTGGTCCTTATACACAATACGGTAATATTGCAGCACTAAAATAGTAATCTCCAAATGCTTTCTTTTTACCGACCAGCTCCTCTTTGATAGCTGCCGTGTCCGTCCCGTCCTGAATATAAAAATATATCGATATATTTAAAAACTCGATATATCGCCCAGTCCTAGTTTGTTCTTCTGGAGTCGATTACCATCTCCTTGGTCTTGGCTGTGTTCAGATGCAGGTTGTTGTCGTCGCACCATCGCTTCAGATGCTGAACCTCCTCTCTGTAGCTGAATCATCGCTGTTGTCGATCAGTCCTATGACGGTGGGGTCGTCAGCAAATTATATAATGGTGTTACTGGTGTGGATTGGAGAACAGTCATGGGTGAAAAGTGAGTATAAGAGGGGACTGAGGACACACCCCTGTGGGACACCTAATTCAGAATGAGGGTGGAGGAGGTGTGCTCTCCCATTCTGATGTTCTGGGGTCTGTTGCTCAGGAAGTCCAGTATCCAGCTGCACTGTGAGCTGCTGAGTCATGGGTTGCTTAGTTTTTTAACCAGTCTGTGGGGTCTGTGGTCCACAAACAGCATTCTCACATAGGAGTTACTAATGTCCAGGTGTGTGAGGGTTGAGTGAAGAGCTGTTAATGTGGTGTCCTCTGTATGGCTTACTTTAATATTTAATATATTTAATATTTAATATAACTTACTTTAATATTTGATTTAATATTTGATTTGCACAGGCGACCGAAGAATTTTCTTGATGGTGGAGTGGATGTTTGTCAGAAACAGTTCTGTCATGATCCTGGGTCCTTTTGACCCAGCGTTTTGTGTTTTCTCTTCGCGATTTTGGTTCTGTTCTCTAATTGGTGTTTACCCTGTTCCCCCCCCCGTGTGTTCCTGTTTTATTGTGAAGGTCTGCGTCTTATGTGAGTGTTTTCAGTTTGCCTCCCTGGTCTCGTCATGTTAATCACTCCCAGCTGTGTCTCCCACCTGTGTGTAATCTCCCTGTGTTCTCTGAGTGTATTTAAGTTGTATTTTCTGTCTTGGTAATCGCTGGTTCGTCTGTGTTGTTTCCCCTCGCTCTCCCTGTATGTATTTCTCCGGACCTCCCTGCATCCTCATTCTGGTTTGTCTTATTAGTTTACCCAGTTTAGGTTTCCGGTTTCATGTTTTGTCGCCACCGCTGTTTGTACTCACACCCCTGTAAATAAACACTCATCTGCACCAGAGCTGCTGCATTTTGGGTCCTATTTCATATTCCACACGGCTTGCCCCGGCAAACCGTGACAAGTTCCTTTCTTCTCTTGGTGAAATGAACTCCGTTGGGTATAAAAATTCAGTTGTGGAAAAATCTCAAGCATGGATGTTAATCACAAAGCAGTCGACAGCCTTTCTAATGCTGGAGTTGACCATCTTCCCGTCCTTATTGATCGTCCCTGCGCTTCCATATCGCCACAATCGACTCTCGTTGACTGATAAATGTGCAGCTGTCATTGAGACTGTTATATGTCAACTCTGTGTGCTGTTGCATCAATTCCTTCTTAATGATTCCTTCTTTGAGGCGGATCATGTAGCAGTAGTTGCAGGTAGTTTGTAGTTGTTAGCTAACTACTAGCTGATTTTGCACTCCACCCCCTTGTCCAAGAATAGGTACTTCCTGGCTTCAAACAACTTTTGAGGTTAACAAAGAGTCCAAAATGAGTAGGTGAAATTATAGTCACTACATTCATGTTATCTCTACAGTCTATGGACATCTCCCAGTGGTTGGTGGAACTGTTGTGAAGCCTTAGGCTGAACTTTTTGGCCCTCACCATCTTGGTTTTTAGAAGAAAAAGTGATTTTATCCGGTTGTTCAGTGATGACGTGACGAATCCTACTTCCAGGCCTAAAGTAGTCTGCGTTTAATATGGCTTTTGTGTTGTTAACATGTTTAATGTTTTGTATTTTCTTCTATTTAATCTCAAAAAGCTCCTAAAACAGTCAGTGATCACTGTTGACCTCCCTCGGCTTTTATTACCGCTAATCATTTATTTAAGCTCAGTTTTTAAAACCTTAGGATGTAACTACAGCCCAGCCCATGCAGCAGTATATGAATGACTAACCTCGTATTGTGGATGGATTATCTCAGTTGTTCTCCTGGCTGAAGTTTGGTCCTTTTACAGCATCCTGCCATGCGATTACATTTGTTCCTGACCACCGAGAACACTCACGTTAACTTTTATCGAGTGGAAAAAAAGTTAGCTTGTTTATATTATGCTAACATAGCTGTGTCGCTAGCGGTCACGTAGCACATCATTATAAACCAGCTAGCCCAACTTCAGTAACCCTACAAACGTTACTGCTGTTTAGTTTTCTGTCTTTATTTATGTTGGAAGTGATAACAGAGCTGTACGTTTTAATTTGTTTCCAAAACCCCGCAGTCAGGACATGCTATATTGTATTTAGATAGAAGCTAGCGAGCTAACTCCCTGCTAACTTCTAACTCCGTTAAATGTCATAAATTCCGTTTTCATGGATGCCTGGATGTTAAACTCAATTGTTACACCTGGTAGAGCAGAACGCTGATCATTTTATTAAAGATGAAAGACTTTAGACAGTTTTTCAACTCTCAGTAATGCCATAGTGATCGTTTGATATATGGACCTGCAGCGGAGTTTAGACCCAGACACAGCTAGTGACGTCAGACTGAACAACCGGATAAAATTAACATCATGTTGGACTGAAGAAGATATGAGATTTTGATTGAGACTTAAAATTTCTTTGGAAAATGAGGATATTAATCAATGAGGTGACTCATCAAGTCCCATTTGTGGTTTCTGTGCTTCCACTTGCTGCAACAGCTCCTTGTGTCAGGGAGCAGCTGCTAGAGAAAGGTAGTCTCTTTGTCATGACAGTTTTCAAGCTTAACCTGATTCCAACCACCATAAGTTACATTTTCTGCTCATTAGTGATTTAAAACATGTGTGAGGGACCAAGCAGCTAAAGCAGAGAAGACACAGGAAGAAATGTCTTCATAATGGGCTTTAAAAAAAAAAAAAATTATTTTAACCCCCAAATAAAGTTCAAAAGGACAGAGTTCAACATGTAATCAAAATGTAATTAGCAGACCCATAAAAGATGTCAAATAAATATAATTACAAAAGGTGATTTCCAGAAAGTGGACACAAAAAAACAAACAAACACCAATACTAAGCACAAAATGACATAAGTAAACCTAAAACACCCCCGTTTCTGACATGCACATGATTGAGTCCAGACAGGAAGCAGCCACGCCCCAAACCAGAGAAAGAGAAACATAATTCATATAACAAAAACCCCACACAATACTAATATGTGTGCTTCATAATATCAGTGTTATCAGTGAAAACATTAATGAATTCTATTAGTGAAATAACTGTAAACCAAACTAATGAAATGAGTGAATGCACTGGTTTTACCCATGTGTGGCTGATGCCATCATGTCAAGGCTAAAACAGTCTTAAATTTGGCAGTCAGTGCAACCAAGACTGCTTTACCGGAGAGTGGTATGACCTCCAGGTGTACATTACTGAAGCCCATTCCATAAAGCCTCGACACACAGTTTTATTTGTCATTTGTGATTTTAGAGGATGTTTGGGCACAGCAGATGTCAGCTGGCCTTTTATGCACCGTGGCCTGCTGCTGCTTTGTGGCTGAAATGCTTCCAGTTTGCAGTAGGTGCATGATTTTATACAACCTGCGGTAATGAGACTGAACACAGCTGGATTCAAAGGTTAGGAGGTGTGGTCCAGTCCTGCGGACAGTCTAAACTTGTTTCTTAGCACCGCCTCATCATTGCAGGAATGGTTTGAATCTGCTGGTAATCAGATAAAGTTGCCCAGCTGTCAGTCAGAGTGTGAGTGGTTTGTGTGAGTCTTTGTAACTCTCTGTGACCAATTCAGTATCCATATTGAAGGCTTTTCACCTTTGACGTTTTTCTGATGTCAGGGAACCTCTGACTTTTTGTTGGGTGGGCTAATGGACACTCCAGGAAACACGATCCACACAGGCCCCCACCCACTGAGCCCAGCTGTACCTTTACCAACAAGGACCTCTTGTGTCTGCATTGTAATGCTAGTGCATGAGCTTGATTTACAGCAGCGTTGCTTCATATGCTCTTCTGCTTTGTGAAGTAAAGCCTAAAGTGTCACCTTGATGAAGTTCCTGGTATAGCCTGTGCTGGCTCCTTTTTAAACTGTAAGAGCTTACTGTGACTCAAGCACACACAAAACAGGAACAAGCTTATCAGACTGATGTTATTACACTTTTCTTTTCATTATGAGCTGAGCCACCTGTTGCTTCCATTTACTAGTCTGTGTATTTGGTTGGGTGGTGTGGATGACTTGCACTAAGCCACTTAAACCAAACCCTTCTGCACCAGCAGGTGTCACTGTTTCCCTTGTCTCATCCGCGACAAATATTTACACTGACACAGCCCAACGTGACAGTAGAGGTCATTTCATGCCTTTGAGGATACAGAGACAGTGTTCGGCCTCCATTTAAAGACTGTGGGTGTGCTACTAAAATGAGTCACAGTCACAAGGAGGCTTATGTGAGGTAGAAGATATCTTTGATCTAAAATAAGATGTTGAGTCTAAAGTGTGCTCCTACCTTTTTTATTTTACTCCTTCAGCTAATTGCGAGTCCTCCCTCTGGCCTGTTCCTCCCTCCCCTCAGCTGTCAGCATCTCCCCATTAAATCAGCTCTAGCTGTGCTCGCACATGCAAACAGAAAGCTGCTTTTAAGCCTGTGTGTGCAGTGGAAACTGTCCACTGACAGAACACATCAGGCGGAGGTTTCCACGTTAAATAGCTCCAGCGTGCAGTGTGATGAGAAACAGGAGGGATGGATGGGGTGTTATAAGAAGGTGAGCAAGAGGGAGAGATTGCAGTGTTTTCCCTCTGCGTAGCAGCGAGCAGCCCCACCCCTTTGGACTGCCTCTGCACGTCTCTGCTCCGCCATTGTAGCTGCACGGATATTCGTGTCATGTCCCTCACTTCGCTCCCTATCTGCTTCAACTCCCAGATTCTGTTTTGCACAGTCATGGCTGTAATATTCATTTATTCTCCTTTACATATATGGACTGGTAATAATGTTAATAAAAATAGAAGCAGCAAAGCGCATGAAAAACAATCTTTGTACTACTGCCACACAATAAAGAGCATTTTATTTTTATTTAAAAGGTCATCTGTGTCTTATTTTAAAAATAATGTTGAAGTGGAATGATAGAGAAATACAGATAACTTAATTAAAACAATGTTGGAAAAATGCAGAGAAACTCGTTGCCTCTTTGTTATGATTCCAACCTTTAAGGAATATTCAATCATTTACTAAAAGTAGTTGTACTACTTTGTTTAAAAAACCCTGACAATCAGAAGAACCCCTATGATTAACCACTTGGTGACCGTGGGAAAGAAAAACTGCTTTTTAATGGGAAGTAACCCTCAGAACAAGGTTCAGGGAGGGGCGGCCCTCTGCTGCAACCATTTGGGGTGATGGAAGGAAGACAGGACAAAAGACACACTGTGGAAGAGAGCCAGAGATTAATTATATCTCATGATTAAACACAGGGTAGCGTATAAACACATAGTGAGTGAAAAGAGGTGTGAGAAGGAGAAACACCCAGTGCATCATGGGAATCCCCCAGCAGCCTACACATATTGCAGCATGACTAAGAGAGGATTGAGGGTCACCTGGTCCAGCCCTAACTATATGCTTTAGCAAAGAGGAAAGTTTGAAGCCTAATCTTAAAAGTTTAGAGTCTAGGTCTCCAAACTCCATACTGGGAGCAGGTTCCACAGAAGAGTGGCTGAAGGCTCTGCCTCCCATTCTAGGTTTAAATATCCTCAGAACAACAAGCCTGCAGCCTGAGATTGAAGTGCTTTATTGGGACGATGTGGTAATATGAGGTTTTTAAGATAAGAGTGATTCTGATCATTCAAGACCTCACAAGTAAGACGAAGGATTTGAAATTCAACTCTGGTTTCAACAGGGAGACAATGAAAAGAAGCGAGTATATGCTCGCTTTCTAGTCCCAGTCAATACAGAATCTTGGATAAATTGGGGAGTTTTGGGGACAAGTCTGCACTAGAAATAACAAATGCATGAACTAGTTTTCAGAATAATTTTGAGACAGGAATTGCACAAATGCAAGAAAGCAGTCCTACATATTTTTAATATGCACACTGAAGGTCACAGGACATCATATTTCTAAGCTTTTCAGAGCCGAGTACAATAACCTCAGTTTGATCTGAATTAAGAAGCAGAAAGTTAGCGGCCATCCAGGTCTTTATGTCTTTAAGACATTCCTGCAGTTTAACTCATTGGTGTGTGTTATCTGGCTTCATGGACAGATAGAGCTGGGTGTCATCTGCATAGCAGTGTAAATGTATGCTATGTCTTCTAATGATGCTGCCTAAGGGAAGCATGTATAGTGTACACAGAATTGGTCCTAGCACTCTGCACTTCTGTTTTAACTTAAAATATTGAAAAGTTCTCCAGAGTGGGGATTGGTTAAGTGGAAACTATAAACTGCCCATAGGTGTGGATGTGAGTGAGAATGGTCTCTGGCCATTTTCCTCTGCGTTTTGGCCTCCTGTCCACACTGAGACGCAGATTTTGGTCAAGGAAAACTGAGCTTTTTGAAAACGCTCTCCAAAGCGGATACATTTGAAAATGCAGTTTTCGTGTCACAGTGTGGACAGCGTAACCGCAGGCTTTCGGAAACAATGACACATTTGAGTCATATGATGCAGTCATGTGACCAATTAAACTAAGATAGCGGAGGGCATTATACAGCAGCTGTTTTGTTTGTTCTCAATTTTGTTAAAGATTAATATCAGTCTGTACGTGCTCCAAAAAGCTTTTCTTCAAATTCTTTAATTCTCACTCGCTTTTGCAACTTTGTACTTTTGTGTTACTCGCAGCAACAACCTCATTGTTAGTCCACTTAAAAAACTTTTCCTCGACATTTTGTCGCCACGTTTCAAAGAGCTGGAAAGTAAATAAACAGCAGACAGAAATAAGGGCAGATCGAATCGTCTTATGTTTCACGCATGTGCAGGACAGGAACGTTTCAGCGTGGATGAACAAGTGTTCGGAAACTATTGGAAACTATAGTATGGATGCGGAGCGTTTTTAGATGAAAACACTGTTTTCAAATTTGGTGTAGACGTAGCCTCTGTCTGTGTGTTAGCCCTGTGACAGAGTGGCGACCTGTCCAGGGCCAACCCTGCCTCTCGCCCTAAGACAGCTGGGATAGGCTCCAGCTGCCCCCTGCGACCCTCAAAGGGATGATCCAAGGAATGGGTGGATGGAAAAGTTCTTTCTTCCCACCTACCACCAACTGTTTGCTCTTTGGTAATCATCTGATTTTTAGGGCCTAATACTGTAGGGTCCTTAACTGACAGTACAAAGCACCCAGAGGTGACTGTTATTGTGATTTGGTGATATATAAATAAAATGAAATTGATATTTGATGCCAAATTTGATACCATGATGTTACCATGATATTATGAAACAACGATTTTTCAGTATGCTATAATATACAGTCTCTAATCCTGGTATCTGTGTATGTGAATAAGTTAACTCTGAAGAGACAAAAACAGGAATTCTACACATGCCAGAGTTTTGTTTTTCGAAGACTTCAAAGGCTTTTAAATGGATAATCTTTTACATGTTTCTATGACATGTATAATCCGATTGTTAAGTGATGACGTGACAAATCCTACTTCCGGGTCTAAAGTAGTCTGCGTTTAATATGGCTTTTGTGTTGTTAACATGTTTAATGTTTTGTATTTTCTTCTATTTAATCTCAAAAAGCTCCTAAAACAGTCAGTGATCACTGTTGACCTCCCTCGGCTTTTATTACCGCTAATCATTTATTTAAGCTCAGTTTTTAAAACCTTAGGATGTAACTACAGCCCAGCCCATACTGCAGTATATGAATGACTAACCTCGTATTGTGGATGGATTATCTCAGTTGTTCTCCTGGCTGAAGTTTGGTCCTTTTACAGCATCCTGCCATGCGATTACATTTGTTCCTGACCACCGAGAACACTCACGTTAACTTTTATCGAGTGGAAAAAAAGTTAGCTTGTTTATATTATGCTAACATAGCTGTGTCGCTAGCGGTCACGTAGCACATCATTATATAGCAGCTAGCCCAACTTCAGTAACCCTACAAACGTCACTGCTGTTTAGTTTTCTGTCTTCATTTATGCTGGAAGTGATAACAGAGCTGTACGTTTTAATTTGTTTCCAAAACCCCGCAGTCAGGACATGCTATATTGTATTTAGATAGAAGCTAGCGAGCTAACTCCCTGCTAACTTCTAACTTCATTAAATGTCATAAATTCCGTTTTCATGGATGCCTGGATGTTAAACTCAATTGTTACACCTGGTAGAGCAGAACGCTGATCATTTTATTAAAGATGAAAGACTTTAGACAGTTTTTCAACTCTCAGTAATGCCACAGTGATCGTTTGATATATGGACCTGCAGCGGAGTTTAGACCCAGACACGGCTAGTGACGTCAGACTGAACAACCGGATAGGAATGTAACCATGTGTGTGTGTGTGTGCTTGTCTGTGTGTGAGCGTGTGTGTGTGAGCGTGTGTGTGTGAGCGTGTGTGTGTGAGCGTGTCTGTGTGTTACAGGACACTGTTATTCCTGCAGGGTGTAGTTGCTGACTCTGACAAAACCAAATCCTAGTCTGTGTCAGTGACTGGCAGAGAGATGGGGCAGCTGTCTTCACACAGCTCGGCAGCAGGATAAGAGTAGTGATCAAAGAGAGGCTAGTGGAGAATATATTAAAATAAAGGGGGTGGGGGAGGGGGGTGTCTTAGGGCACGGAGGGGGTGGAGTTGAGTAGACTGGAGAGCGAGCGAGGTAGGGGTAGTGTGACAAATAAGGCTGTGAAGGAGTGGACGTGTGGAAAACGAGGCATGCTGCTTGTGCTCGGGGGATTGCCTGCAGCCAGATACAGTATGTGCACAAGTCTCAGTGCAGACACAAGTTTTAATGACCAAAACTCAACTTCAGGACAGAAAACATTCATAGACAACAATGTGTTCTTATCTATACATGAAGAGGATGCCGTTCATAGGTGCAGATTGCAGTACTTGCTTAGGACACTTTGTCAGTGTACAGGTTGAAATGTACAGGTTGAAGTGCCTGAACTCAAAAATTAACACCTCGACTCAAAACCAACTGATAATAATTTTGTGAAACAGTTTTTCTGACTGTAGTTCTTGTGAGAGTAGGGAATAGCTGGAAGACAGCGGCTGCTGTAGGACAAAGATGCTTTAGTTTGTCAAGAGAGAGCCATGAAAACCACTACAACGGGTGTATTTCTACTACTGCTTGGACTGGATCTGATCCTGAGTTTTTCTCCTGGGGCGGATCCAGTCGAAGGTAGGTCCATTTTTAACTCAAATGCTAATAATGAGTGAGAAGCGTCCACCTTGATTTACCTTGGAAGAGGCTGTAAAAGTTTGTGAAAGGGCTCCGATACAGGTCAGGGAGTCAGAGATGTTCACTCCTGTGTACAGTGACGTCTGTACTGAGATGATGTTGGTAAGTGCTGCTGTTAGCCGCTGTTTGCCGCTGTTAGTCGCTATTAGCCGCTATTAGCCTCTGTTAGCTGCTGTTAGCCTCTGTTAGTGAAACTGCCTTTGAAATCGATGCAACTTTGTTGGACTGTTTAGTGAATAAACTCATATAATGTGTAATCAAACTGTCTATCAGAGGTAAAGCGAGATTTTTAGGACACTTGCACCTAACTAACATTAGCCTATAATCAGCTGTTGCTGTTGTTTAGCCAGCTTGTTGTCAGCTGTCTAGCGATGGATGGACTGTGTGTCTAATCTACTGACAGTTATCGTAGATTAGTCAAGCAGCATTGCAGGTTGTGGCAATACTGGTAATAAATGAGCATGTTTATGAGATGAGGATGACATTTTATTGTCAGTGGTGTTGTCTCTGTTCTTCACACATTCATTTCTTTCATGAGGGGGAGCCCTTGATAAAACATAGGTACAATCCTTCACATCTTAAGTCGGGAGGTGCAGGTATGAATTTTATGGCCCTCTGGAGCACATACATACCTACAGGTTCTCTTCTCCTCCACTGGTGTCTAGCCACATACATTAGATGCCAGGAGTGGGAAGGGAGGTCTCCCTCCTGGGCACTATATTAAAATATAGTGGGGGCACATGGCAGCTTCCACAAACCTGCTCCTGTTAATCAATAATAAGTTTATGAGAATGCATTAGTTTGTTGGAATATGTATTTACACACTATTTTATTTGTTTATTGTTTATTCATAAGCACAGTATCCTTCTCTCGATAGCCAAAAATCTACTGACTGACTGCTGCATACAATGCATTTTTTTAACGTTACATTTATCATCATGAATCAGAAAACGAATGAATCGAGAGCAAGTTTATATGATGAGGCAGAGTGTGTTGTTACAGTGGCTCCAAAACCCAAACAGTCCGCCGTGTTCCCGTAACATCCTCTGGTCTTTGTCAAGGATGTTTCTATCCTGCTCAATAATGGATGAACCTGAGCCACAGAGGGGGAGAGCGATCCTCCTCTGGAGCAACGCTGCAGCACTAATGCTTCGGAGTACTCTCAGGCCTGGCCCTCCTCTGTAAAAAGCTGTGTACTTTGATCTAAAATTAAAGGAATTTATTTTGATAATCTCTTTCAAAGTATCGTAATAAACACCATTTTTCATTCTTCATTTCTTGGTGTTTTCCCCTCATTTATTCATGTGGAGGGAAAGGATATAATTAGTTACATTTCAGTTCACAAATGCAAAGCACTTGTGAAAAAACCGAGGCTTTAAGTCCCGTCTTCTTTTAGAAGCCTACAGATTGACCCTTCACTGATCAGGCTTAACATCATGACTGCTGACAGTTGGTGACATGATGCCTGTTAGTTGGTGGGATATATCAGGGGGGAAGTGAACATTTTGTCCTCAAAGTTGACAAGTTAGAAGCAGGAACACGTATATACTATATATATAATGTTCTTCCTCTACCCCCCCATTTTTGCACATGTCGAGGGGCGTGTCAGGTTACATTTCACTGTGTGTTATACTTGTATAACTATGCATGTGACAAATCAAGAACCTTGAACCTTGAACCTTGTAATAATTGGCAAGCTTCAGGATTTGAGGGAGTTTGACAAGAGCTGAATTGTGATAGCTAGATGACCTGGTCAGAGGATCTCCAAATCAGGCAGTGTGATGCTTTGGTCAATGTTCTGCTGGGAAGCCTGGGGTCCTGCCACTGATGTGGATGTTACTATGACACGTACCACCTACCTAAGCATTGCAGACCATGTACACCCTTTCATGGAAACAATATTGCCTTATGGATGTGGCCTCTTTCAGCAAAGCAAAAAGGGTTCAGGAAGGGTTTGAGGAGCACAACAATGAGCTTGAGGTGTTGAGTTGTCTTCCAAATTCTCCAGTGCTGGAAAAACAAGTCCAATCCATGGAGGCCCCACCTTGCAACTTACAGGACAAGACAATCTTTCACTAAACTCTTGGTACCAGACACCACAGCACACCTTCAGGGGTCTGAAGGAATCGTTTTTTGTTTGTTAAGCCACTTAGAAATAATCTATGAATTATTCAAGTAAAACTACATCAATTTCCTTAGAAAAAAAATAATAATATGGGAAAACTGGATATTAGAGTTAATTTCCCTAAGAAACAGGAACAAATTCTTACACCTGAATTAGAATTAGATTTTGCTTCAAATCATCAGTATATATGGAGGAAGTCAGGACTGAGGTACAGCAGTGAGTGCTACAGCCATCTGTGAAACATGGTGGAGGTTCTGTCACGGTGCTCGTTGAAATCAATGAAAGTTTGAACAAACACCGTGTAAAACCATCAGGAGCATCTGATCCAGACCAAAGGAACATAAATGTTGCTAACCAGATGAAGCCACACATGTTCAAAACACCATTTTAATGCACTTTATTTTTGTGTTTGACTTTTTTAAAGAGAATATTAACACACTGAAAAAGCATTGATGAAAGAACCTTTGGGAACAAATGAAAACTTCTAATCAGACAAGCTAACGTGTGTTTTCAGCAGCCGTACAGCAGGTTGATCCTCCTGATGTCCCAGTAGGACATGCCCTGCCTCTGGCCAATCTGGACGTTGCGGTTGGGGATGGGGGAGATGGTTTCCCTGCCATTGATGGAGAAGGCTGTTCTTTCATAGTGCATTATGGAGGAGTAGTCGTAGGGAGTGTTGAGGTTGTTGGTGTCCTGCTTGTCGAAGTTGTAGGCCATCTGTGGGTCGATGTTCTCCCAGTTGATCCTGACGTAGTAGTCGCGGTCGCTCCTGGTCTGCTCGTGCTGGAAGCCCAGAGCGTGGTTGACCTCGTGCTGGACGACGCCAAAGTAGACGCAGCCCTGCCTGTTGAGAGACAGGACCTGCTTCCCTCCCTGTCTGCCCAGAGGAGAGAAGCATCCGTTCTGGCTCTCGATGCTGATGTAGTCGTTCTGGTTCTTACGGTCGACAAAGCGGACACAGGTCTGGCTGTGGAAGGACTGCAAGGCATTTCTGATCAGCTGCCTTTCCCCGCTGCTGTACTCACTGCTGATGGTGAAGGGAACCGTCACCAGGCCGTTGTTGTCTTTCTGCCACAGGCAGCTCTGGTAACTCTGGCATTTAATGGCATTTCTGCTTTTTGGAAGCAGGATGTCTCCTTCCAGCAGGATCTCGTTGCTGCCATTGTTTGCAGTCAGAATCCTGGTGGTGATATCGACGGTGTGGTCTTCCTCCACCTGGCCCTCTCCTCCTCCTCTTTCCTCCATGAGAGGATGAGCCTGAGAGAGGCCGAGCAGGAGCAGGAGCAGCAGGCTGACAGAGGGACTCATCTTCAGAGTGGGTCTGGTAGCTGTGGAGCTTCTTTGCAGAGCTGCTGTGGAGAGACTCCTCGGAGCTTCGTGTCTGACACAGTTGAGTCGCAGGTCTTTATACTCTCCTCTACAGGTGTGTCTGCAGGAGGATTATGGGCTGGGGTCCACATCGCTGGGCCTGAATAAACCTGAGAAGGGAGGACTGCACAGACAAACCTACTCTTTCAACATGCTGTGTTATGTCAGGGCTGTGGACGGATCAACACAGTTACTTTACTGGGTGGGACTTGTTTAACTACACATTCGAAACTTCTACAACTAAAAAGTCCTCAAATTCTCCATTTGCAACCACCTTTATTTTCACTTTTATTTTGGACAGTCAGAAAATGCATATCTAAAAGTAATCTTTTCTCTTTTCTTCATCTGGCTGCTGTGTTTTTCTTCTCATTGACACAGTTAAAATAGTTTGAATTTGCTGTTCATACCATAAATCATCCCTGTAAAGCCTGAACCTTGAAACAATTCCCAGAAAGAAATAGTTTTGAAAATGGAGAGTTTATTGACATTGTCATATATATATGTATATGTAATATATGTTCTATAAAAATGACTTTATGGAACATGTACGCATTAGAATCACACTACAGACAAAGTGTGAAACTGAAATACAACAAAATGTTATGTTGGTCAGACCAACAATCAAATGGCTGAAAGTACAACTCACTAAAGAAACTTGATGATAACTTCACTCGAGGAAGATTAGTCCAGTTCTCATCTATTTATTTTAGTAAGTAATTGTGGATTTGGTTCATTACAAAGGTTTAGTTTTTTTCTGTTAAACTTGGCTGAAATGCATCATTATTGTAATAATTTAAACATTTTTCTCTTGTTTTCAGAGAAGCTCAGGTTTACCTTTTTTTTCTTCAGTCGTTGAGTCTTTCTGTTCTTCCCTCCACGATTTGTCTTCATTAGGAATCAGGTGCTCACATTTATGTGTGTCCCAAAGAGAAAGCGTCTTCTGACGTTGCAGTCATTGATGTACATTACAAACTTTCCACGACACCACCATCAGGCCACATTTAGTCCAAATCATGACATTCTTCCGGTACATTATATGGACAATATATGTCCTACTACAGTACCACAGTTTAATTCATTAACTCTTTCGTCCATATAGCACATCTGGCTCAAATGAGAAGCTTGATGCACATAATTTGACCAGTTATGTTCCCCTAGCATTCGGTTAGCATTTACTGAGAAGTTAGCTAATCCCATTAAAACCATCACCAGTAAACCAACATGGGTAATCTAAACTTGGCTAACAGCAAACTTGACAATGTATTTGTAATATTGGAAAAATTAATAAAGAAAAGAAAAGAAATGCTTTTCTGAGAAGAATTTTTTTTATAAACATACACTTTAGGCTGTATAAAGCATGGCTGAGGATTGCTTATCATCCTTGACTGGCTGCCACTTTGAAACCTCAGGATATCGCTGTCATAAATGTTTTTGTACCCATATTTGAGAAATGCTCCGTTTGAGCTATAATAAGACTTAAATGAGTGAGTTAGCAAAAAAAAATCCCTCCTTATATTTTTGAATCAAGGTAGAAACACTTGGGTTAAATATGTTAATTTCTGAGGTAAAGATTGGCATTTTGAAATGGGGACAGTGGGGAACAGTTTGGACTCGGGTGGAAGACCTGCAGTTTGTGCCACTTTCATTTTTAGCCCCCAGAGTTTTCTGCTTGGTCTGTTCACTAAACATAAAGCTACAGCTAGTAGCTAGCTAGCCCATCATAGCAACTGTAAAACAGTACTTGATCCCATACAAAACAATTTTGTGATTGGTATTCTTTCTTTTTTCTGTAGATTCAACAAAAAACACAGCTAAGCTTGTTGTTTTTGCACTGAGGTAAGCTAACGCTGCACATGGAAGTTTAGCTAATATTTAGCATGTAACTTGCTTATATGGAAATTTTGGCAACATATCAGAAAATGACAAACACTGAAACAGTTGATGTGAAAAAAGTGTGAATCTTTCTTTTTTAATGTGACAATTGTGTTTTTCCTGAGGAGAAGTTTGTGAAAGGAAAAAAGGATAGCAGAAGGGATTTGTAATTTTTTTTTTATTATGAAACAATAAAACCTTTTAAAGTTAAATTTAGGTCGTTAAAAAGGGAGAAACGTTTTAGCAGTTGTGGTTATTCGACTGAAACTTCTGTATTTACCGTGTTTTCCTCAGCTGACATTTCTGAATGTTTTGGCTCTTTAGGAATCACTTCTTGCCTTTCAGTCTGGTTCCTCTCATATATTAAACTTGCGCCAAAGCTAAACACCACAAAGATGAATATCAAATGCTTTATCTTGTTGACTGTCAGTGTATCCCTGGACTGCTGGCTTCTTGTTTAGAGAAAACAGGGCCATCGGGTGGACTGTCTGCCACATAAGGTGTAATCTAAAAAGTGAGCGGTAGTTTGGGTAAATGCCACCCTGGACGTTAGAGATTGAGATTGGAGTCTCTAAGCAATAAAGACAGACACGGATGCAACTAGGGTTTATTACTTTTAATCAATTCAGCTAGCTACAAAATGTCCACCACTTCACACACTGACAGGATACAGAGAGGGAGTCTTTAGTATTACATGCGTTGAGGACATCAATCTCACAGTTTAACCTATTGTGTCATTCAGGTTTAGGTAATTCATCACCTTACTCTAACTACTTGACATTTTGGCGATTTGGTGTGCATAGCTCTAAAGTACAGAAGCAACAAAAAAACCCATTTGTATGTATTTTTTTGTTTCAGAGTATAGTTGTAATTGTTATTTAATATTGTCATTATTCTTACCAATAACAAACCACACGGGGAGAATAAACTTACATATACGGTTTTCTTATAAAAGTAAGGTCTCTCAGAAATATGCGTCTTTGCTTTACATTGCAAACGTTTATTTTTTTCAGAGCATCCAAAACCTATGATACAGTACACAACCAGTCCTCAGCTTTCATCATATAATCAACATCTTCATCACTGAACTGCATAATCATTTAGAAAACAGGTCATTTTTTTGCAATACAACCCAAAGTCCTCAGTTGTTTCAACTTCATCTCACTTTTTTGATCCCTTTTGCATTATTGTACAACGAGATGGTCACAGTCGGTAAATATATCGAGACAGAAAGAGTGGCACTATTGCAAACTTGCAGGAGTATGGAACGATAAACTGTGTCCTAATACCGAGCATGCGTTTTGTCAATTTGCTACTGCCATGTTATCATTTTTTATATATATTTTTTCAGACAGGTTTTATTTATAAGACTAAAATCTACCATTTGTCATGCAGAGAACGCACAATTCACATCACTTGGAATGCAATGTCTAATACAGCTACAGAGAGTCTAGTTGCACATTGTCTAAACAGTAACTCAGTATGATTGCGATGAAGGAAAATGGACCAAGGACTGCCTTTTGATTGTAAGTGCTCTTTGCCGTCCCGCCCAACTGTACCGCCGCTTAGTGACTCGTGTTTGCCATCGATCTTCTCCTGCTGTTTTTGTGACAACACCAAAATAAGGAGCATGACAGTAGCCTATATGTAATGACACAGTTTTACTAAGACGATACTGAGATACCGAAAAGGAAGAAAAAACAAACAGCTTGTACAGCATTCCTATTATATACTTGTCATCCAGAGAAGTGTACTCGTGTGTGTATATATATGTATATATATATGATATGTGAGATATATATATATATATATATATATATATATATATATATATATATTTGACATAGAGAATAAAAACTTCACAGGTGAGCTAGAGATCCATCAAGTCAGCACTATATACAACCTTTGGAAAGAATGATATACGGAGTATAAGAAATCATCTTTTTACGAGGACAATCATTTTGAAAAAGCTCGACAGACGACACAGAACAACATTTACAATGGGCGGGGAGGTGATATGTGCATGTGTGCAAACCTAGAAGGTCAATACCATGATGAAAGCATGTCAGCGCCTATCGATGCGTGCCGCGGGACGCCGGGACGTTCACGCTCCGGACTCCGGGCGTTTAGCCACTGCCCAGCATCTTTGTGGCGCGCTGGTTGGCCTCATCGATCCTGGTCTTGTTGGAGTCGGCCTGTGAGAGAGGAAGAAGTAATGAGAGGGCTTTGTTGATTGATTCCACAGATCTGTATTTTGGTGTTTTATCTTTAGTACCCGGTTAGATAGATTTCATTGTACTTTTGGTGTGGTAGAGCTTTGAATTTAGAGATGGAGCTTTTTAAAAAGACTCTATTATACAAAGAGACCATTAAATATAGAAATGCTTAAGAAAATAAAAGGTAAGACAACTTTTCTTTGCTGTTTCTACATTTTATCTCTGACCTGATTTTAATGACTGTCATTCCTTTATGTCTTAGACTTAAGAGTTGCACAGTTCTGCGTCAAAGGCATTAAGTTATTTAAGTCTTAAGGTTGGACATTATTTTAAAACTTTCTAACCAATCACCAGCATTTCATCAACTGCAAATTTACGGGCATGTTCACAGCACTCTTGCACATCCTCACAACGTGGCCACTCGATGTTCTTACTGTTTCAGTTAAACCAAACCAGGAAACAGGGATGTAAGTGAATGTTGGAATATCCATGGAGAAAACCTTGCAGCCTATAAAAGACCCAACCTGGCTGAGCTTTGTGAACCTGAGCTGGTGTCGTATACAAACCAAGCTTTCCAAGCTTTTCCTTCGTGTCCACACTGGTTATATGTTATATTTGCAAGGAGGCAACTCACTAAATAAGCAAGATGACTCAACTCGGCGATTACATGAACCCGGTGCGCTTGAAGAAAAAGCTGAAAAGCTGTGCGTGTACCTTCTCCATGATCCTGTCGATCTGGCGGTTCTGGGTGTCGATCTCGTTGCCCATGTCCAGAGCCATGTGGCGCAGGTTGCCAATGATGCCACCCACCTGCTCCAGGTTCTCATCCATCTCGTTTTCCCGGGCATCGTCTGTTACCCTACCATACAAAAGGTCACATTTATCTCTGCAGTAACTAGTACAGCACACATTGCCACTGCTGTTGTCCATATTTCACCTCTGAACCTCCAAAGAGCAGAGACTGAACGCAGGATCCTGTTCACTGTGTTTCTTTATTAATATCACAATGTCACAGTGTTAAATATCCAGATATACAATTCCCAGTCTTTCAAATATATAGACACAGATTAAAAAAACTGAATGTGAAATATGATATAATCTAATATCCACATTAAAGTCTAAAGCCTGTGTTGTTCTCAAGAATATAGATTTGGATTATAGTTCTCCATCAGGTAATCTGATTACATATGAAGACAAGAAGACAAGAACCAGATAATGAATGTTTTTTTTCTGCTGCTCCTCGTCTTTATCTGACTTTCAGTCTATTTACAGCTGTTCATGTAGCTAATGTAGCTCGACCTTCAGTAGATGCTGATCTGTGGACTCGTGCTTTTTCTATTAGTCGATGGTATTCAAGTAGAAACGCCTTCATTTGCTCTTTCGTTGTTACATTAAGTATCACTAAAGTACTAAAAGTAGAGCTGATTTCAGTACCTGTTAGCAGTGATGGGAATAACGCGTTACTAACGGCGTTACTGTTTTCAGTAACGAGTAATCTAACTAATTACTGTTTCTATCGTTACAACGCCGTTACTGTTACTAACAAGAAAATGAGGTGCAGTCGCGTTACTATTTTTCAGCAAACAGACGGTTGAAGCTGTGTTCAGCTCACCGCACCTTCAGGTGCAGGAAGTAGCTGTAAGTAATCCGGGCGCTACAGCTTTAAGCAGCTGCGCGCTCCCGCTTCTGTAAATAGTTTGAAATGTGTGGTTGTTTAAGGTAAAAATATCACTTTTTCTACTCTGATTTTATGTTTTGTGTCTGATTTTAAATCAATTGTGTTAATGCAGTCTGTCAAAATGAAAACATGACTGTAAATTCAGACACGTGAGGTTGTGCTGAAAAGAATGAGACCAAACAAGGCAGATAAACAGTTAAAGGTAAAATGTGGAGGGAACATCAGAAGGAGTTAAAAATGGCCGATTGTACCCTGGACCCCAGAGGATTAAACGTTTTTTTAAAGCAACGCAATAGTTACTTTTCAAGTAATCAGTTACTTTTAGAATCTGGTAACTCAGTTACTAACTCAGTTACTTTTTTGAAGAAGTAACTAGTAACTATATTTAATTACTTTTTCAAAGTAACTTGCCCAACACTGCCTGTGAGTACCTTTGTGGGTACATTTAAATACTGACTAAGGCCGACTCTACGTAAAAAGTGGAATAATTGATTATCCGTGTATGTGGTTACTGCCAGTGAGCTGAAGAAAGTTTAGGAAATTATGAAAAATACCAGGATATTTCAAACTTTCTGCTGTGACATCTGGATGGATCTGGCACAAACACCATGAAAGCATGGATTCATAGTTCAGGCTGGTGGTGATCTAGTGATGGGATTTTCTTTTGTACACTTGATTATTGACGAAATGTTGCAGCATTGTCGAGTATTATTGCTGATCATGTGTATCCCTTAGTATACCACGTCACAAAGCTCCAATCATTACAGTTCATTGTATTCAAATGATCTCCACAGGCACCACATCTCAATCTAACGAGCCTGTTCTCACTCCCGAGGCGCAACATCCCGACGTTTTGTCACGTCCCACGGCGTTCCTGAGGAACGCGAATGGTGACCTTCCGCGTTCTTATGGTACGCGCCGGGTTATGGATTAAATCCAGTGGAATTACGATCTCGCGGTAATAGACGTTCCTGCCCTGTATTGCAGCCCTAAACCTAACCTTAACCAGCACTGCAATGACGTGAAATAGTGTTTTCCCAAAGTGATTTAAGTTCTCATATGTCCTCAGTTTTCCGATGTCGTCATGTAGGAACGTGTTGGGTAGCCGAAAACGTAATATGTTGACGATTTGTCACCTAGCGTAAAATGTTACGCTTTGGGAGTGAGAACGTGTTGATCTAACAGAGCGCGGGAAATGCGGATCATGGGTCTGTAGCAGCAGTATGGATCCATATCAAAGTCACCCAGGAATGTTTCCAGCATGTTGTCAGTTCTATGCCATGAAGGATTAAAGCAGTTCTTTTAGGAAAAGTAAGAGAACAGCGCATCTAACAAAGTGGCTGGTGAGAGCGGACGGACATCTCAGTGCTACATAAAGGCTGGTCTGCTTTGCTAGACTAGTCGGGCTGCCGGTGAGGCCAAAAACGATGCCATGTGCACGTTTACCCTCATCTTGCCTCGAAATATTCCAGACAAGATGAATGTGCCCCGTAAAATCGCACACATCCAAGCGTTCCTCCTACCTGCGGATGAAGCCTCCGCTGATGGCCATCTGTTCGCGTTCGTCCACCACGCGGGCGGGCTGGCTGGCCACCACCCCGTCCTGGTTATTCCCCCAGGCCTTGCTGGCTCCGCTCTTCATCCTGGCCACCGGAAGTGACGAAGAGGAAGTTACTCAACAGTTTGAAAAAAGCGACTCGCCATTTACCTCAACCAGGCAGGCTTCCAATTAGTCAAACCTAACAAAGAGAGCCTTGGATTTGAGGTACTGCAGCAGCACATATGTAAATATATTAGCATGTAGCTGACACACAGTGTTAATCGGTTTCATGCAACCAGCACATAAATATATGGTGGGACTAGACTAAAGTCGAGCAAAGCATAGCAGGCATGGACTGGCTGGTAGACTGGGTTTGGTAGGTACAGGCTCATTCTGTTGTAACACAGTACTTATGTGTGCGATGTTATATTGCAGGTATATAACATACTGTTCAGAATCAGGCAAGCCCTGTACGCTGTGCCATTTCGTGTCTTAACATAGCTGCAATTTGAACTGTGTTGTAGCCTGATTCCTTCTCTCTGTCCTAAACCGTCATACTTCTGTGTTATTGCAACAGTAAAGCACATCCCACTCCCACAGTGTGACAGAAAACAGAGAAGAGACAGAGCTTGTGGCAGACACACAACACAGAGTGTACAGGACTGTCACATTGTTGGGAGGGACGACGATCAATGCGGAGAACAAACTGCGAAACAAGAAGAAGGAGAACAAAACAAAACAAGAAACTGGAGGGAGTCAGCAGAGAAGAGCGCCTCGTTTACCTGTTCCTGAACCATCGGCATCACCCACCCCAACCCCCACACCTGTCTGTCTTTATATGTCACAGAATCCTGGTCATGTTGAGGTGGTGAGGCGGGGGAGTGGGGTAATGGTTGTGACTCAGCTTATCTCTCAACGAAAGTCACATCTGCTTGCGTCTGTACAGCTGTGCTAACACAATCGCAGCTCGGCTGCTCGGCCTATCAAAGCTCACTCTGTCACATTCAGCATCTGTTTTGGCTCCACACAGCAGCTAGATGGAGTGGAAGGTAACAGTTGTCTCTTTAGTTAGAGCTCTGTCGATGCTGTCTGTGTACATATGTCAACATTTTCCTGCCCATTCAGTAGCATCCTGACACTTCTTTGCTTGTATCACAGTTGCTGAGCTTTTATAACCTTGGAGTGCTGTGTGGATGTATTCTAGCTGTATCGGGATGGCAATGGCTCAGCCGCCTCCTACACTGCTCTTATTAATAGAAATGGACTGAGGCAAGGCTTCGCTGAGCGCCCTGTCCCTGCTGACACACACCAATATGATTAACACATACGCTACCCTTGTCTACGTCCTTTATATTTCCATCTGTTTTCTTCTTTCTTTCTGCTGCGTTTTTTTTAATCTCATCTCCTTCTGTAAAACTTTAATTTGCAATTTACTTTCCTGCTGTCTCAGAAAGGATATACTGCACATTTCTAATCAGATCTGCTCTGATTGAGCAGAGATGATCTGATTAGATGGTATGAGTATTGCAGGACCCGCGGGAAGACTAAAGTCATTCTGCCTCATTCATTCATTGAGCGACCTGCAAGTCGAGCAATCCACCACCAGCTCCTGAGTGGCATTCAGACGGCCACAATATGAAGCCTTTAAGAGGGAAATCTGGGGTCTGCTAATTCTGAGAGACACGCTGAAGGGATTAGGAGGTACAGTGAGCAGCAGTGCTGAAAAACATGTATCTCTTTTAGCATCCTGCTATTTGTGCAGGCAGGTTGAGTCAATGTCCCAGCAGGCTGCCACTATCTGATATGGCTGACCTACATGTGAGCGAGTTCCCTGCAGGAAAGGGAGCTTAGCAAACATCAGTGTTTAGCAGCCAGAGTGGAATAAAGGCTAAATTAGCACAGCGCTCTGCAGGAGAGGTGGCGCTGCAGACAAACTGCAGCAGAAACAAGGGTCCTGCACACAGTGCTGTGGCATGATGCACCCATTTTATACATCGACCCTGACTACGTTCCTAAAAATATCTCAGTGCGCATGTGTCCTAGCCCAGTTTCTAGCTGCAAGCTACACCACAGATCACTCCTGTTTTTCTCCTTTGCTCTGAATGTGTCATTCTGTCATTTCTTTCCTATTTTCAGCGTGTTCGCTGCCATACTTTGAGCATCTGACAGTTTTGTTGTGCAGCATTCCTCTTTTATCTTCTCTTTGTTCTTTTCCATCGTTTGCCAAGCAGGGACTTCAGTTAACTTTATTTTCTTTGTATGTCTTTAAATTTGGTCCAACCCGTAAAGTTACGAAACGACAGCTCTGCTCACAAATGAACTCTGAACACGCGCCGATGTGAGTTTGGCACAAAACGATTGCTGTTCATCAGGATCACCATCAGTATCATTTTCAGTGTAAACATCAACATCATGATCGTAGCATCATCATGTGTAGCATTGCTTTATGAGTTACATCATCACGCATGCATGAGCATTCACAGGGTCATGCTCGCCAGTCTTTCCATGTCATTGGTGCTCGGTGGCTCATAGAAGGCAGTGGGGGAGGGGGTGTTCAACGGGAAACAGAAAGGTCTCATTGCCTGCAAACAGGTGAGGATCTACTGGATGTCAGAGCAGTGTGGTGGTGGTAGAGATCATGCAGATGAGGAGAAGTGTCAACCAGTCCTGGACCAGGCTGGCCAAAGGCATTTTGGGACCAAGATCGCTACATTTCCATCTGGAGTCAATACATTAGGATGATCTAAGTGCCAAGATGCTTCTGGAGCCCCAGCCCTGCTCTTTAAATCTAAGTACGTTTTATAATTGGGAAGGTCAACAGCTTCCCACCACCATGCATCAAAAATGAGAAAAAACCCTCTTCAGGAGGAATCGATACGACTGCTACAGGTGGGACTTCTACAGCGGCTACACCTGCATGTAGACGACTCCCATCACAGAGCTGTTTGGAGAAGTGGAAGCTTAGAGAATATGGCACTTGGTAGAAGAGAGGCACTTATTGATGAAGCATGGCCTTGGCTGGGTGGGGGAGAGTTGACTGGACGTTTAAAGCTCGGCTTTATGGAATTTGGGTCTCACCGGTAGGTTTGTATCAGCCTCATTTGACCGTACAAGGTATGTAAAAATCTGGGTGGTGAATCAATTTTAACTTTGGAAGAACTTTAGCAGCTTTTTGAGGTCAATTGTTCAGTGATGGTTCAGACCGTTGGACTATGAGATGCTCCCAGTTGGGGAGCTATAAATTCTGGGACACTATGTTTGCTATGCCCAAAGAAGGTCGTTGGACGTTTTCATCACTCATCCAGGGGACTCCTTCAGTCTCAGCTGACTGTTAGCAAATCCCTTCAGTAAACCATGTGGGAGTTGCTACTGAATCAGCAAATATTTAAATAAAAGAAGATAAAAAGTACTAACTGACCAACATGACTGGGCCTAACGAGTGTCACGTACTGTTACGGGAAATCACGTTATTGTTTTAGATGTTTGGGTTTTTTTTAAAAATTGTCATATTGTGACTGGAAATGTTTAACCTTAAGTGGGCCGACTGAACAGGGACGATTTTGAAGTTAATCATTCCACATTGTGGGCCAGGCTCAGTGTTTATTAGGAGCTGGAGTAGAGCAGACTATTGGCTGATGGCCATTGTGATGTCACTTCTACCTCGGTTTTATTTCTTAGATACTTAATTTTAAATGGCAGGCAGGCAGGCAGGCAAGCAGCACCTACTTGTTACATGGACAGGAGCAAAGACCACAGAATTTCCCTAGATCGTTCAAATTCTTTTCTGCATCCTTCATGTCCTTATTGATTTGGTCCATTCCCTCCTCGATGCGCTCCAGTTGCTCTGATTAAACACAAGTCATTTATCCCCCACAGAACGAAGCAGAAGGAGAAGAGGAGAGAAAGAAAGAGAGGACAAAGGAGAGAAGACAACAACTTCAGACACTATGACGAAAGAAAGTCAAACAAAAACTTAAAAAGAAGAAAAAGGAAAAACTGGACGCCACCACATATGTAAAGAACCTTTGGGGCACATTATCAGTACCTACTTGTTACATGGACATATGAAAAGCCCACAGCATTTCCCTAAATCTTTTAAATTTTTCTCGGCTTCCTTCATGTCTTGGTTGATATGGTTCATGCCATCTTCGACACGATCGAGTTGCTCTGGTCAGGACAAAGGGATGACAGTAGTGGAATGAATTTCATTGACTGATTGACAGAAATATGAGTCATGATGAGCAGCAAGTGAAGCGTTTGTACTCTGGTGTGTATCTGAGTGTACAGTGCATCGCTTTGGTGGCTAAAATACAATTATGTGCACTGACAGATTTTTGGGGGACCAGAAAATGGTCCATGAGAGTCCCCAACAATCCAATAATGAAAGTAAATCTTCTCTCTTTGTTTTCTTGGTTCATTTGATTGAAAGTGTAAATGTTTCAGCAAAGATGTTAAAGGGAAACAAAGATTTCTGGGGGAAATCGGCGTTTCCTTTTTTTCAAATCAATAGATCAATCTCAAATCCGATCGAGCAGACTGTCAGCTCAGGATAAAGAGCTGCTCCGGGTCCTCCCACACAAAACCCAGGTTTTAGTACCAGTTTATACCCCGCAGCAGGAGAAACGGTTGTCAGTCAGCTTTAGAGGCGGCATTTTCTTAGTTTCCAGCTGCTCCCATCACTTCCAGTACCAGTTGCAGACGGCCATGAAGGCTTAGTGGGAGACATCCTGGTAACGCTATAATACAGCCCACGACCAAGGATGTAACTAAACAGATTTTCAATGTTTATTATTTGAAATTAAATGTAATGATATTTATTTAAATATTTTTATGATATATTTATAAAAGTTGTAAATATTGTAAAGTGACTTTGTGCATCTCAGGGTAACTCTGTGGGAGCAATACTTTGGCTGTATTATGGAGTAGATTCATCTTTTTAGCCTTTTCTGTTGATGTGCATGATGTTTGTTCTGTTATTCGTCTGTCTTTTTATTTTTCCATCAGACGTGTGCTCAGGACTGTTCACCGTTACCAAACTACAAAAAGGTAAATACAACCAAAATCTGGAGGCCTATGTGACCTGATAACGATGAAGCCAAGTCTAACTTTCTTTTTCAAAATCACAAACACAACTTAGAAAATTAGTGAAGAGAAAAAACATGTTTCCTTTGCTTTAACGTAGTAAGTTAAGGTGGAACCGCTCCATAAAAAATCCACATCCCAAACTGACTGACAACTACTTTACAAAGAAAATGTTTCCACCCAAATTATCAGGACATCACACAGAACCTAAAATGACTTATGCAGAATTTAACTTTACAGAATCGTTTTTGTCTCCTTTCCTATAAAAACCTTAAATTATGAGCAACGCAAAACGACTTTCTCCATACTTAAATTTACTTAGTGTTATTATTTCTTTGTTTTCTGCAGAAATCTGATGTATTGCCTCCTTATTCTTTGAGTATTATAGGTAATTGTAACTAAATTGTCATTTCAAATAAAATACATTGAAATCACATTTATTTGGTGACAGTCACAGGCTGTAAAATTCTACTGAAATATTTCCGTAGGAAAACGTGCGGATGGTCGTTACAGCTGAAGACCTTTTCAGTGCTGAATGGATTTTCTCTTCCTTTGGTTGTAAGCTGCCGGGAAGCTGCCCAGTTTTCCTTTCTCTGATTTAACGTGTAAAACTTGAGAGAATTTAAACATTTTTCAGCTACTGGATTATTTGCATGTTAGTGACAGCTGCAGCATGTGGCCCTTATGAGCTGTAGATGAAGCTGTGAGCATGAACAGCACACCTTTTGCTGCCGTTACGAGGGTCAACTGAAAACTGTGTGTGTGGCTTTAAAATGATTCAGTGTAACTGAAAGGACTCAGGTCTGTCTGGTCAGTGAGCATCGGGGCCGTCGTCGTGCTGGTGTGGTGGACGGCTGCTGGGTGAGTGAAGGGTGAGGCACGGTTAAATATGGAGTGGACTGAGAAACGACTTTACAGATTCTTTTCCCCAAATTTGTAAAATCCCTGGTTTACAGTCATTGATGGTCATAAAGGACGTCACATTGTGTTAGTGGTATTATAGAGAAGTGGGTCACTGAGTGTGTGGTGATCATTGAAGAATGATACAAAATAAAGATCAGCGATGGCTTCAAGTTCAAATTGAAATGATTTGCATCAGAGGTAAAGCACATCAGCCTATGAATGTTGACTTCAGCACCAAGTGCTGCAGAGGTGCAAATCTGGGGTCATAGGTCAGCTCGGGCTCCTGCGTCCAGTCAGCTGTTGCAAACGATCCTGCAGTTCTCGGGGCAGCAAGGCTAAATGGAGAGTTGGAGGAGGGAGAGCTTTCCTCTCCCCGAGTGATGCTGGTGCAGTCAGGCCTCTTACTGGGCTGCTCTGGTTTACGAGCTTTCCCAGAAACAGAAAACTGAGGGCGCTCAAGAGTCCAAATATCATTCACTTCACATTAGAAATGATATCTTTTAAGGTTACTGTGAGCCGACGTTCTCATTTATTGCATCTAATCAGGGATTGTACAAATCTGTAGGTGGCCTGATAGACAAGGGCTTGAATATTTTGTCATTACCAGCTAAATCGATCGTTTGGACTGTTAGTGGGCTGGAACGGCCAGGTTAGCTGTCCTCAGACCTGTTTGCCTTTATTGTGATATAAAGCAGTATAATAGGTCATATGGGTGTTTTTTAAATGTATTTATTTCTTGTAAACAGATCTGAGACCAGCCCGGAGGTTACACTGCCGGCAGCACCCACAGGGACAAGGCCGTCGGCCGGTTCCTGACAATGAGTTGTTGAGCTGTAAGGTTTCATTCCTGCGGTTGCTGCCGTTAAATCTTCCTGACAGGATCTGTTATGGTTTTGGCACTCGTGACAATTCCTTTAACCGTCGTCCTCAGCTCAGAAAAACCATAAAACGCTGCTGGCAAAGTGAAAGCAGTTAGGCAAAGTAAAAAGAAAAATGTTAGCCAAAGAAAACAAATGTTAAAAGAAGCTGAAAGAAAGAAGGAAACCATGTTGAACCTTCACCAAAGAAAACATGCAACAAATCAAACAACTCAAAACCGATTCCTTTAAGGACAAAACGAATTAGTTTGGAAATACTCAAGTAAAACCAAGCAACTGCAAATGAAACGCGTCGTTTAATTCTAAGTCTACGAGGTGAGGACTGGAGTGTAGCGCTGCTTGTATTTGAATGCAATCATATTATCACTGTGCCGATTCTGGTCGCATCTATATGTTGTGACCCTGCGCCATCGCCCCTCATGCACACTTACCTCCCTGCTCGTCCAGCATAACCAAAGTCCTGATGCCGGCATCTTTGCTCTATTCCCCGGAGACAGGAGGTGGAAAAGGAAGACAATCACAGGAAAACAGTGGTGAGCGGCTGCAGGAGCTCAGGAAGCAGTGAAGCTGAGAAACTCTGCGCTGCTCCTTTCTTTGCATCCTTTGAAGTTAAATTCTCCTAACATGGTTAAACACGCTGGCAGAGCACAATTACACCTGCAGCTAACACGAGCGCTCTGCTCGCCTTCGCCAAATTACGTTTTTATTACAGCAGGAGAGCGACACACACACACACTTTTAAAGGTACATTTTTGCAATTAATTCCCTGCAAATCTAAACTAAAACATCTACCACCTTCATCCAGCTGTGTTTTGTGCTTTTCTTTTATATTTTTTATGTGACTTTTTAGCCTTACAACCATTTTTTAAGAGACGTCACCTTTACCTGGTCACCACAAGAGTGAACTCCTCATTAAATAAAGGTTACAAATCTGTATTATATGAAAGTATGAACCATTCCTCATTTAACTTTACATGCATTAAGCACCATACATGCATGCTTTGGGACAGTTCCTTCACAGATAGTTTAAGGACCTTATTTATGACACCTGACACACCTGCCCAGTCTTCAGCTAGTCGGGGCAATAACAGCTTGAGCACAAATGAATGTGATTTAGAAGTCTAAGGGTATAATTTACTCATATCAGCAACTCAAAAAAAATCACAGACCTGCTGTTTTTTATATCGGTGCGATTAGCTTTAAATTGTGTGTTGGAAGTGTTAATCGCACACTTGATTTAAATATTCTCTGTATTTTTGCATCTTGAGAAAGGGTGAGTGGCTAAAATCTCTGAGTCATCACCTGTTACATGCAATTTTGTCACTGCGCTCTCTTTCTACCTTTTGTTTCAAAAAACCAGCTGGTGCTGGCACAGTGTATTAGTAACTGCTGGCCTAAGGCTTTAATTTAAACAGCAGAGAGAGAATAACACATCTGCTGCTGTGCTTTCTGTAAAGCAACAGAACAAATGCACATTGAGCTTGATCATCGGGATCATTGCTTCATCTTCTTGTTTTCCTGAACAAACAAATTGAATATTTTCCTTCCTATTACCTCTGTGCTGATGATATTGATCCGAAGATGCAAAGACATCTGTCTGTTAAACGTGGAATCAAACTGAAGGAGATTAATGATGCTAGCATCGACAGCGGACGAGCGTTCTTCTTAAAATCGTGGTACAATGCGAGTTTTCTGCTCCTGACTGGAGCAGCTGAGCCTGCAATAGCATTCACAGTAATGCTTCTCGTCACTGATGGCGGGGCTGGCAAAGGAGTCTGAGAAGATGCAGCAGCGTTAGCTAACATACAACTGTGTGCTTCTTTAAAATGCAGCACTAAGATTTGGCAGCTGGCTCAGCCTGATCGGCATAAATACGATCACGGTGTGTCGCTGTGTACCACACGTGCTCGCCATGACAAACAGCCACCCCTCCTCCTCAGCAGTTTGGGAAGAGAGCCACACGGATGCTTGGGAGGCGAGAGGGGAGCAATAAGGAGCCTCTGCATGAGAAATCCCAAAGTATCTGAAATGTGTCCCTGGGGAAACCCAACAATAATCAACCATAATCCCAGACAGGCCTGAGGATGGTGCAGCTTTCTCCATCTAACCTGGCGGTGCAGGAGAGTATTATCCTACACCTCCACTGACGGACTGTTGATGACAGATCATTGTCCCAGGTTTACAGTTTATGTTTGCTTTTGTACCTGTGATGACATGAAATGTTCCCTATCTAATAATCCCGGCTTTTTCAAATGGCCTCACAGCAACGAGCACGCTACGCTAAGAGCACGCTGCTAAGAGCACGCCGCTAAGAGCACGCCGCTAAGAGCACGCCGCTAAAGCTCCGGAATCGAGTGAAAGTCAGCCTCATTGTTAGAAACAACTAATTTTGTATTTTTCAGACTGAACAGATCTTCTTACTGTCGTCCTGGACATTCAGTTTGTGGGGAAAACCGATAAACACAGAGTCGCGAGTGACATCACGAGAGCCGCTGAATGTTATCTATGTCAGCTGTTTGTGCTGCATCCTCCCCATCCTCCATCTCTCTGATCACGTGCATAAAGAAGCCGTCGCTCTGTTCAGCCCTCCTTCGGTCCCTCCCTGCCTGCAGTACATTTGTAGGGTGGAGCTGATGGTGAGAAATGTCGACTGATGATCAATATGACCTTGAGAGCTGCAGCGGGTAGCTTGTTAGCCACTCACCCCCCCAGATGCTCTCACTCCTTGTCTCTCCATGCCTCACCCGCCCTCCTTTCTTCCATCTGCGTCTGCTTGTTGCAGTCTCATTACATTGCAGTATTATCATCCCTGATGTCACTGATCTTCACGTTATGTGCTATTCACGCCATTACTCAGTTGCCTCATGGTCCGCCAAAGCTGGGCACACGCTCCACAACCGTTGGGCAAAGCATGAACGTGACAGGGACGTGCTGACATGTACGTGTGGCTTTGTGTTGGACAGTTTACTGGATTTATTAAAAACGTGCTGCATTTTTCTGTGCACAGCAATCGTGTCGTGTCTAAATGACTAAGAAGGAATTGTTTCCACTTCCTCTTCTTAAAGCTTTAAAACAAACAAACAAACAAACATGTTCAGTATTTTCATATGACGACTGTTTCTGTGGATACAGCTAAAATTAACTACGTATACATCACGTAACGTTACAGAAAATGCCACCAAGCCTAACTGACAGTCTCGCTTTTATCCACAGTTTCCTGCCATTTGGAGGCCGTCTTGGTAACGCTTCTGCTGATCACCAGCACAATCTGACGAGAGAGCGCTGACCAGGTCAGAGCCTGTCCCACAGATGACTGAACAAACACCAATCCAAGGCACAAACAGTAGACTTACTTCTGTCTTTTGACTGGCTGTTTGGGGGCAAACCGACCACTAACGGTTCAGAATAGATCTGCTAGAGCGCCATGTTTCCCTCTCATGTAAAGTCTGATTGTGTCCTTCCTGGCAGCGCTGATGAACGTGAACACTTGCTGAGTGTATGACAGCTGAACGCTGAGTTTGGACTTTCAGGTATCTGAGTCTCGCTCCATAAATCTGAGCTATTCTAACAGCTTTAGAGATCCTCACACAACAATGAGCTTCCTACTGTCCTCGCTCTTCTACTACTGATTCATCTCTGCTCCTCTGAGAGTTTCAGTGTTGGTACAGTGACATGCTTGCATGTAATCCTGGTGCCGCTGGTGTCGTCAGGTTAAAACCTTTAAGTTTGTAAAATGTAAAGGATCTCTGACAGAGGCGCAGTTATTAGAAAAGGACGTTTATCCTATGAGCTTGTGTGTTTGCACTTTGCATACACTCCTCCCTTCCCAGATTACTGAAAATGAAGGTTTTAGTAACAGTAACAACATTGCAACACAGGAGCAAAACGACATCGTTGTAATATTCACACGACTAACCCTGAAGTCTCCTCTGCCCTGCTTATATCCGAGTGTCGGCACAGGAAATGATCTGTGCTGCAAAACAGCAGCTCGTCCTGCACACGTAACACCGCGAGACGCGATTCAGTATCATTTATTTTCGTTTGTTGTTGACACACATTTTTAAACATTATTGTTGGCTATAAATCAAACTCATACACCAACATTTAGAGGACTTTTCTTACCTCTTCGACCAGCTGCAGCATACGGCGAGTGCTCTCCAGTGACTGCGGACAAATAAAAGAAACAATTCAGATTCAAGAAGCTTGGAAAGTTTTGGTTTTCATGTTATGTGCAGTTTTTCATGTGATGGCCAATAACCTGAGCATCGCACCAGACCGGCCATGAAGCCAAGCTTACCTGCAGGACTGGCAGGTCAGCTGCTCTCACTGCCATCAGCCTTTGATTTTCCATTAATGCAAAAGTCTAAAAAGTCTGCCCACAGCTGCTGCACATCTGCAAGCCTCTTTGCAACCCACCACCACCTTCCATGCTTTTCCAGGCTTTGTCATATCTGCTGTCGTGGTAACTGCTCTGCTCTGCACCCTCTCACAGCCATGCTGCAGGTGGACACAACAGGTTCTGTTGACTGTTGTGTTCCTGTTAAATCTTATTTACACAACAACTCAATGTGGTTGTGCGCATTCGTTCGACTGAACATAAGCGAGTGTGTGTGAAACTAAATGGAGCCGATCAGAACAATCAGCAGCCGCAAACAGGATCAATCCCTGAACGATTATCGACGTGAACTCAACATGAACTCGCAGAGATGGACTGTGTGCACGCAGGACTGCATAGCTCTGACTGTAACACATGGAAATGGTGACTTATTCTAAGTTTAGAGTACGGCACAAAAGTCTAGAGCCGCCCCTCTCGTTTCTTTATATTTGTCTGGGAAATTGGGACCCGGCTACAGTGAAGATGAGCCCACACTTGTTTTAATGTTTGCTTTCACTGCTTCGGCAGTGTGCTTCGGATTTCCAGGCTAAAAATTAAGTGAAAAACGAAGCTGATGTTAATCGGACACTTTACAGACCTGCAACACTACAGCCCCAAAAAGACACGGAGCCTCTACGTTTTAGTGTTGTACCTTTTCCTGACCTTATACACACTGACGATAATTTGAGCTAAAATGTCATCACTCCATCGTAGCTGCTGCCACAGATTTTCAGTCCAGTTCTTGTGTGATGTGGCAGAACAGCCGCCCCTCAGCTGAGACGATTTCTGTGGGAAACAGTGGATAAATCACCAGAAGACCCAAAAGCATCTCTCAGGTCCTCTGTCGCGTCTTTCCTGGATTATTTCCTGTTTCTAAGGTTCATCTGCTGCAGATAGTTTTTAAACTCCTTGGAAATAAAATATCAAGAAATGAGGGGCAGCGTCAGACAGCATTCTGTCTTTCATATAATCATTTCACTCGCTGGGCCCTCATTTTAAGTTAGCCAGTGTTTCTTAGTAGATAAATGGCTTAATCATGAATTGAGCTGTGGTTTAGGGAAGGCCTCGAAGGGCACTGGTGGCAGCTCTCGGGCCGACAGATCCCCAGGTGCTAAACAGAAGTGGGAGGGAGGGGGGGGCACGACAGCTTGCAGAGCTGTGGGAACATGTAAGATAAGACCTGGAAGGTCCTGAAATGCAGCACTTATAGCACGTGATGGGCATTTGTGTCTGTTTTACTAAGTTAGCATTGATTGATCAAAATAACTCAGCTTTGTTATTAGCAGCAGGCAGAATCCTCATCGCTGTGTGACGTCTGTTATTAGCTCCTGGCTGATGTGTAACAGGGGCTCCCATTCTCTAAGGAGCGTGAGGCTGCACAGGGGCAGCAGCTCCGCCTCGCTGCGCTCGCTGCAAGCGCATCGTCTGCGCCGGTAGGGGTTGAGGGGTGGGGGGTGTCGGTTAGACAAACAAATCTGACACCGAGCAGCCATTTTTCACGTGGCTCACGTTCTTTTTCCTTCTTCTGATTCTGCCTTTTTGTATTCTGTCTCTGATCCGTCTGCATCAGCTCGCTCGTTTGCTTCCATCTGTTGGAATCGCTGTGGAGGCTGAAGCTCACAGAAGCCACAAAACTGTTATTCCAGCGCCGCCATTTTGTGTTTGCCCTGCGTTCCTGCGTGTGTGTGTGTCTGTGTGTGTGTGTGTCTGTGTGTGTGTTTGTATTTAATATTCTGCTCAGCTGTGCCACAGTGAGTCATATGTGAAGCTGGAGGGCTGATCAGCTGTGGGCCATGATGGAGACTTTCTCACTCTCTTGCCCTCTCTCTAACTGCGAAACACGCACACACACACACACACACACACACACACACACACACACACACACACACACACACACACACACACACACACACATTCACTCACACACACACACACACACACACGCACACACGCACACACACACACACACGCACACACACACACACACGCACACACACACACACACACACATTCACACACACACACACACACACACGCACACACACACACACACGCACACACACACACACACACACACACACACACACACACACACACACACATTCACTCACACACACACACACACACACACGCACACACGCACACACACACACACACGCACACACACACACACACGCACACACGCACACACACACACACGCACACACACACACACACGCACACACACACACACACACACACATTCACACACACTCTATAATGTGCTCATTAGTGCACCCTCTTACTGTGCTGCATAGTTTCAGTATGTTTGAAGTTGTGATAAAACAAAGGTGCTCGGCGTCTCCAACCACCACGCGACTCCTCAGCGAGTCAGTAAGCGTGCACCTGCCATCACGAGGCAAACGCCTGTGATGCAGCAAGTCCGGTGTTCTCACCTCATCAGCCAGCTGGTCAGCGCGTTGCTGCATGTCTGACAGCTCATTGCGCATGTCCGCATCATCTGCCATGTCTGCTGGATGTCGGGGGTGGAGAAGGTCTCCGACAGGGAAGAGAAGATCCTAGTGGGAGTCCGGGGAAGGCTGGAAGAGAGGCAAAACACAAAGCATTCAGCGTGCAGCACACGGCTCAGTCGACTGTCGCATCAACGGACTCGGGACGATGGAGAACGTGGATAATTTGGTGTGCGACCACTGCAGAGTCAACTAACGTACTCGTGAGCTTGTGCAGGATTCAAACTCACAGCATCACTGTGGCGTGATCCCTTTCCCCCTGACCTCAGACCTTTCTCTGCGTCCGTTTATGATGAAAACGTCTTTATTTATGTAAAGAAGAGCACAACAAGATGAAACCAGCTGACAGCTCCCCGCGAATATTTTCCCTTCTCGATCTTTCGACGTGCTTTAAAATCATTATTCTCAACTTTCTGAGCTTAACATCGTCCCTGCCGTGTTGGTGATGTTTTTGCCTCTATCTCAGCTGCACTACTGAGCCAAACTGAAAACGAGGACACGTGATGTTACCTTCAGATTCATGACAAACACACCTGCTGCTCGCTCGCAGCCTGCAAGAATGCCCCGTGTGCGTTTGTGTAGTGTGTAGTGTAGTCCACATACATGAACACACACATATAACAAAATATGAAAAGTAATTAATGAGCTGGAACGGGCTGACGTCAGAGAAACACGACTGCAGCATCAGATCGAGCTTCTAAGAACTGAATTCAATACTAGTTCATGCAAACGTCCTCTTTATTTTTCAATCTCAAGTATGCACATCGACGGGCATCACGATGGGCCTCAAAGGAGGCGACAAATACCTCCCACCTCACTGTTACGCCAGAAAACGGCAGTCACACAAATAAAAGTGAAGAGCGTTCCAGAGAGGCAACAAGAGGCGCATGGCACGCAGCAAATGGCCTGAGTGTAACGAGAGCACGTTCATGAAAGTCAGGTAAACAAGAGAAAAACCCGGAGGTGGGAGCTGCTGCCTCCACAGGCCTCTGTTTGCTGTTGCAGGCGGTGTAACTGAGGACTGTGAGGATGCAGCAGTATCGTCTGTTTGTTGGGGAGTGAACGGGCAGAGGAATCCCGGCTTCCTGGACTTTCAGAGGATCAGCCTGAGAAATAAACAGCGCGTGCCCCTGTAGCTGCAATCCTCTGCGGGTCACCACAGGCTAGTATCACTGGCTAAACAGCTGGACGCATCCAGATGCAAAATTACCAGAAGCTTGCATGAAAGATGAGCATGAGAGAGATTATCAGCGGACATGTCTACAGGACCAGTCGAGGCAGTTACATGTAACTCTGGCTCAGCAGAAACTCGACTGTGGTGTCGGCCTTTATGACCCAAAGGCAAAGTCACGAAGAATGAATCCACGCACATCCTGAGGGACAGACAAGACCACGTGTGAAGAAAGCCTCAGTGCACTAACATCGGCTGAATGAAACCTGACAGAAGGGCCGGACCCGCTGAGGATGAGCGAGGAACCAGCTCATCGTGCTGGTTTTATGGACCTCGGGTTCACTGAGTTGTTTCCTCTGACTGTTTTCTGTTTCCTGCATCAGCAGGTAGTCATCTCAACAATAAACCCGAGTGTGTCCTCTGCCCAGGAAAACACAGTAAAGCATTCAGCAGTTAACCAGTCAGACACGTTATTTTGATTTGGCCAAACGACCTAAAAGAAGAGTAAATATTACACATTCGCCACTCACATGATGTCACTGATGGTTGTGCCATAGATGACGTTTCCATCCACCCACTCAGGCTCAGGGAGGCCGTGGGAGGCGAGTTTTCCCTTCCCGCTGTTTTATTATGGGGTCTTTGTCTTACATATAGAGCGTTGTTCAGGGCACTGTCCATATAAACAACAACATCTACCAGCTTAATGCAAGCATCATAACAGGATCAATTTAACTGATAAAATATTCAGCACGGCCGCAGAGCTCAGATCCAGACACGTTCAGGTGACGGCGAATGGAGTCAGCAGTGAAGGTCGGTGCCTCAGACTGACGCGTTCGCCCACCTGGACGTTTCATCCTGGTGACGGAGCGAACGGTCTGCTCGGAGGTCTCGCCGTACCCTCATCGTCTGCCTCTCCCACTCGTGCGTCCAGAGGCATTCACAACAACATCTGCTGGTCTTGCAGCGTGGATGTGAGATATGAAGACACTTTTTTTTCACTGCCAAGACAATATTACCCAGCATGCCACGCTCTGAATCATTAAAGCCTCGCTGGGCGGCAGATAGAGATCATATACGTGTCATAAGCACCACAGCTGAATGCCAACACACGTGTCCGATGTGCTTTTTCCTTTCTTCTCGCTCTCCTGCATGTCAGCGACGGCCGTGTTGGGTTACATAAAGCAGTCAGCGCAGGGCTTCGTGTCTGAATCGAGTCAGATTCAAAAGCACTTGTCGGGGGAAGAAAGGCCGCCATCGCCTGGCTGCCTCGCTACATAACTAAAGTCAGGCAATGAAGTTTGAGCAGGCCGCGCTGACCTTTTACTTTACGTCTCAATCACGCGCCTCACGTGCGGCGTCTTTGCTCCCATCTTCTCAGGGAGCGATGGGAAACACCGACGGAGCTCATGTTGCGCATTAACAATTGTTTATATGGAATCAGTTATTCTGTGGGCAGGTTCATCGCAGCTGAATTAAAGTCAGTAACTGAGTGAACGCAGGCTTGATGCAGAAACTTAATGGAGGACGACATGTTGATGTACTTATTCTATTATCCAGTAAATGCATCTACTGCCCAGGAAGCTCCTGCTACCTGTTCCTGACACCTATAAGCTCTTTTTTACACTGCACAGCTTCTCTGGTATTTACAGTCCGGTTATTTCCACCTGCGCAGCCTTTTTGCATTTATGCTGGTCAGTGAACGTGCACAGGAGCCGCAGCCGAGCATGTCTGCTCTCGCTGTGAGACCTCACCTCCACTCGTACCTGGACTCGACCTCTCGTCTTTGTGGTGTTTGTGGCTCTTGCAGAATTTTTAATGCTGAACAAACAATAAGGTCTGCAGTTACAGTTCAGACCACACAACAAGTGTGTGATGCAGTTGTTTCAGCCAGTGACATTGTGGTAATATTTTATTGATGTGTATTTGCACTGATTAACAGGGATCCTCCCCTCACGCCAAGCCAGCAGATGGCCCCGCCCCTCCCTGAGCCTGGTTCAACCACAGGTTTCTTCCTGTTAAAAAGGAGTTTTTCCTTCCCACTGTCGCCAAGTGCTGCTCATAGGGGGTCATGTGACTGATGGGGTTTTCTCTGTGTGTGTTATTGTAGGGTCGACATTACAATATAAAGCACCTTAAGGTCACCGTTGTTATGATTTTGTATATAAATAAGATTGAACTGAATTATTCTGCACATGAAGCATATTTATTTAGAGCTAACTTACAAACATCTGTTTGTCTGGCTGGATCTACTGGATGTGGTGCTATAATGTGTATTTGTACATTTACTGAATGGCTTCAGATGGGTCCCATAAACCGGTGACCCGTGATGACCTTTAACCAGGAGCCGTGAAATGTTTCCTCTCAGAGGACACACGTTTGTCTGGTGAGTCCCATCTGATTAAATGTTGTCCAGCCCATCTGAGAAATACTTAATTACTCGCACACTGCCTGTCAGGAGTTTAGTGAGGACGGTAAATTTCTGAGCTGATAAATCAGGGACGTGTCTACAGCAGGTCTTCTAGTGTGCATGGACCATGTGTCCCAGTTAGTGCATGAAATAATATTGTTTTGCAGTGAAGCATCCTTACGCAGCGTGCTGCAGGAGTAACAGAGGAATGCAGACCTGTCCTCTGATATAATACGATATGATCCTCCTGTTAGACTGTCCCAGGATTGTTACAGCACACACGGTCTTTGCAAACATATGCAGCACATATTGAAGACATGATGAATGTAATCAAAGCCCATACTTCCCCATGCACACCAACATCGCCGTAAAAACCTTGTTTCATTCACAAACAAATGCAGGGACTGAGTCGACAACCATCAGCTGCCACATCTGTCTCCGTCTGCTGTGTCCCTGCATACAGCCACGTGACCTTTGGCCAAGAGTTTCTGTTGCCTTGTCATCACATATTACAAGGATGCTGACATTTATGGCACGAAATGGTAAGCAGTATGACCTTTGACCTGAAGAAGGTGATAAGAAACAGGAAATGGAGAGCTCAAAGGGGAAAACGTTCGCTTTGAGTTATTACAATCATACGAGCAGGCTGTAGCATGATAAACACAAACCCATACATACGTGCTGATGACGGGGTTGAGTTCTGGCGCTAGAAAAGCTGCTGTGATGGCGCGACTGACTGATGCGTGGCCGTCACTGGCAGTAGGCCGAGCGCACCACACTGATCAGTGGAACAGTAATACCTGGATTTATCCACTTCCTGCCACACGGCACAACTTCCATGAATGTTTAATGGAACATCCGTATTTCCATGTGCACACGTGGAGCAACACTAGGATGGAGCCGCCATGGCAACAATAGGCAAAGGTACGAGGACGCCCTTATTTCCGTTCCCCGATGGAATGGCATATTTCATCGTCCAATCACACGATGATTACCAGCTGCCCCCCCTCCCCCAGCTCTGGCTGTGCTTTGACGTATTTATCCTCCACCGTCTTCTTTTACATCACGTCAGAAAAACATAAAACGCTTGAACATGTGTTCAACCCATCAAGTGTTTTATGAAAAGACGGCGTGTTGTCGGCGACCGAATCAGTAGACATGTGACGTAACGCTTCACGTCCACGGCCTGAGGAGACCGAGCTCTGTGCTCAGGACAAGAAAGACAACAGATCTGTGTGTGTCTGTGTGTGTGTGTGTGTGTCTGTGTGTGTGTGTGTGTGTGTGTGTGTGTCTGTGTGTGTGTGTGTGTGTGTGTGTCTGTGTGTGCGTGTGTGTGTCTGTGTGTGTGTGTGTCTGTGTGTGTGTGTCTGTGTGTGTGTGTGTGTGTCTGTGTGTGTGTGTGTGTGTGTGTGTCTGTGTGTGCGTGTGTGTGTCTGTGTGTGTGTGTGTCTGTGTGTGTGTGTCTGTGTGTGTGTGTGTGTGTCTGTGTGTGTGTGTGTCTGTGTGTGTGTGTGTGTGTGTGTCTGTGTGTGTGTGTGTGTGTGTGTGTGTGTCTGTGTGTGTGTGTCTGTGTGTCTGTGTGTGTGTGTCTGTGTGTGTGTGTCTGTGTGTGTGTGTGTCTGTGTGTGTGTGTCTGTGTGTGTGTGTGTGTGTGTGTGTGTCTGTGTGTGTGTGTGTGTGTGTGTGTCTGTGTCTGTGTGTGTGTGTGTGTGTCTGTGTGTGTGTGTGTGTGCGCGTGCAGCTGCCATTTTGTTTGCTTATCAGTTTCAAACGTGTCGTCTCTGTCCCTCTGTTGTTAAACTTCTTATCGTTACCGAACGAGGAATCTTTCGTGGGTTGGAAACATGAACTGGCATTAAATAACCAGGCCTCACTCGATGTTACAGTTCAGCGTAACGCCTCGTTTTCTGCTTTCCTGTGCAAATGCAGATTAATCTGCAGATTCATGCGACGCTCATGCTTCAATTATTGGATTTAAACGTCATCCATGGTTGTTGGAAACGAGCCGCCGTGGCGCGGTTGGCAGAGGAGCAGCTGAGAGTTGATGTGGCCTTTTAGAAAGAAATCTGGTGATGTGAAACACGTTAGCTGTGAAAGTTACTGCAGCCCTTCACTCGGACCGATGTTTTCCCTCGTTTGAAAAGCTTGCACTGATATCAGCACAAAGATAAATCGCATCAAGCGGCCGTTTCTTTTAGAAACACAGCTTGGCTGCAGATGAAATGCTACTTGCAAACGGATATCTAAATATTTCTGCAGCCATTTTGGAGCTCAAAAGGAAAACGCTCCACATTAGCATCTTGCTGACACGATAAGACGAGCGCAGGGATGGATAATAACTGAAGCAACATCACTCAAAGAGACCAAGTGTCAGCAGAGCTGGAGCTTTAAGTGGTGAAGCAACATCCCAGCGGCTCCAAAGATAATGCTTTGAATCATTGACCTGAGAGGTCCAAGATCCTGTCACTGATTCACCCACTCCCACTGCAACCGCGCAGCCCACATGTGCCAGTACAGGACAGCATCAGACAAGCTCCTGTGTTACTGTAAAAGTGACAAAGAGCACAAAGTGAGATTTAGGAAAGGAAACAGCAGCAAATGTCCACCTTTACCGCACTGACAGGACGCTGACAGTCTTTGTGTTTCCCTCTTCATATCAGGCCTTTTGAGACCAGGTCTGATGCTGGTGATTTAAAAATAGGATCAATTTTCTTTCCATCTCACAAAGGAAGCTCTTAAAACATGCGGTTATCCTAATGAGGCTTTTATAAAGTCAGCAAAGAGGCACAGAAAAGAAGATCAGACACCAGCGAGGGAGGATCAGGAAGACAGACGCATCATCCCCTATGTAGCCGGCGTATCAGAGAAACTCAGGAGTTTTCTACAAGCATCCCGGTGCATTTCAGACCCAGCAACACGCTCAGACACAAGCTGGTTCATCACAAAGACAAAACTCCAAAACACAAACTTAACAATGTGGTGTTTGCTGTACAGTGCAGCGAGGAATGCTCAGACCTCTACATCGGAGAGACCAAACAGCCACTTCACAAGCGCATGGCACAACACAGAAGAGCCACCTCCACAGGACAAGACTCAGCAGTCCATCTGCATCTAAAGGTCAAAGGTCACTCTTTCGAGGATGCCAATGTTCACATTTTGGACAGAGAGGACAGATGGTTTGAAAGAGGAGTGAAAGAAGCATCTATGTCCACTGTGAGCGACCATCTTTGAACAGAGGCGGGGCTTACGACACCAACTCTCTGCCATCTATAATCCAGTTTTGAGATCCTTCCCAGACGCCTTAACGCCCACTCACATCCTGGGCCATCTGACCTCAGGAAATCACATGATAAGGTGGGGCCAGGTTTCACAATGAACACACCCGAAACTCTGGCTGATTGGGACCCACACCCAGTTACACACCTTGGCTCAGGTGGTCGGGGGTGGGGGAGGGATAACAACAATCCTAAAATAAACAGAGCAAAGAGTTGCCGACAGCCATCAGCCAGACTGTAGCTTCAAGCACTGGAATCATCCCAGAATAGGTGAAGCTCCAAATACAACATGGTACACAAAGAGACCAAAGAGAGACGTGGTGACTGTGACAGCTTTAACCTCGGGTGACGACCCGGAGTGCTGCCTTCTCTATATGCAGAACTACAAGCAACCCAACATAATCACAGTGTTCTCCAGGGCAGATTATATAACAGTATATAACACGTCGTGTCCTTTTACTAAGCTGCGCACCGCTGTGATAAAACACGTTGATTCGTTACAGGTCCCGTTAAACGCAGCAGCGTTCCTGCTGAGCGGAGCTGCAGATTTCATAAACGGCTTCCTGGAAACGTCAGTGGCTAAAGTCCCACGCTTTCTACTCCAATCAAACAGCTGCTCGTAAAATCTCATGTAAAAAAAGCTGCAGATGCTCCTTTACCAGGAAGTGAACATGTGATCGTCCAGCTGACTGTGGCTTGAAGCTGATGTTGCAGCTTCATTTGCTATCAGAGAGACTGAAGGTAAAGACGAGCCGAGTGTCCAGATCTCTCTGCTTATTGGTGGACAGAGCAACATGCCAGCACTGCAGACGCCGTTTACTCTAAGCTGCTGTGGAAGAGTGGACATAAAGAAGAGACGCGAATGAAAAGCACACCACACATATACAGTACTGTGCAAACGTCTGCAGCCACTCTTCACTTCTTTGTATTTTGTTATAAAAATGTGCAATAGATGCACTGACTCATGGAGACGTGCAAACATAAGTGCAGACTCAGAATATAAAACCAGTTTAATGAGCTTGAAAGTCGATATTTGGTGGGAACACGTTTATTCTTCATTCTTTCTCTTCAGGCTCAAACTGCTTCTGTAACCTTGAGCTCAGTCTGTGACTGACAGCTTTCCATTGTATGTTTCCTGTACACAAATGCTTTTACTGCATTTGCAGTGTGTTTGGGATTATTGCCTTGCTGTAAAGTCACATGATGATGATGCAGCTGTTGCCCATCAGCCTCTTTCCCCGCGGTGCTGCACGGTGCCTCAATATCTGGTCCTTTTCTGGCTGTAGATGGTTGTTCCTGTTTCTTGAGGACATGACTTATGCAGAGAGTTTTTAGGGCCTTTTACCCTCCACTTGCTCAGATTCCCTCAGTTCTTTAAGGACACACTGTACAGCATCAGTGGGATCATCCAGCCTTGTTGGGTTAGGGCAGCAGACATGCTTCGTTCTGCCTGTCAAACTGTGCCGTCGTTGACATTTTTGATTGATTCAAGTAAAGAAACAGGAACAAATAATGTTTTTGCATTTTTGCTGAAAGAGATCATTTACAGTTGTCTGCTAAGTGCGGACACAACAACGGTGCATCCTTTGAGCTTTTTATAAAATGTATCAATGATTCATTGATTAGTTACTACATGTAAGTAACTCAAGTATCAAAACATGGACAAGACTGAAAATGAGTGAAAAGCAGCGAATGAACGCTCGGGAGTGTCTTTGTGCTCACAGCCAGCCTCTCAGGGTGGCTTTTTGGGTTCATTGTGCGCCGCCACACGGGGCACACGCCGCCACACGGGGCACACGCCGCCACACGGGGCACACGCCGCCACACGGGGCACACGCCACCACACGGGGCACACGCCGCCACATTAACTGCCATGTGGTTGCTGCAGATGAGGTTCTGGCTGCTTGGAGGGCTGTGGAGATTTGACATCTGACAAGCAAAACATGACAGGGATGGATGCTCGTGGGGTGATGTTGGCAGTAAAGCTGGAAGGAGGAAAACAAGGAAGCATCAGATTAGGTGGTTCCAGAGGAGGAGCAACAGTCCTGTTTTGAATTAGAAGCACAACCTCTCCTGTTTTACGACGCAATAAACATCAGGGCGGTGGGATGTGAAGGCTCTGGAAAAAACCACAGCAGAAGTTCTTTTTACACCATGTTTGAAGGAATCCCAGACAGCAGAGGGCGGCGGCAGGATGTCTGCTGTGTTAGCGACGCTGCAGCACGCACACCGTCAGACTGTTACACCATCATCAGTATGGAGGCCTTTCATTGCTGCTTCAGTCACAGTTGTTTGGCACTGGGAATGTCGCTGACACAGTCTCCATCCTGAAACTCTGAATTCCAGTCTGCGAAACCATCCGGCGTGACGTATTCAACTGGGAATAAGATCATAAACATAGCAAACAACAGCTCGCTTCCTTATCTGTCCAAAGCATGTGGACATAGAAAGAATTCCCTTTTTATGACAGATTTAAAAATAATGATATTTTGTTTCATGTGGATAAACTGGAGAAGCTGGACTTTTGTATTTCTTTGTGTCGGAGCGTCAGAAAGCTGCAGTCAGTCGCACACTGTCGTGTTTGTTTGCCTGCAGTAGAAGCTGCATTTCTGACCTGCTGACAGGCCCAGAAAGATCAATAACACTGATACTGTGTTTGCTCACAATGCATTTATGAGCCTTTTCATGCACTGCAGATGAGCGCTATCACAGCACATAATGGGGTTATTTTAATTAGCACAACAGAAAAATATCATTTACTGTAAAACACACAATGTTTTTGTTAGAACCAGGAAGTGACGCTGTTCAGACTAAGAAGCTCCTGTGTGTCCTGGTACAACATGCACAGCAGTCTGAACGTCTGTGTGGTGAAAGAAAAGCTAGTAAGAAGCTAAATCAGGACCAGATGCAGGGCAGCATAGATGGCCCCTCACCCAGTGACTGCATGCAGCGATGATGCAGTGGCAGTGCGTGTACACGCTATAAATGCATTCAAATACGACTTTGATACAGACCAGGCTGCTTAATGTTTCTGTAAAAGCCCTGCAGATGCTAATCTGCACCAACAACCCTCATCAGCTGCACTGCAGCCTCATTTATTACACAACTAACCCCCCCACTCAATACCACCCCACCGATCCTCCCGTGAACACCGTCTCCACGCGCCACACCGGGTCATGTTTGCACACTTGTGCGCTCACCTGAGCACACACAATGCTGTGCAATGTGCAGCGTGTAGGGCGTGTTCACGCTGACCCGAGCAGATCCATCTACCGGCTTTATGCTTCACCGACGCAGAGGAAAGATCTCTACACGTGCTTTTATTCTGAAAGACATAAAAGCTTTAGGAGCTTATGGATGGTTTACAGCACAGCGACACTGAAAGGCCCGGCTAATGGTCGGGTGAAAATGATACGCTTGAAGATACAAAATACTAAAACCACTGGCACCATCTCCTTCATACCCACACACGGAAATGTTTCCACTCCAAAATATCTGCTCTCCACAGTGAAATCGGACACGTGTCTTCCCTGGTGAACATTGTGAAAGGCTGGTTCTGGTTTACAGCTAGAATTTGGAATTAGCCTCCAAACTGTGCAGACTTTGCTTCATTTTCAGCATCTTTCTGTATGTTTATGCTATTTTCTCACAGCGTGTGTGTGTTTGAAATGATTCGGCCTGACAATCGTTCCCCGTTTACGCACCCTCTCCCTCCACCTTCCCCCACTCCCTCTCTTTCTTATTACTTTCATTTTCTCTCTCTAAATTCCCTTCATTAATCAAAGGTTTCTAACCCTGCGAGAGCAGCCGAGAGGACAGATGGCAGAGTGACGACGGGCGCGGTGGAAAGCCGAACGTGGCTTTTTGTGCCAGGAAAGCTTCAAAAACAAAAGCATCACTTGGGAGATAATATTAACTTTCTCTAGCTGTCATGTTTGCTGTGACGAGCTACAGCTGAGGTAAGATGAATAAAACTAAATTTAGAGAAGTCGCGCTGTGTGAGCGCTGAAAGGAGACTTGACGAGTGCGGTGCAGCCTATCTCTATAAATAACCATTTAGTTAAGCAACCTAATGTAATTGGACAAATCTACTGTACAAAATAAACCGATGAGTGCGACGTGAACATCAGAACATATGATCAAAAACTGCGTACGACACGCTTAGCTGAGAAGGATCAAGCCTTCTATGCAGCACAGTCTCGTCGCCGCCGGAGGGGCCATCTTGTTTCTGTGTTGTTGTTTACATACAGAGCAGGTGACAGGTTGTCACGTGGGGGCTGGCCGGACACCAGAAAGCTGCTGCCACTTTAATATCTCCACTCTGATCATTTGCAAACAAATGAGCGTTTGTTTCCTTCTAAAGCTGCTGTTTTTCTTCCCGTCTGAGTTTGACTCCGTAAGACTCTTTGATTTCTTCGTGATAGATGACAACATTGATTCTCTCTCACACGAAATTCAAAGCTGGGTCACAATTTAATCTTCAGTACAGCAAAAAACGAGAACGAAAAATATTATATGTGACCACGAGTCACAGTGAACGAGTGCAAACTCTCAATAAAAAGCCTCGGGGCTGTTTGCCAAAGTATAAATAACAGCACTTCCACTCTGTCTGCCTGGCCTCAGAGGCTGATCCTGGCAGCACGCTAGCTAAAGGAAGGAAAAATGGGTGGATTTCACATGTTGTAGTGACCTGAGAGGATTTCAGACAAAAGCAAAGGACACTTAATGACTGGTTAGGGACCATTACATGTCAAGCCTGTGAGTTTAACTTAAACGGTAAACAGCTGTAAACAGCTGTCTGTGTACAACAGCTAAAACAACTTTAGAACCATAACAGCGTTTTAGAAAACCAGATTCAATGAACAGGATACAAAATATCAAATATCAAGTGGATTTGCTGGCTGTTTAAAACTATTTGAAAGCTTTGAGGTTAGTTATGCTAAACTTGCTGAAAGCTGCTAAACTTAGCCAATAAGGCTCAATTTAATTTTAATGACATCTACTCATCTAACTCTTAACATTAGAGCAATAAACGTATTTATTACTTTTTACTTTCCAGATAGAAAAGGTTTCTTCTTCTTCCCTCAGTCAGAATGATTTAATCATCTGGATATCTCTGTGTTTCTGTTCGTCCTTTGCTCCATTTAAATCTACCACTGTAACATGAGAAATGCACAACATGTAAAAAATAAAATATAAGGTCGTCTGATGACGCTGAAGCCATTTCACAGGCTAATAATGCCTCCTATGACACATCAGAGAAGCTAACAGCCTTTCACCTCAGAAGCCACATCTTGTCCTCCTCTGGACTATGAACCTAAAGCTGGTGTGACTAATCCCACAGTGAGAACGGCACATTGGACCACCAAAGCTGCTCATGCAACAGCTCTGCTGAATCGATAAAGATGATTTTGTTTATTCTGCAGCCAAAACTTGAACTGCTCTGTGACAGCGAGACACGACCGCTGAGCAGTTTAGAGGGATGCATGTACATCTCTGCCTCCATCCTTCCCAGACTGATCTCTAGCTTCAGCTTGGATTCAGGAGCTCAGCTGTTTCTGTGATGCTGCACCTGGCTGAGTTTAATATTCAAGGTGTGAAGGAAACCCTGTGTCACAGACATGATAAGGCTTATAAATTCAATTTCAAAATTTCATTCTGTCTTTCCAGCAGATATAGAAATATCGCCCCAAATATGAGCATCTAGTTTCATTTTGGACTCGCATGAGAGGGTTTGTGTGACTGCATTTGATTATTTCAGCATCAGGCTGAAGGCCGAACTTAGAAACTCTGGAGAGGGGAGAAAAAAGCAAATAATAAGAGCTGTACCTGCACCAAAACACGCACTGCGCCGGCCGGCTCAGCATCAATCAGAGAGGCTTTAGCTTCATTTCACAGATGGCAGGCGTGAAAGTGCTCCTGTGAAATGAACAATGGCCGGGGTGTTTCTAAGAAACAATCAGTGCGTGCTGATGGTGCTGCAAGTCACCATTTATCCAGAAAGCAGCCCTTTCACAGTGTGTGCAGTATAGGCCTGGCACCCCCTCCCACCCCCTCCCCAAGTCTGCCTCGCTCCCTCTCTGCAGTCCAACCGCATAACGTGCTGTGGAAAAGCAGCAACCAGGGTATCCTGAGGGGCTTTACGAACTGTAGGCCGTCCTTTGATGCCATCGGCCTGCAGGCTCTGCTTTTAGACATGATTTTGGTTTTAAACAACGCCATCTGAGCACAGCCTTTGCTTCATGGAAAACTCACACTGCAGATTTCCAGTGACGTGCCAAACATTCAACTGAGCATGTGTCAGTAACACAGCCAGGCACTTACGCACCATGTGGGAGTGTAATGTAATTTCAGGTGCGCCAGAAATCCAAACCACTTCAGTGTCTAATCATCAAAGCTCAGGAGAAGCAACAAGCGCCTCTCTGCACCTCTACGAGCAGACGCGGTGCTGTGACTGATGGGCAGAAAAACTAGCTTAGCTACTGTTTGTTACCAAAGCCTTCAAACACGCAGACTCAAGTTAACATGGTGAGTGTGGTAAATCACAGCACGCACACACTGACAGATAACCTGGGCGGACTCTGCTGGGCTCGCCGCTCCTGCAGGTTTGGGAAAAGCAGTCAAAGGCTCCGACCTGGCAGCTGTGTCGTGGTTCATGTGTGTCTCCTACTGTCGTGGATCAGAAACACTTCAACTGTTACACGTTGTGTCGAGCTCAGGTATCGATTTAGCGCGCGAGCCAATGTGGCTTGCCTGATTGACAAGACAGCGCGTGCGGGGATCATTGACAGTTTCGTGCGTGGCCACAGACGCTGGATGGGACGCAGGAGGAGAGGGAGAGGAGGGTGTCATAGTGCGGGCTTCACCGCCGACATCCCCGGCACTGTCCTCCTTTTTCTCCCCGCACCCCTCAGCCACCTATCCACACACCTTTTCCCTCTCTGCCACGGTCACGTAGACGCGTGGCGTGGATTGGGCATGTTATGCGAAGGTACTGCGTAAAAGAAGGAAGAAGGGAGCGTCGCATTCACAGAACTCGACGCCCCCCGCCCCGCACTACTGTTTATATGGGCTACCCTCCTTCCACCGACTTCACCATGGCGCAGTTCACTATTACATGACATCCCCACAAACCACGCCACGTCCCGCGACTCTGCCGTGTTTTGTTTGGTTTAATTTCCTTTCTAGGTGGCGTGAATGCGACACGTTGATTCACGCTTCAGTCTACACCTGTTTTGAGGCTTTGCAAGGAAAACAGGGTCCCCCCCCCCGGCCCTCTTTTTACAGAGCAATAAATGCTTGAACAAAAGAAAACGACGCTGAGACGCTGATTTCACCTCCTCGGTGCGTTCTGTCTCTGGCTCTGTCCGAGGTGCTGAAGCGCTGAAAACGCCCACACTGAATATGCGCATTATAGCGCGCCGCATCCCATCCTGTCAGCTTTCCACTGCGCGTTTGAGATTGATCACCCAGGAGGTCACGCATCACCCGCCCCCCCAACCAAACCACGTCCTTTGCTTTCCTCGCCCTAACAGTGCTGCAGATCGTCCACAACACTGCCCCAACACTCAAAAGCACACACACGCACACAAATCATCTGTATCCCAGCATCATTTATGCTGAAACACACCCGACATCCACGGTTTCACTCAACACTAAACATCTTCCGCCTCGATTCGCACAATCTAAGCCGTCCCGAGGTACACGAATGGCTTCAAATCTCGCGGAAAAGCGTCTCCAGTCTTACCTGCGCCTGTTGTCGGTGTCCCGCCGTCAGTATGGGAGGAAATGTCTGCGTGTATCAACAGCTAACCGATACCAGCCTCTCTCTGTATGTGACTGCAGCAAAGGCACTGCGCGTCGGCTGGTTCCTCCTCACTTGTTCTTCAATGGGGGGGAAAGCGGTGCAGCTCTCCTCAAAGATGGCGGACACTTTTGACGTCAGCAGCAGCTTTTAATAGATAACTGTCATCGAGAGAGAGAGAGAGAGAGAGAGACTTCAAAAAGTCTTTGTTATAACGGGCAGCTGCGCGGACAGCAGCTTATCATCTGTTTAGATGGTTTCATATGCTGCTGCTGTGTGATTCATAGAGCCCAGCACATGGAAGCCAAATAGATTCAACACATCAGCTGTTCATACATCCCTACAGGCCTTTCTCTTCATGCAAGATGATCCTGCATCGTCAGTTAACACCCGACAAGTTCCTTAGAGCATTTGTAGCCTCAGAGGTGTCGGTTTGTTACACTGACAGCGTTCACTCGGTGTCAGTGGGACGTGAGTGGGGCTCTACACTATCATTTTAAATCCCACGAGTATGAGTAATCACGATCTGTGGTCACCAGAGTGGACAAAGCGACCAGCTGCCAAAGCCAAAATGTTCGGTGTCAAAACAAACCTCATCATATTGCACCGACGTGGTGCACACGCTACTGCAATATCATAAGGTATTCATCAAATTGCTACACACAAAACAGGCATGATGTCGAAGGTCCTACACCGAAGAACGTTTGCTAACATGGATGGAGAGGAACATGAGGCCTAGTAATAATGGATTGGATTTATATAGCGCTTTACAACACCACTATTCATTCACTCTCACGTTCACACACTGGTGGAGGCAGCTACAGCTGTAGCCACAGCTGCCCTGGGGCAGACTGACAGAAGCGAGGCTGCCATATCGCGCCATCGGCCCCTCTGGCCAACACCAGTAGGCAAGTAGGTGAAGTGTCTTGCCCAAGGACACAACGACCAGGACAGAGAGCCCAGGGATCGAACCGGCGACCTTCCGGTTACAGATACGCGTCCCAACCCCCTGAGCCACGGTCGCCCCAATAGTAACTTATTAATTGCACAATAATCCTCTGGTAGCTGTAACCATGGTAGCAGTTGGCGATTTCTTGGTTTGTCAAGTAAGCACAGAGTTAGATAGTGGGCAGACTGGAGGCAACTGTACCCCAGTCCTAAAGCTCACAGGAAACCAGCTGTGTGACTAGCATCGCAGAAAAGGAAAGCAGAGAAACACTCAAATATAAGCAACATAGTGTGAAGTAAAGAGTCTTCCATGAGCAGAAGCTTCACAACAAACTATAATTACGTGTCCTTGCATATGTGTCTGTTTCTGTTGAGTGAGCGGCACGTACACCTGTGGGTCATCCAACCCTCCAAGTTTAGCACCTTGTTTGTTTGCCTGATATCAGACAGAACCAGACGCGTCACTCTCTGATTCTCTTTCATGGAAACACGCAAACAAATAAAAAACAAAAAACGACGTCGTCTCTGTTTACATGTAGAGTCAACATAATGATACTAAAGGAGAACAGGTGCCAAAAATCCCACAGAATGCAGTGTTTCACTCTGTTATACGTCGTTATATGTTAAACTTTTTTGTCCCTTACAGTTTAAACATCCCCCTCAGAGTTCATACATGCAGGCCATTGCATTTTGACAGGTCGCCTTTCATGACACTGACGTCATCTCCGCTCCAAATGAAAAAATACTGAACGACAATCACGTGACGAGAGGGAAACGTGCACAAAGACAGCGACTGATGTTTCCTCAGCTCGTCTGTGGACTCAGCGGCGTGGGAATGCCCCCCTCCCCTCCAGCCGCTGCCTCTGCTCTGCACTGTAACAAATGTGTCTTCAATTACTCTGAAGCGAACCTGTCTCCTAAATGAATGATAATGATAACTCTGTACGAAAAATCCATTTGGAGAGAAGAGCCAGAGGAGAGAGGACGGGAATCAGGAGTGTGTGTGTGTTGAGGGCTGTTACGTGGCTGCAGATGTGTGTTTGAGTGTGGAGGGTGAAGAGGATGAATCTACAGGTTTCACGTTCATTCATTTTGCTCTGAAGCAACATCACAGGAGCACGGCAAACAAAATTAGGCTCTGATGGAAATGAAGGATTTAGAGTTTGAACAGAAGCATCAGAGGCTGTGAGGCCGGCACTACAGAGCAGGGTTCAGGACCTAAAGAGGTAAGCTCAGGTTTGACTCGGTCACAAAGCTGGTTCACTTTTATTGCCTAACTTATGCTGCAACACAAAAACACCACTAGCTGTCCAATCAACTCTCTGGACAACAGCGTCACCACTCCTGGAGGATCCTGTCGACCTGTGTGCTCAGATATTATAGCGAGACATCCCTCATGAGCAGACTGCCAGCAAAGCAAACTTTATTCCTTTTTCCTCTTTACTGCTGGTCTAAAACAATTTAAAGGCATCTGTTTTTCCATGTAGCTTTAATAGTGTTTCTATACTGTGGATTATTTTTCTATGAAAAATGAAATGCTACAATGCTGCAAGCAGTCATGTTTGTGATTGGTCATATATGGCGAACGGCCTCTCATTGATGGGAACGCGCATAGTTAGACTGGGAAACCCTGGGTGGATCTATCAAGCTGATAACTACTTAGTGGAAACACTTTGTGAGACTGCTGATGGAGCTGAAGCTGCATGAGGGGAGAGACAGCCCGAGTATACTGAACTTGTTTGGCAGTACAGGACACACCTTCGAGCAAACTAAGGTCAACAATCTCACACACCACTTATTGTCAGCATTATTTCAATAATAGGAGTCCCAGTTAGGAAATGTTTTATGGACTGACTGTCTTTACTTTCTGAATATTCGTAGGAATAAATCTGAGTTTTGAGTTGCAATATGTTTACTGTTACGCAAGATGAGACAGAAAAGGAGGAACAATTCATTTATTTGACCGACGCATAGCAGAGATGCTGCGTTGGACGACTCCAAGCAACTTTGCTCCAAACAGTTACCCTCTAATATTTGGCAGCCATAATATTTAAGGTTTGCCATCTTATTTTCACACTAGCATTAGCCATTGGCTCTAAACAGAAGTGCAGCCGAGGCTGGTATTTAGCTTGGCAGCTGAATGTTAAGTGTGCTAGATTAATAAGTGTTTTTAAATTGGCTGTAGGTCTGCAGGAGTGAGCATGCATGGTTGTTAATCTCTCTGTGTCAGCCCTGCGACAGACTGGTCACCAGTCCAGGGTGCACCTGGCCCAGTGTCATCTGAGAAAGGCTTCTTTTAAATGATAAATTAAAAAACACCTTATGAAACAATAATTCATAACTGTTTTTAAAACAGTTTTCACATGGTTGTTGACAACAGAAAAGAAAAACCAGGATAAACAATCCATCTATAGCGTGTCTATAAGCACATCTGGATCAATACAAAGCTGTTTAGCTCCTGCTTCTACAAGCTCCAGAGGTTTTTGCCCATTAGTCCAGTGGTAGTAATTAGATTGAATGACTAGACTGAGTAACGTGAACTCAGCAAGCACAAAAACCCCTGAATTTAAAAAGGTTCAGATTGTTACTGTTTCACAATGACAGACCCACAGCATTAGATAACAATGCAGGGCTTTCTCCACCAAATCTGCAGCTACAAGTACCAAAAAACATGCAGTGAACCTGAAACTCACAGGCCCCCGGGAGTCTGGTGTCCTGGGGGAATTACATGTGGGTAATCCAACCTCGGGCACATCTAACTTCTCATTTAAACCTGCAGATGGTTACATTCTCAAAATCGAAAGGTTTCAGTGAAGCTGCAACAAACGCTAAGTCTCATTCTGCTTCTGCTGGTTGTTTTCTTGTTTGTGTTTTTTTGCCTCCACGATTAAATAGACTCGATCCAAATGAAAACTTAAAGTGTGCCTTTAATGAGTATGTGTGCTGGGAAAATAAAGTCCAAAGAGGAAACTACATCCAAGAATCTGGGAAAAACACAAAAGCACAAAACCAAAGAAAACCAGAGAGCAGCGCGGGATCACAACGCACTGACAACCAACAAAAGACTTAAATACACACTGAGGGAAAATGGGATTGGACACAGCTGTGTGAAACACATGGGCGCAAACAATCTGGGAAAATGTGAGGAGGGGAAGTAAACTGAACACGAGGCACAAATCCTTAAAATAAAGCAGGAAGTGAAACGTGGTGAGTAAGTAAGACAACAGCTGAACTAAACTGTAAACAACCAAGAACTGAGAACATGACTAAACAGCAAAATACACAAAGAACAATACCATCAAAAATATGACCAGAAGGTAAGAAAAAGGAGTCAGGAATATAAACTTCAGACACTGGGTAGACTGGGACTATGATACTAACAATGTTTTTTACAGCAGTACGTCATTATTACAGCATGAATGTAGAAAGGGTCGCAGATGCCAACAGACTTAATAAACTGATCCGTAAGGCCAGCAATGTTGTGGGGATGGAGCTGGACTCCCTCAAGGTGGTGTCGGAGAGGCGGATGCTGTCCAAGATAAAGACAATGTTGGATAACACCTCCCACCCACTCCATGACATGTTGGTCAGTCACAGGAGCTCGTTCAGTGAGAGACTGAGATTACCCATGATGCACCACTGAACGACACAGGAAATCATTCCTGCCTGTGGCTCCCTGTACAACGCATCCACTTAACACACTGTTTGCTGCTACAACTACACATGTTTCTTTTCCAACTATTTATTTATAAGTGACTTATGTATGTATGTATGTATGTATGTATATATATGTATATATTGTACTATTCTTAGTTAGCGTATTGTCTGTCTTGTCTTAATGTTGGTTTAAAATGGAGCACTGTAACAAAAAATAATTTCCCCCAGGGATCAATAAAGTATTCTGATTCTGATTCTGATTCTGATTCTGATTCTGATTCTGAAAACAGCTGAATTTGTCGTCCAGTGATTCAGAAAAATCATTGACGATTTTGTTGTCATAGAGATTTGGACGACAGTATTATTATCATCGGTAGATTCAGGTTAATCCAGTTTCACATGTTATGAGAATTACATTTTTATTTATTTGTTTTTTTATCTGACAGATTTATCAGTTGTCTGAAACATGCACTGCCAGCCTATTTCCAGAAACTTCCCCCTGGCACTGCTTCAGTTTCTTCACCACAGAGCAAACTGTGGCTGCAAGGTCTAAAGTCTTTCCTTGTGGATTTGAGGGCGAGCTGGTCTCTTCTGTTCAGCATCTGAATATAAAGACACGCCTTAAGTTCTGATGTTATCATGATAAAGACATGAATTAAAAGCTCTCAGTGAGAGAATGAAGTCTTTACTGATCCATCGTGTGCATGTACGTGTGCATGTACGTGTGCATGTGTGTGTGTGTGTACGTGTGCATGTATGTTTGTGTGTGTGTGTGTGCATGTACGTGTGCGTGCATGCACATATGCATGTACGTGTGCATGTGTGTGTGTGTGTGCATGTACGTGTGCATGTACGTGTGCATGTGTGTGTGTGTGTGTGTGTGCATGTACGTGTGCATGCGTGTGCATGTGTGTGTGGGGAACTCGGGCGATGGAGCTTTTGCTGTAACTGTGCTTTGTCTCACAGTCAAAGAGCAAAATACAGCAAGTGGAGGGAAGATTAGCTGCAGCATTATCAGCCCTGTAGCAGACAAGCTCACACAAACTTCACAAGGAAGGTGGGAGGCTGGAGGAACTGAAGGCGGAGGAGAGAGGATGGGGGTGAGCTGTGAAAGAGTGACGAAGCAAAAAAACCAAACCCACAATAGTTACGGCCTAAAAACATAGAAAGAGATGCGAAAGAGCTGCAAGTGACAAAATCAACTGAGGCAGAAGAATGAGATTAGAGATGAGGCGAGGCAGCGATGGAGTGATGGATGGAGAGGCTGCATCTCTGTATTATGTTATATACGTGTCTCTGTGTCCGTGTGTTTGTGAAGACAGAGAGGGCAGGATGAAGCATGAGAGATGAAGCTAGTCAGCCAGGCTGAGTAGTTCAGTGTGGGGGAGGGCGCTGCAGCGGCAGCAGCAGCCGTGCTGTGACTCAGCACTAAACTCTGCCCCCCCCCCCTTCATTTCCCTCAAATATCAGCCCTTAGTCATCGTACTTAGCCATCGCACACAATTAGACCGCTTTTCATCCGTCTGTTCAGAGCTCGTCACGACGATGCGTTTTTATTTTAATGTTGCATCTGATTACAGCTGCCTGTGTTCCTGAGCATTCAACCACATGAAGCATTTACATCTGCCCAGCTCTTATTTACAGTTTTTACAGTTCAAAGGATATTTTCTGTTTGCAATTCATAAAACATCCTCATTTACTCGTTACTTTATTTAACAGTCTTAGTACACAAAATGGTCTTTAAAATGTTTAAATGTGTTGCTACAGGATAACGCATTCACAACATCAACGGGACTCCAGTGTTTTTATATTGTCGTGTTAATGCTTATTTCCTTCAGTGCATCTTGTGCTGCGTTTATATTCTGCACAGTAAAAACAACAAAAAAGCAAAAAGTTTATCTGGACAAATGTCGTAGGAGTAGCTGAAGAATCAGTTTATTAAGTCAAGGAATGAAAGACTCTATTAGTTAAACTTAACAGTGCAGTCGATGATCATTAGAAGAAAGTCTGCATTGTTTTGAAATTAGAAATGAAAACACCTACAAGGCTATTTCCAGACAAGGACACACACTTCATATAACAGTCAGTGAACACATAACAATTTGATTCGACTATTGAACAGTGGGTGGCTACTGTCAGTACTTGTAAGGCCATCTTCAGCTTCAGGGTGTGAAAACTGACGAACAATATCAACAATCTATGTGAACAGCAAAACCAGCCAGTAGGCGTGAAGCATGTCAGGGCCGGGTGCTGGCCAACTCCTCGTGCTGGAGACCCTTTCTTGGACATGGATCTAAGAGCAGGTTGCTGTGGTCTGCTCTTTGATCCAGTAGACACTCAGCATTGCTGTTGTGGGGTGCGTCCTTCTCCCATTGGTGGTGCTGGTCTCGTATTGTTCCCCTGCCACCGAGAGTACACCTCGGATGGTTCAGTGGAGGACAGCTGGTTGATTCTCCTACTTATATCTCTCTGCTGCATCTCTTCAAGCGACTGGCCTTTTTCACCTTAATGCAAAACTGCCAAGATTTCCTTCAGTTGCTCCGTTCCTCAGACTCCTATGGTTATATTTATCATTTAACATTTTAATTCAATATGTAAGTGTAATATATATAGAATTACCAGACTAGGTGATTTTTGGTGCATCTGACTGCAAGTCGTCACAGATCCCTGTCTTTGAAGAGACCATTTCAAAGGTAACAAGTCTGCAATTCTATCACACACGGTTGTAATAATTTTGATTGTGCTGTGATCTCTGTTACCCTGGTTGGACTGTAGCATCACAGAGAAAATCCCAACAATCACATTATCCACTACGAGCAGCACTTGGTGACCCCGGGAAGGAAGAACTCCCTTTTAACAGGATGAGACCTCCAACAAAGGGAAGCCACCGGCCACGAGGGGAGGTGAGAAAAACACAGAGAGGCCAAGAAACAAACACATGTACTGTAGAGGGTTGTTTAAGAGAAAGCCTCTGTTTTACTCATATCATGACTGTTGGTGCTGGATATAGCAGCATGTTAACCAAAGCAAGTAACAACACAGGATATTTTTTGATTTTTTAAAGGCTTTTAAAAATATTTTCTGTGATTTGATGGGAAACAAGAGCATTCAGAGACTGTAACTCTTACCAAAGGCTAATGGTTACACTAAAACCTTCATGTTTTATGATGTTTTTATCACAATCTGATGATGTCAGCCTGTTATTGGCATCGTTGTGTTTCTATGCTACTATATGATTTTTTTTTCCAGGTGCTAACTATGAAAGTCAAATGCTTAGTGAATCTGAGTACTTATGCTCCCTAAGGCCGAGTATATTGTTGTTAAGTTTGAAGACGATCTGTAAAAAATTGTAGGTAATATGAAATTTTTACTGATTTTCAAAGCTGACCTTGTAGTTGCACCTTGACCACACACCTCTGGTAGCCATCAGTAAGCTCCTGGCATAATTCAGGTTGGATGTTTGACTGCTCTTCTCAGCAGGATTTTTACATTTCATTTGAATAGGGACCTAGCCTAGCCTAGCCTAGCCACTTCTGCCCTTGAGACGAAGGTTTAGAAGTGTCCAGAACATCCAGACTCACTAACTCCTTTTCCCCACTGCCACCAGACTCTTGAACAGCTGACCCATTTTGCACGCCTGGTCGTCTTACATATTGAGCTATAGCTCTTTTGCGCACATCTTTTTCAAATCTCCATATTTTGTCTCCTTTTCTGACTTCAGCTATTTATTTGTACTATTTGTATTTATATGCTCTATTTCTATTGTATATATTATTCGGCATCTGTGGGTGGACAGTAAAGAAAGAATTTCATTGCACAAAGAAATGCCTTTTCTCTTGTGACACATAAACACTTTGAATCTTGGATCTAGTGCACAGATTTCAGAGGGATTGAGGTGTGATGGCTGCACTTACAGCCACACAGTGGTAATATCACCATATTAGTGCAGAGGCTTTTACATAACACTGCATTCTAAAATAAGTGCGCACATTTTAGTTTACACTGTTATGTATGATTTAATCTTTGTCTTCTGAGTTACCTTAGTTGCAGCTGCTCCAGTCGCTTGATTGAGGAGCCAAGAGGTGGAAAAGGGGCGGAGCAAGCCTTGATGGAAAGCTGCAAATTGGCTCATTCCATAACTCGGGACCATGGGGGGGATTTGGACTTCATTATGTTAGTTTCAGTTAGGTTTTGTGTGTTTTACCCCTTTTTGTGGGCTGATCAGCCACTATTTAAGTTTCCCTTTGTCTTGTTAAGTTAGGTCAGTTTGTTTGCGTTATCAGTGTTGTTGTCAACTTTGAGTAGAGTTCTGTTATTCTGACCTCTTTTATGGGCCCAAGATGTTGATTCTTTTTGCAGGATTTAACCAATTATGATTTTGGGGTTAAATAAAAAATCCTTTTTTTGGACTTTAACCTGTGCCTAAGTTTCCTTCGCTGCTCAGTCCATCACAAAGCTCAGGACTGCTAGCCTGCTGTATCCTTTCCATCTGGGATCACTATCCTGGTGCAACATCAAACTTTGTCTGAATGCAACCCTCTATCTGGTCATTTGAGGTGACATTTAAGAATATCAAGGTTGTCCTCCTCCTTCATTATTCCATCTATTTTTTACAACCTGCCAGTAGCTCTGGGAGCAAAGTGCCAGAGCAGGATGCAGCCTCCTCCGTGCTCCACAGCTGATACAGAGTTTGAAAGCCTCAGTTTTACTCCTCCAAACATACGTCTTGTCGCTGTGGACAAATAGCTCCATTCTTGTCTCATCTGACTATGAAACTTTTCTCCACAAGGCATCTGGCTTGTCCATGTGGGGAGCTCCAGATGTCACTTGAGCTTGAAGGTGCTGACTTTGGAGCGAGGGCTTCTTCTCTGTGGCACCTAGTTTCTGTTTTTAAATGTCATTAGAGAAAAATGCAATCATTGTACAACCATTCCACCCTGGAAACGGTAACGTTCAAAGAAAACATTAAAAGCCCCAAATTACCACGACATTCATGCCATGATGAGTGTATTTGAAACATCTGACCACAACTGTAGGCATTAGCACGTGTGCTGTTGTGTCACCATGAGGAGTGATTTAGATACCAAGTCATCGTGTAGTAAGTTTCAGCATTATTCTAAGAAGAACTCGTGTCTCAGTGGAGTGCTGCTAATATCGTATAAACATGACTGAGTCTCATCTTTTGTAGCAGCTCTGTGTGTTGACTCTGACGGTTTGCGTGCAGGCCTGTTATGTTGCTTAGCCTTTAACGGCCTGAACTCTTCCACAGCAGCATTTTTAATTTCTCTTTGATATTTGGGCTGATTGGGACCTGATGAATGTAAAAACAAAGAATTACCAGATTTATTTTTTTTTACCTAATTTTTGTTTCTAAGAAAAATGAGAGCCACTTATGAGGATATTAGTTTAAAATGTTGATAGAACAGTAGCAGCATAATGTCCTCGTGAGTGGATATCAGGCCCTTGTTAAGCAAAATTGAGTATTTTGGTCTAAATAACCCAAAATGTGACGTCCACATATGTGGACGCAGGTCCTAGGAGGTTAAACTGGAGCTAAAGCAAATATACATCAACGGGGACGTGCATGAAGAATAGCTCTCAGTCTCAGCCAGCCCACTGGGGAGAGTGATATTCAATCTGATAATTGAGGTATTGATGAATCAGGAATGAGTGGTGACATTGATGAGTGTGAGACTGGAGGTCTTGCATCCGATGGTGAGGAGGACCGTTAGAGGGAGAATGGTTGTGAATCGACCCGCACAGCTACGCCTCCCCGGCCTTATTCTTTTTCCTTTTCTATCCTTAGCTTTGGTATTTTCTCTCTTCTGTTTGCTCCAGCTCTCCCCACATTTTCCTGTTTTCATCTCCTCTTTGGATCTATTTGCAACCCCCACCTCCCCACTCCACCCCCTTCTTTTTTGTCTTCTGTTTTTTGCTAGTGTGGGATGAAGCATGTAGAACAGGCTTACATCCTGTGAGTGGTATGTGGTATTTGTGACTCAAACAAGGAAACGACATAGAAGCGTTGTCCTTAAACACTTCACTCCAACCGAGCAGAGACAGACCGAGGCGGAACAACTGGACAGAGCAGGTTATGGAAGATATCGTCCCAAACTAACACAATAACAAATGCACAAGCGCTGTTACATAAAGCAACACAAGGTAAGGAAATGTAACGTAATACAACGCGATGTAACGTTACAACAGAACTGAGAGCAGAAAAGGAGCAGAAGTGATGAGGGTGCACTGGCCCAGAATCTAAAGTCCCTCCTGGCTAGCTCACAGGAAGTGGCACATTACTGTCGAATAAACTCAGAATTCTCTCCCATATGTGCATATGTGTATACATGAAACTGCATATAAATGTGTGGTAATGTTTGAACAGCTGACACTGCCCCGATGCATGACTAGGGCCAGTGAGCAGAGAAATGCAATCAGCTTCGTCAGGATATGGAGATCAAGACGTTTCTGTTTGCTTTTAAAGACAAATGCAGATAAATGCCCATCGCAGGAATTTCAAATAGACCAGAATGATTTTTTGTGATGCTTCAGTGTTCATTAATAAAACTAAAGCTGTGCTGAAAAGTGACAAGTGAAAAATGACAAGAATGGCAGAATAGGCTGCACGTACATATTGCGCAGGTTTTCTTTGGTAATGCTCTGTTTTATTTGATGCAACCTCCTGTTTGTCCGCGGTAGCTGCTGAGCTTTCCAGATGGTCAGTCCATTTTAAATATCCCTGCAACTATTTGGTGCATTACTATGATATTCTCGCTGTTTTGCACAGAAACAATTTTAGTTTTTGGACAGTTCACACTGTTCGGGACATGCTAACACATGGACATGCTAACACATGGACATACTAACACATGGACATGCTAACACATGGACATGCTAACACATGGACATGCTAACACATGGACATGCTAACACATGGACATGCTAACACATGGACATGCTAACACATGGACATACTAACACATGGACATGCTAACACATGGACATGCTAACACATGGACATACTAACACATGGACATACTAACACATGGACATGCTAACACATGGACATGCTATATTGCTAACACAATTCTAATATTTAAGAAAATGTTTTCCTGAAAGTTAAATATGAATTGAACTTTTTCGTGTCAACTTCTACTTCGGCTAAATTGTTGATTGAGGGGCGTTGGTTGGCATAGAGCTCCACGGGGAGGGAGGGGGGGGGGGGTGATGATTAACAGTGATGAGTAAAATTTACATTAAACCAAAATTCACGATAAGTACTTACATTCAGAGTCCAACTAGAATCTCAAATATCTGGAGCAGTACCCTCCATGGAAAAGGAGACTAAAGGCCCTCATGTCGTTGCAGAGGGAAGTGGAAAGGTGTGATAAAGAAAGGGATGCCAAGTACAGCAAAATCCCCACACCTTGGAAACTGCCGAGCAAAGACTCACAGTCTTATCTTGAAGAGATAAACCAGAGAGATTGAAAGTAGGAGAAGAAACCACCTGCTCTCCACTGAACCATCCAAGGTGTACTCTCAGTGGCAGGGGAACAATATGAGAACAGCACCACCAAGACTGGAAGAGCACATGGGAGAAGGACGCACCCATAACAGCAATGCTCAGTGGCTACTGGATCTAAGAGCAGACCACAGCAACGTCTCTGAACAGGATGCAGCAAGTATCACAGCGGCAGACATCCAAGAAAGGGTCAGAGTTGGACAGCACCCGGCCTGACATGATTCACACCTACTGGCTGAAGAAGCTGATTGCAGTCTATGAGTCTGGCAGCACAAATGAATCAGCTGCTAGTAGATAAGACACACCCCGAGTGTCCTGATCCTCAATAATCCCCAGAAAGGACCGGTCCCATCAAAATACCAGCTAATAACCTGCCTCAGTATCATGTGGAAGGAGGCATCATAGCAGCTAAGATGAACAGACACATGAGCAGGGCACAGAAACGGATGGGCAGGAATACCAGAGGGGCGAAACTACACCTACTTATAGACAGAGCAATTGCCCGAGACTGCAAAACCAGCCTCACTGTGAAGGCCTATGACTCAATGCCCCACACCTGGATCCTGGCATGCCTAAAACAGGAGCCTAAGAGCCTTCATCGGGAACTCAGTGGGGATGTGGTGGACAACACTAAAGGCCAACTTAAAGCTCACAAGTCACCATCAAGTGTGGGATCTACCAAGATGCTCTGCCCACTGCTGTTCTGCATAGGCCTGAACCCCTCAGTGAGAACTACAGAACGGAGCAACCGTCAGCCACCTCCTCTACATGGGTGACATCAGGCTGATGCACAGCACCAGGATACACAGCAACGACATCACAGTGTAAAGTCCTGTTGTGGTACAGCCACTTTGGTATAGCCTCCACTGCAACACAGCAGACCAGTGTGTGAATGTGTGTGTGAATGGGTGGATGACTGGATATGTAAAGCGCTTTGGGGTCCTTAGGGACTAGAAAAGCACTATATAAATACAGGCCATTTACCATTTACCATTTACCATCATTCAGGCAAACAAGCGCTCAGAAGTGTTCATGCTGTAAGGAGCTGTGGCTCTTTACAGCATGAACAGCATTTCTGCAGCACACCCTGCATGCATCTGCCTTTTCTAAAGTTTTCCTCACGTCCTGCTCTAATCTCTCCCCTCTCTTGTTCATTCTTTGAAATTGCTTTCTTCTCCTTCCCTGTCCTCACCCTAGCCCAGCGATCCCCCTCTCTGTCTCTCTTCCCTCCTCTTCATCATGTATTGCAGCTCCAGGGTACAGATCAACACTCTCTCCCCCAGCACCCCCTCCTCTCTAATCTCACTCTCCTGCCTCATCCTTCTCCTCCTCTCCCCTTTCCTGTCGACTCCCCTTTCACCCCCCTCCCCTTCCCTCGCCAATGCGTCAGGCATTTCCCAGAACAGGGTCAGCAAAGTCACGGTGCTGGTTGGCCAATCGCGTCTTCTCTGTGACGGAGACCATTTTCACACGTGTGCTTTTCTCACATCTATGACCGAAAATGCACGAAGCTCTGCCATCGCACTCGTGTGAGCGTCGTTCTAATCACACTGCAAAGTGCATGCAAATGTTTCACCTCAGCAGATCGAAAACTAGCTCCCAATGTCTTGCACCTGCCTGTTGCTATGGAAACTGGGTATCCTCTGTGCGTCACCTGTGCCCATGTTTGGTCTGGTTTCCTGCTCCCTTCCATCAGCTTCCCTCTTGCTCTCTCTTGTCAGATTTTGCTGTCTCTGACGCTCTCGCTCCCAACAACTCACTGGAAGAGAAACACACACTAAAAACCTTAAGTGCATTAACTAAATGAATTCCTTTTTTTGCACAGTGCAGTGCACAGACACACACACACACCGCTGGGATCACCTCAACAGAGACAAAAACATAAAATACTGTACACATTTCAGAATACAAGCACTGTAGAGAAAACAGCAGCATCGAGTTCCTGTGTGATGCTCTTAATCAGAATTAGCTGAGCTTTGATCAGCGGCTGTTTGCGGTTCAAACAGATGTCGCTCTTTATGAATCAGCGATGAGGAACAGAGCGCCGCACACTGAAAGCATCGGCATTACTCATCATCGAACCCTGTTGTGAAAATAGTACCTACAGGAATTTCTCTCCCCTAATACAGAGCTGATACTTAAACCCTACTGCACGAACCAACAGGGCACCGATGGAGCCTTCCCACTTTATGACACAGCTAACAGCTAATAGCTAACAGCTAACAGCTAACAGCTAGCCTGGCTCTGGGAAAAGAAGCAGCAACTCTAACGTTTGCTCATTTATCTAATTTACTCTACACAGAGAAGGGTGCAAATGACAAAGTTTGTGTTTAATGTGTTTCTTTGACATAAGTGGTAACTTTAATGAACCTGCAGTATCTCCAAAGCTGATTCAGTCCCACAGACTCCCAATTTTAAAATGCCCAACTTTACAGTATTAATACACCTTCTTCCAGCCAGATACAAAAAACATTTACAGCCTCTACTGATCGTTCCCACTTCATGACAGCTGGACAGGGAGGGAATGTTTATATCATCCTGGAGAAGAAACGATAACTACTTTATTTATACCATATACGGGGAATTCGTTTATTACAGCAAATGTTAAATAACAACAATAATACAGTAATAATTACTCTCTGGCAGACACCGCGTTTCCAGACATCCAACCACTGCAGAATGGTCAGAGTGTTTCTCTGCGTGTCCTGGGGTGTACATGGTGAGCAGGAATGGAGACAGCACAGTGGAGCTCCTGTACTGCACATCATTAAACCAGACAGAGCCCTGCCCAGTCTTACATACTGTCTATCAGATAGTCACCAATCCATGAAATAGATTAAAGTTAGTGCAGAAACAATGTGGTGTAGCTGACAGCTGTCTGCTATGACAAATCTGCACTCACTTCACTAAAGGTCCCCACACTTTCAGTGCCTTTAACACCAGTTTTACTCGACTTGTCTAACTAAATGATTTGCTGTGTCACTTTGGTTTTGGTGAGTGAAACTGTAATCTTGTGTTACATTTTATAATAGCATAATATTTGTGTAAACAGTTTGGTCATGATTGTGGTCATACTTTGAAAAACATGATTGAAAGAGGAAGAAAAAAGGGTCTCCTGCGTCTCCACGTCTGACACTGTACTAACCCGCCTGTCCTCCCCGACCTCCTCTCTATGCACACCTTACTCTGTAACGATCTCAGCCAGTGTCTCAATATAACAGGCAGCTGGATGCAAACAGACACTTTCTCTCAAAACGCTCTCAACAAGAAACAAATGAATCACAGCAGATGGCCCCGCCCCTCCCTGAGCCTGGTTCTGCTGGAGGTTTCTTCCTGTTAAAAGGGAGTTTTTCCTTCCCACTGTCGCCAAAGTGCTGCTCATAGGGGGTCATGTGATTGTTGGGTTTTCTCTGTATGTATTATTGCAGGGTCGACCTTACAATATAAAGCACTGTGAGGCGACTGTTGCTGTGATTTGTATAAATAGAATTGAACTGAATTATTCATCGTAGATCATCCCGACAGTGTTTTTGATAAGGTGAAAAACCCATCCATCAGTGTATCCCTACCACTGCCCCCTACAAACTCCCTTCCAAACAAACTCTAGAAGAATAAGTTTTGTGCAAATGTGCCAAGTTAGTACAGGGCAGACGCTGATGCAGCTAATAAGGAAAAGTGTAGGATCTTGGCAGGATGCTGGATGTCTGCACACTGCAAGAATCTGAGACAACTTCACCCAAGGCTGCCAGAATAGTTGTGGACAGTGGGGCGCCAGGTATCAGAGAGCAAGGTCCTGCCTGGGGGAAAACCGGGCAGAAGGACAGGGAGAGACAGCGAGTCAAGCAAAGACAGACAGATGAGACTCCAGTTAGAATGACGGGAGAGAGAGAAAGATATGGGGCCTATCAATGTGAAGTCAGAGAGAGAGCCTCCACTGCAGTAAAACAACCCTATACCAGGCTGACCCTCCTCCTCCTCTTTCTCCTCATCGATTCAGTAGCGCAGCAGCAGCATAGCAAAACTCTTGCAGAAAAGAAATCGCTCAGCTTTGGGCTCTGCAGTGGCTACACGGTTTGGGGAAAACACCTCTCTTTTGTCTTCGATCGCTGCGTCCTCATATTTGAATCGACACACCCAAATACAGCCTATTGTACTGACACCCACGATGATACCTGCAGTTTCATTAAAGGCCACCTTCTTTTTGAAAGACACCCTTTTCCCACTTTTACTCACCGCTAAACTTATCCTCACCTTCCACTGTGTCTGAGTGATTTTCCTTGCCTGCCATAACTTCCATGCAGATCTTCTTCAGTCCTCTCACGCTCCTCCTCTTTATCACCTACCGGCTGCCTAACAACAAGCCTTCACCTTCTCCTTCTCTTCTACCCTGAAGCACATTTCTCTCGTACATGATAAAACCAGGAACACTGTAGAAACACAGGCATGCTTGGCATTCGGTTCATTGTTTCCTCTCTGCATCCTGTGCTCCACAGCCACGGCTGTATCCTTACCATTCAGAGTGAGAGTGCAGTGGCAGCGGTAAGTGTGTGATGTGTGGGGCTTTAGGGGAAATAAAGCTAATGGGAAACATAATGACAAGAACTCTTCAGACTCCTAATTAGATAATAAAACGAGTGTTTGCATGGCAGCAAAACTAAAACAGTTCAGTCACAGTCTTGACGCATGAGTGGCTTTTTTTTACATAACATTAATCTGTATTATTTACAGGCTTATCAGGAAGCCCTGCTAACAATTCCTTATATAACATTTAGATTTTATATTATTATTATATTATATTTTATGGCTGTTTTTTTGAAGTTTGATTAAAATGTCTCTCTCTTGGCCACTGAGCAGGCCCTGTGTATGTGTGTGTGTGTGTAACTGTGTGTGTGTGTGTGTGTCTGTGTGTAACTGTGTGTGTGTAACTGTGTGTGTGTGTGTGTATAACTCCGTGTATGTGTGTGTGTGTGTGTGTGTGTAACTGTGTGTGTGTGTGTGTAACTGTGTGTGTGTAACTGTGTGTGTGTGTGTGTAACTGTGTGTGTGTAACTGTGTGTGTGTGTGTATAACTCCGTGTATGTGTGTGTGTGTGTCTGTCTGTGTGTGTGTGTATAACTCCGTGTATGTGTGTGTGTGTAACTGTGTGTGTGTCTGTGTATAACTCCGTGTATGTGTGTGTGTGTAACTGTGTGTGTGTGTGTGTATAACTCCGTGTATGTGTGTGTGTGTAACTGTGTGTGTGTGTGTGTATAACTCCGTGTATGTGTGTGTGTGTAACTGTGTGTGTGTGTGTGTATAACTCCGTGTATGTGTGTGTGTGTAACTGTGTGTGTGTCTGTGTATAACTCCGTGTATGTGTGTGTGTGTAACTGTGTGTGTGTGTGTGTATAACTCCGTGTATGTGTGTGTGTGTAACTGTGTGTGTGTGTGTGTATAACTCCGTGTATGTGTGTGTGTGTAACTGTGTGTGTGTGTGTGTATAACTCCGTGTGTGTGTGTGTGTGTAACTGTGTGTGTGTGTGTGTAACTGTGTGTGTGTGTGTGTGTGTGTGTGTGTGTGTGTAACTCCGTGTGTGTGTGTGTGTGTAACTGTGTGTGTGTGTGTGTAACTGTGTGTGTGTGTGTGTGTGTGTGTGTAACTGTGTGTGTGTGTGTGTGTAACTCCGTGTATGTGTGTGTGTGTAACTGTGTGTGTGTGTGTGTATAACTCCGTGTGTGTGTGTGTGTGTAACTGTGTGTGTGTGTGTGTAACTGTGTGTGTGTGTGTGTGTGTGTGTGTGTGTGTGTGTAACTCCGTGTGTGTGTGTGTGTGTAACTGTATGTGTGTGTGTGTAACTGTGTGTGTGTGTGTGTATAACTCCGTGTGTGTGTGTGTGTGTAACTGTGTGTGTGTGTGTGTAACTGTGTGTGTGTGTGTGTGTGTGTGTGTGTGTATAACTCCGTGTGTGTGTGTGTGTGTGTGTGTGTGTGTGTGTAACTGTGTGTGTGTGTGTGTGTGTGTGTGTAACTGTGTGTGTGTGTGTGTGTGTGTGTGTGTGTGTGTGTGACCATCTCTCCTCGTTGTATTTTCAAAGGTCAGTTTGGGGAGTACAGCTGACACTGCAGTAAGATCCAAGCGCACACAAAGGCTCGGACACAGGACATCAAAGTGCTCTTATCAGTCCTGTAAATCCAAAATGTCCCACTGAAAACAAAAGCACAACACTGACATGGTCAAGTCATGAAACTGAACTCGTGTTAATCAGATTTGGTCTCATGTATCCAGGAGAAACGCAGGAACCTGTGGGCTCTAAGCTCTCCTGTTGTTAACACGTTTCTACTCGTGGCTCCAGGTGACGTCAGGGAAAGCTGACATTAGAGGTCAGTGGATTGATCCAAATATCAATAATGCTGGTATGGGTATCAGATTGATACCAGCTGATACTTTGTTTCTAGTCTCTGATATCATTATGTGACCTCTTGAATTGTATGAAATTATCTTCTTGGAAATTAAAAAATATACGTTAAACCTGCTGTATGAAAAATGTCAGAGCGTATTTGTGTTGACTGTCTACTTTATTTAAAACCTACAGCACATTTAAAGACCTGAGGTTGATCCAACGTGCTGTTTGCAGGGAAGCACAGTCCACGTCTCACATACTGGTATCGGTGTGTATATGTTGGTATCAGCAACACTGCGCCTGTACTGACTTATTAACTAATAAATACCAAAATGTGCAGTACTGCATTACCTGTTAGGACAGCAGTTGCTCTGTTTGTGAACGCAGCAGCCCCGCCCACCTGCTTGTTTATAACAGGCAGCCAATCAGTAGAAAGCTGGCTTAAAGGAACAGCTAATAGGACTGTTTCAGGAAACATCTGTAATAAGGGGCTGTACCATTCCACAGAAAAAGATGGGGGAGGATTGTTTTGTACAGTGAATCATGGAAAACCTCATTAAAAGTTATTGAATAAAAACATAGAGGTGAAAATGAGCACAGTAGGTCCTCTTTAAGTAGAATACTCACCCTTCTTTACACCCAGACCCAATCATATATGTAATACTTTTAGCAGTGTCGCATTCCTTTTTCTCCTACATTAGATAATATAATTTTTAATGCAGTTTCATAAATCTTCATTCCCAAGTCAAATTAATAATATCATGTCTTCTTAAGTACACTAAACTATTATGATATGTATTCAGCTTTACACTTATTATGTGCCAGTCCTGCTTCTTCGTGGAGGCGCTTATTTGGACTTTGGTATATTTTCAGTGTGCTGTAAAACCATACTGAAGACTGACAGCCAGCAGAGTTAAAGTCTAATGGGACCGCTCTGGTCTTCATGATCTCTGCCAGCAATGCTGATGAGTTGTTTTCAGGGCAGAGGAAATTTGTTCCTGTAGTTTGAGCTGATTAAAGCCCAATGCCAGCGTGTTCCTTACAGAAACAATATGTTTCTGTATAATAGGATCTTAAAGTAGAGAGTCAGTGTTTTAAAATCCCATGTTTGATTATAGTGACCTGGTAATATCAAATATTGCTCCTTTGGCCTCCTGTTATTCTCTTTTTCTTAAAATACCATTAAATACTGTTTTTTTTTTGTTTTTCTTAAATCAAAGTACAGTCAGTGAAATGGTTGCAGCTGCAATGCATCCTGAGAGATATTTATTATACCAGCTTTTGGTGTCTTTCCCAGGAATTGTTCTGCTTATGTGAGCCAAGACCCCATCCTCTGTTTACCACCCAGCCTTACTGGTCTCACTATGAAATTCAGATCAATACTCTCATAATAAAAGTTCCAGGCCTGGAACAAATTGGAATCTAAAGCTGAGAAAGATAAAGAGATCTATGGCACTGCCAACGCTGCACTAATGAATGATGAATCACTGCAACACACACACACACAGTAAACCTGCACAGGTGCTAAACAAAGACAAAAGCTGCTGGCAGAGCTTACTGTACGTTCTCCTGTTGTGTCACATTCAGCGTGAAACACGACTCCCGCATCAATAATGGATACAGATCTGCACAGTGCTGTCGACGGGAGCGTGGCTACCATATTTACACTATTGGTGAGAAAAGTCACGAGCACTGGATCCATCTCACCCTGAAATCGGAGAAAAACAGATTTTTTAACCCAAAATGTTGTTCATCATCAAAGCTTTTAAGCTAACACCTATGTGTCTATGTGGATCTCCGTGTAGATGCTTCTGGAGACTACAGGCAGACAGACACAACTGCACGTCGTGCATGTGCACAATGAGTCTGTGCATGGTTATGCATGTATGTCATTACTGGATGCTGGATGCATATGTGAGCACATTTGTGTCTCTATGAAGGCACGATTATTGCAAATGATGACACATCAATAATGCTCTAATGTGACAAACAGCAATAATATAATATAGTGTGTGTTTTTGTGTTTGTCCCCAGAGGCTGTTTGGGGAAGTGAAGGGTTGAAGTGCTGAGTAAGCGGAGCAGGGCCCGAGCTGAGAGACTGCAGTGCTGCTGCCTGCAGCTCAGACTGATACTCAGCAGAGGGGAGGAGGGAGGCTCCAAACAGGCTGCGACTCTCAGGCATGTTCAGCTGGCACGCTTTCATGGTACGCTCACACAGACAGTTCAAATAGGAGAGCTTGTTCCTGACTGCGCTAATGACACATTAACTCAAAGCCGCTCGCATGTGTCTCCGAGTGGTTCTGCAAACATGCTGCAAGCCGACGCCCTAACAGACGTGCTGCATCACAGCCTTGTTTACTCCCTCTAACCTGTGTGCCACTGATTGTGCTAGAAAAGCCCTCATCCTCTCCTCCCGCCCACTCCCATTCCTCCGTCGTGCTCCCTCCCCATCCTCTGAATCACCCTCCGCTGCTCTCCCCCCCCCCCCCCCCCCCGTGTGCCTCTGCCTTCCCTTTCCTCGCCGTCACTCCTCACCTTCCCTCATCTCTCGGGTCTCTTTATGAATGGCACTGCTGGGCTTTCAGTGATATGTTCTCCATTCCCCTGCTCACCGTCTCCATTCGTCTCTCTGAGCATCGTTACATACATGCGCGCCTTTTTCTGCCTGTCTCACTGCTTCCATCCATCCCCCTCTTTCTCTCCACTGTCATCGATGGCGTTGTGCTTATGTATATTTAAACAAACCCGGGCCCGTATTGAGAACCTCGAACCCCCCCTCTCTGCTGATATATTTGATTATATAACTCCGTCCCCATGGACCTCGAGGACGCTGCAATCTAATTTTATCAGGTGAAGGTGGCGATGATGATGGGAGTGTGCCTCAATGCGACATTTAAAGCAGAAGAAATGTCTGTTTCCTGTAGCTGCATTCATGCAAACATCCAAAACACAAGCCTTATCCAAACAGGGCTCAGACACAGTATCGTTAAGGTAATCTGGGCAAAGATGAACGGCTACCATTTTGATGCCTTTCTGTGCTCGAAACACAAGAGCTTGCTCCAAGTTTTCTGTTCTAATAAACAACCAGACGCTGCTTTGGAAAACCTGGCAAACAGCACCATGTGCTGGTACAAAGATGGAACTGCACAGGGCTGAAGGACCAAATCACCCCGACACGAAGGCGACGTGAGAGCCCTGACAGGCTGCGATGATGACTTCTTTCTTTGTGTGACGTCTTAAGCGTGTGGTTTGATCTGTTTTCTCTCACTGCAGGCACAGTTACTGCAGAGCTGGCAGGATCTGAACCATCTGCAGCATCTGCACACTTTTATTTCACTCACGAACTGTGCTAATTTCCAGCTCTGTATCTTTCTATTCTTGCAGACCACTAGAGTAGCTTTGCATGATTCACAACTCAAAATAAGTTCTTCTTTATCTTTGCTGCACCCTCTCAGTTCATCCACTGTCTGAAACCACATATTTGTCCCCCTCTTAAACCAGCAAAGACAAATTCATGTAAAAACATCAATACCCCATTATCTGTAACTGTAACCTCATTTAGTTGCACATCCAACCCCCGAGATGTCTCAGAATAAGAAAAATAAAGTGCAACTGCAACAATACTCCTTAGCTTTTCTACATGATCAAAAATGCTGCTGTAATAAATGAAAGAAATCTTCCAGCACAACTCTGAAACTGCAAGAAATAAATTAGAGAAAAGGTTCCAGGGGCTCATTGCCATTGAGTGGAATATTTTATACAGAAAATGTCTCATTTTATTCATTTTTCTGTGGATACATTGTATAAAAAGAAGATGTTTTTTGTAGTCGATAGTGAGAAAACAGGAACTTTTCTGTTTTTTAATTGTTTATCTTCATTATTGTGTTATGAATAGCTGTGGGGGGAGTCTTTATTAGTAGGACAGCTGTAGGTTTAATGAAAATACAGTTAAAAGTCCTAAAACATCCAGTGGGCCGAGTAGGGGATTTTGCCAGGCTGATTCTGGCCCCCAGACCTCAGGTTTGACAACCCATCGTTCCGGTCACTCTGCGTGTCAGAGATGACCACATTGAGCCATTATAGCAGCAGAAATATGAGCAGAAATAAGAAAAAGCTAAATAAACGTTGTTTCATGAAATAAACAAACAGTTTTTTAAAATAAGCAATCACACATTTGGCCCATAAAGTTCATTCTCATGAAATGCAAAGTTGTTGCCATGACAGCAGAAAAAGCAGTGAAAGATGATGCGTATCACCGAAAAACAGCTGCAGTTTGTAAAACGTGTTCAACAACACTACAGCAGATCGGCTCACAGTTCATCCTTCTGAGTCATGCTGCCAAACAACATTATGACCTTTGACCCTGTGGATATAATGTTATCCATACACCATGTTGCTGCAGTGCTTCCTGAGTTGCAATGTAGTTTATCAGGGCCACAAGCCCTTTGTTCTTTGCCACATGTTGCTGTGCAGTGCTGTCTGCGTTTAATCACCTGGCTGTGATAAATGACAAATTTTCCCAAAAGGAAACAATAAAAGTGAATCGATTATGTCCAATCGGTTCATCGTTGAGTCCACGTGGATGCTTGTGCCTCCTTAAAAAAGAAAAAAATATTCTTAAGGTAATCCTGAGTTATAACATCGATGATTAGAGACGCACAACCTGGAAACATCAAACCTGTGACCACGTCTGTCACGGGCACAGAGCCGTAATGAAAGCAGCAGGAACCTGATGCGATGGAAGGAAACGTTATTCAAAGCACGATGTCCAACAAGGCAGAAGAAAGAAGCCATGTGGAAAAGATGAAACATCCACAATTATGATAAGTGGCCAGTTTCAGTCCAAGATGTCAGCCTCTGTCTAACCTCGCTGCCTGTTACTCTGCGCTGTTTGTTAGCTCCAGCATCGTGCCCTGGAGGTCGCGGCTGAAAGGCATCACGAGGTTGTCAAAGTCCACCTTTGTCTTTGACATCAGCTGGCTGGTGGTGGGCGGCTTCCCCCAAACCTGAGACAAAAACAGTCAGAGTGAGAAGTGGAATTACACAGTCACTTCTTCAGGAACATGTGTGCACTAACGGGCTTAATGCAGGGTTGGTTTGTGCACGTTGTGACTGCTGCAACTAGCCGGCAGCAGAAGACACATTAAGCCGTCTTCTTGTAAACGGTGGAGAGGCTCACCGTCTTTGGCACAAAGGTGATGTCCACGAGTTTGGTTTTCCCAGTCGTGATGCTGGTGTTCTGCAGGACGACGCTATTTGAATCCTTCTGGGGTGGAGTCTTCTCTGCTGCTGCAGACGACGTCTCTGCTTGCACAGCGACTTTTGCAGCAGCAACCTGTAGTGAATACCAAGACTTTCAAAGCTTCTGCAGCCTCGCTGTGTTCAATACAAAGTGTCAGATTCAGGCTGGTTAAAGGCAGCTAGAGATGTCCAAATGCACAAGATTAGGTCGCTAACAATAAACGTTATGTTTGAGGATTAAAGCTCAATGGTTTTCAGTAACGGTGCAGAGGCAGGATAAAGAGTAATCCAAAGATTTAGCTGTTGCACCGAGGAAACAGAAGTACTCTGTTAAAGCACCGGACAGCTAATGTTTACTTTGGACTGAGAAAACCTGGTGAAGGAATCTGAGGAGCATCAGTAACAAAACTTATTGTGTATATAAATGTGCTACAAAAAGTATTTGCCCTGTTCCTGATTTCTTAGTTTTGCATATATGTCACACTTACATGGCTCGGATGTTTCAGATGAGAAACAAAGTCCCTGACATCCGTCTTGAGAAGGTTACAAAGCCACTTGTAAGGCTTTGGGACTCCAGCGAACCACGATGAGAACCACTGTACACAAATGGAGAACCTTCCCAGGAGTGGGCGGCGTACCAGAATGACTCCAAAAACACATCAACGACTCATCCAGGAGGTCACAAAAGAACCCCGAGCAACAAAGAACCGCAGGCCTCACTTGTGTGTGTTAAGGTCAGAGTTCATGATTCAACAGTAAGAAGGAGACGGGGCAAAAATGAGAGTTCGAGGAGAAAACCACTGCTGACCAAAGAGAACAGAAAGGCTCATATCTACCAAAAAACACTGTGATGAAGCTGTTGGGATAATACGCTGTGGACCGACGAGGTAAAGCTCTCGTCTGAGTCCTGTTATGCCGGCATAAAACTAGCACGGCTTTCCATGAAAAGAACATCAAACGACTGTCAAACCTGCTGAATTCAGCTCCACCAGAAAATCCTGAAGAAACATATCTGGCCATCAGTTCGTGCGCTGCAGCTTAAGTGCGCTTGGCTTCTGCAGCAGGACAACGATCTGACACACACCAGCATGTTGGTAATTCATGTTCAAGAACCCTCCACTGTGGCTGAATTAAAACAAAGACGACTGTTGCTCCACAGTGAAGGATCCACAGTGAAGGATCCACTGCTCGTTATCACTGACTGCAGTTGTTGTCACGGTTGACACTTAGTAGCTTTAGGAGGCAATGACTTTTCCACACAGCTCCACGTAGGATCATTTAGTTGAATGAATATTTACTCAGGTTATCGTCGTCTAATATTAACATTTGTTTGATGATCTGAAAACATGTTATTGTGACAAATAAGAAATCAGGAAAGGGGCAAATAATTATCCACAGAACTGTGAACTTTACGAGATATGACTTCCTGCCAGATGTTTGCATCACTGCTACCTGCTGCTGATGTGATCCTGCCTCTGGATGGTACCAAGTTAGACTGAACTGAAGGTCCTGTGAAGCTGCAGCTGGAGATCATCTAGGCCTGCTTTAAGCAATTTGCATCGATTCGAGTGTTTCTTTTTGTCGGCCATCATCGTCAGGTGTTCAGCCTATCTGCCGCCACCGCTGTGTCAGTGTGTCATCGCAATAATGAATGTTTATCACTGGCATTGTCAAAGCATACGCAGGAAAACTGTCTGCAGGCTGCAGGATGTGAAACTTGAGCTTTGCCAACTGCATGTCAAAAAAGGCTATCATCTGATTGGCCAGGACTGTGGCTAAGCTGGACATTGACGGCTGCTGTTTTTGTAAAACCCCGTCTACATGTGAGGCGCGGTCATGGGAAGAATTTGCTGCTACACCAATCGTTCTGCACAAAGGCCCATTATTAACTTAATCACCGATCACACGGGTGTTGATGTTCTCATCAGGATGTTCTGGCGTTCACCACAGACGCTGCAGAGCTCTGTGCTGTTTGTGTGAGCTTGTTATCAGGTAATCATTGGCTCTGCTGGCATCAAACTGCCTTTCCCATCCCCTAGCTGCTCTGTGTGTGTGTGTGTGTGTGTGTGTGTGTGTGTGTGTGTGTGTGTGTGTGTGTGTGTGTGTGTGTGTGTGTGTGTGTGTGTGCGTCCTATATTTCTTAGTGTAATTATTCTTTCATTGACAAACATTAATTTTTTTGTTCACATGTAACTCATTTTTAAAGACAAACAAGAGCAACATGCAGTCGGGTACTGAGAGTGGTGTACTTCCCACAGAAGCCCCCACATGTTCCCACGGCTGTGGTTAGAGGGTAGGACGACCACAGGGCTTCTTCTGAATCACTCACAGTGCTGAAGGTGCATGATTTACAGAGAGTTTGTGAATTCCAGTGGGCCTGATGAGGATTATTACCCTTTATTGTAGAAAACAGTGAAAGCAGCTCATACCGCCTCCGACCGAGCTCAGAGAAAAACGCTCCGTGATTCGTCGGCTCGCTGTGTGACAGATATTTTCATTGAATTATAAATACTCCTGATTATTTATGAACGTGTCACAAACACCTGCTGCTTTCAGGGTCTTAATGACAACATCAATACATCTGAACCGACTGTGACCTGGTTACAGGGAATACAAAGCTAAACACCAGCTCGGTGTAGCTGTAACCAAACACATGTGGTGTCATTTGCGTACGAGTGCCCAGCTTTAAGTAATCGGCTCCCTTTGCAGGCTCGGGTTTCCCTGCTGCTACGAGGGAGAAGAGAGCAACACCAGCGTGTGTCCTTTTACATGATTTAGAGGTCATGATGGGGATCAGGAGACAGAGCGGGCTGTCTCTGTGGCCCAGACGCTGATCCCAGAGCTGCCCCTGCTGCATACATCAGCGTGGGAGTGTGAAAGAGCACTGAGGCCCAGGAAAACGCACTTGTGTGGTGAAAATGCTGTGAACGCTCAAACAGAGGAGAAAAGCACTATATCAGAACCAAGACTTGCTATATTCCTATAGTACAGAGTGAACATTAGATACAGTTTAGAGAAACAAAGATAACAGGGAAAGTCTGAAGGCAAACGATTTTAATGTGTTTCAAAGGTCTCCTTTAAGTCGTAGATTATTTGTGTACCTTGGCTTTAGGCTTTTTAGCTTCGGCCTCCTTTCCTTTTGCTTTGTCCTTTGGTTTAGGCAGAGAATCCATCTTTTGTTTGACCAAGTCGATTATCACAGGGTTTGCAAAATCTCTGGCAACATCAAGGCAGCTTTGCTCTGTACAGAAGTAAAATCGGCAGTTAAACGAGACATGGTGATTCTAAAGTGGCCATAGATGTGAAAGTGCTACGATGTAGGGTTGTAGTCAATGGGCCTATAAAGACAGGATATGAATGCTGGTACGTTATACATCGCCACAAAGGAGACCTGTAGAGTAAATGCTGATGGAGAGTTAGAGTTAAAGAGTAATTATACAAAATCACGTGTTTCCATTGTGGCATTATAAGAAAAAGGTACAAAGGCTTTGAACTACGTCACACCTCTCTTGTTCTCTGCAAGCACACTGGCACCCGCCTCGATGAGGAAATCCACACAGGACACTCGAGACGTCTCAATGGCCCTCATGAGGGGCGTGGCTCCGCCCAGGGCCGGGGCATCGACGTTAGCTCCAGCATTCACCAGAAGTTCAATGAGTTCCCGCTGCCCGGCGTACGCCGCATGGTGGAGGGGGGTCCAGAAGAACTGGTCACACACGTTCACATCAGCCCTGTCACAGACAGTGATGTCAGGGTTTAAGGCGTGTATTAGTATTTAGGCCCATTCTTTGGCTCGGATCAGCAGCCACCAGAAAACACCAGAAAAAGTCAGTTTGCTTCTGTGTGCGTGCTTTGTGATACAAAGCTAAAGAAACGGGTAAAAAATATTGAAAATATTAATTTGGCTTTTATTGTAAAGCCACAGAAAAAACAAACGGCACTGAAATCAGAACATGAACTTTCTCACCCCTTGCTGAGGAGGTACTGAGCCGTCTCATAGCTGCCAGTGGAGCACGCGACCATCAGCGGCGTCTTGTAAAACTCATCCTGAACGTCCACCGGCACCCCTTCACTGAAGGCCTGGTCCAGAGACTCCAGATCATTGGTTCTCACGCAGGAGTTCACGTTGACGTAGACCGGCGGTGGCTTGTGTATGTACCATCCTGAGTCGTTCATCACCGGATGCACTGGCGGGTGAGCCGGGTTGAATCGGAGGACGTCCGAGCAGTTAAAATAGGAGCTGATCATGAAGCTGGGTGGGCCTCCGTCTGCTCGTCGGGGCTTCAGCTCCGGTGGGAGGGTGCAAACGGGCATGGGGAGAACAAACGGACCCTTCTTCTTCTTCTTGCCCCCTTTTTTTCCCTTTCCCCCCTTTTTCTTCTTAGGCATATACGAGGAGAGGCGGAACGGTTTCTTGATGTACTTGACTCCTCTGATGAAGTCACTGATGTTGACGTCTCCTCCATGGGCTGAGATGACTGCTTGGATCCGGTCTGGTTCAACTGGAGCTTGTAGCTCCTCTAATACAGAAATAAACCTCTCTGCAGTAACTGTGTCTGATTTGTCGCCAAAGGCTTTCCACAGTTCGGCTTCATACTCTTGAGACCAGTCGTGGAGAGTCAGTGCCCAGAGCTCTGACATCTGCCCGGTGCCGCTGGGATCGCTGCCTTTTCCCTGCTTCCTCTCCGCCTTCCGGAGCTCCTTGGCTACTGCGTTGTGACCGCAATCTTTGGCAATCTGATGCGGCAGCAAACCTTCCCGGTTCTTCAGTTTAGGGTTACAACCTGACCACAGAGCAGAGGTTATATAAACACACGGCAGAATGTCCTCAGGACTGTGGTTGCAGCTATAGTATCATACCAGAGATATGCAGACACAGAGGGGAGAACACTGATCCTCCAATCTGTTATAAAAATACTGAGGAGAAGAATTCGAAATTCAGTTCTGGAGTTTACCCAGAACCCAGTCCAAGCAGTGAGGAGACGTCAACATGGGACAAATGTACTGTCTGACATCCTGATAACAGCGAATTACACAAGTCCAGCCTAGAAGTCACAAATGCATGAACGTGGGATGTTTCCAATACAAGAGAGGGTTTAATATGCGCGTTGAAGGACAGAAATGTCTCCAAATCAGCTTAAGAAACATGAGTGATGGGACAGATTTGTCCCCAGCTGGGCAGCAAACAGTCCAAAAAGACCTCTGATCACACAGGAAGCTGACAACGCGCTAAAACCAACACACAATGACAGGTGTGGTGAGCAGCAGGCGTGCACAAGCTGGTAATTATGGACAATACTTCCACGTGTGAACATGAAAAAAGCAGGGGGACTGTGTTATTATGTTAATCTCTGAAACGACTGTGCGTTTGATCATAAAACGACAGTTTGATCCATATTTATAGCAGCTGGGAAACCCCCGTGTGTGATCAAACGAGACGTGCTCGTGTATCAAAGAAACCAGAACAGAATCAGAAATGTGCTCGACTCTTCCACACGCGTGTAAATGAAATGACATTTCAACATTTTGGCAGTAACGTGGAGCGTGCTCCTTTACGTTTCCATGTATACGAACACTACTACAAACGGAGGGTAACATATTGAAATCATCGTACCGTAAAAAGGTACCGTAGAGCAGTTTTTGGAACGAACTGAAACTCCCATATTCCAAATAGAGTCCTGTTCCCCTTTTAAACTTGAAAATATTCAGTGTAACCGTCAGCATTCCTCTCACAGGCCATGCACATGAATCATTACACAGTTTGGGTATACAATACTTACGTAGCAATACCTCAAAAACACCGTGATCAACAATAATGTGACAGCCTCATGAACACGCACTCACAGAGGCGACGCCTACAGAAGGTGAGGCAGGTGCTGAGAAGACAGCAATAAGATGTGAGCCAGTACAGACGTACGGCCATCATCACGGCCACATAAGTGTCATAGATGCTTAGGTGGGACCCTGGGAACGCAGTCCAGCACCTTTGGGCTCTACGAGAGAGAGGGAGGGGATCAGAGCGACAAGCCAGAAGCAACCATGAATACATGGCCCCCACCCCCACCCACAAGATGAGCTGCTACAACAGTGCCTTAGGTAGCTGAGGAGCTAACAGGAGGAGGAGAAACAGGAGGACAAAGCCCCTGCATGGGCTAGACAGAGGAGGTGGCTGACATCAATAAATCCTACCAGAGGTTAGAAGAGCTCGGCCTAAAGGACTCCACAGAGTCATGGCGGCGCAGACAGACAGCTGCTGACGAAAGAGCACAAGGCTGCAGACGCGACAATCCTAGCTTACTGTAATATTGGGAAGAAGTCCGATGGGCGGAAAGAACAGCTGGAGATGTGAAAGGTCAAGTCCAAAGTGGTCCCAGTGGCTAGAACAGCGAGTCCAGCAGATTCCAGGCATCAGAGGTCTGAGGAATGACCGAGACGCTCGAGCAGAGCACACGTCATGGTGGTTTTTATTTACCTCGTTCAACAGTAAGTATTACGATGAGCCCTTTTTACTTAAGTATTCAGTTTGTTTCCCTGTTTGTCAAACACCAACACACACATTTAAGACTCGGAGCCGATTGCAATGCTCTGTGACCAGCTTTCTCCTCATGTACATTTTGAGTAATAGCTGCTGTGCTCTCCTCCTGCGTTTCAGCGTTAGCCTACAAGTGACATCAGACTGAAATTACTGAACGTAATGTTGATATGAGCTTTAAATATCTGCACAGTCGGGCTCCTATTAAGGCATCAGCAGGAGTGACAGGCCTCATCACAGAAGAAGACTTTAAAGAGTACACTACCTCTCTGTGCCAGGAACTTGCAGCAGTTTGCATTGCCCGAGGCAGCAGCGTAGTGTAAGGCTGTGCAGTCCTTAAGGCTCATCGCACTCATGTCTGCTGAGTATGCAGACAGCACCTGAAGCACCTGAACACAGCCCAGAGCAACACGTTAGACGAGCCTAAATCCGAGGTGCTGCTTACACTAACAGTGGGTCGCTGTCATTTTAATTCAGCTTCCAGGACAAAGTAGAATAAGACCTAATAGATACAGCTTAACTTTGCATGTTATTGCCATTTCAAAAGATGTCAGCTATTATATATGAGCAGCTACTACACCTCAAAAAAGCCCCCCATGGCAGCATAGTGGACGGCTGTGAGCCGCTTCCTGTCAGAGGCGTTGGGGTCTCCGCCCATCCTGATTATAGCTCTAACAAGCGGCAGGGACCCTGCTTTGCCTGCCTCCATCAACGCTGTGACTCCAGTTTTCTGAGCAGAGGGGAAGAGAGGAGAGGAAAGGCTTCAGCTCCAACAGACTGTCTTCAAAACGCAGGTCTCACAGTCCCTGTTGTTTACCTGGTGTGCTGCATTGGGGTCTGCCCCGGCATTCAGCATAATGAGGCACAGGGGGGTGCACTCCTGGGCCTTTTCACACATCAGCTGAAAGACATGCATCCCCTGCACTGACACGCTGTTGGCATCGGCTCCGCACTTAAGCAACACCTGCAGGCAGCGGCAGTGGCGTTTGGTGGGGTAGATGCAGTAGAACAGCACATCTGAGTCACAGCGTGGGTGCAAAAGTTTAGGAAAAGCTCATGAGACAGAAGAAGCAAGTAAGCGTCAACAATAAAGCTGTACATCAGTGTAATCAGACTACTTTGATAGCTAAGCACTTAAGACCTAAATGCTGTTTCAAATATTAATGTGGACCCTCCGTCTAATCCAGTGTTTGCAGTCCTTCGCAGCTATCAGCGAGCTAACTCTGCCAAGTCAAATCAAGCCATCTTCATTTCTACTGCAAAATTAAAAGCGAGGAAACTTTCGGGAAACTTTGCTCTGACAGAGAGCTTCCACGCTTCCAGCACCGAGCACAGCTGCTAACTGCTGGTGGATCAAACTGCTGTAAAAGGAGGGAGGGCAGGATGCTGTGTTTTACTTTCCCCACTCTGATTATTCCCACATTACTCCATATTCCTGACACGACGGATAACACAAACAGGTGTGTGTGACTACTGAAGCTCAGCCTGCTGTGAGCACTGAGGCCAGGCTGAACAAAACCCCAGGGAGAGCTGGGTCGTATCAAGTTGCTCAGCGTGTTTCACAGGAGACGATCATTAGGACTTGATCTGTAATTAGACGTGTCCATGTGGCATGACACACAAACAAAACCTCATATGGCTCTTCACACATGTGTACATACATCATACAGTATGTAAATTATGCACACGTCAGGAAGCATTCAATCACTCAGCCTTGATCTACCTCTCAAAGGAGAGCCAGTTAGAGTAATCGCTACCACAGACACACTGTAATGGGGTCATTATCACGATTACTTCAACGAGCTCCTTCAGAAGACCTTTGTGCGCTCTGATTGGAGTTGTCTGGGATACCACCTCCTCATCAATATCTAAAGAGACAAACTCTGCATGTTCATGAGCGGAAAGACGCCGCAAGCGATCCAGCTGACCTAACTTGAGATGGAAACGCCCCCATTTGGGAAACTGAGACTCAAATGAGAATACATACATTTAAAGCAAACCATCTGATACACTTGGCACACAATGAATGAGCTTCATTTGTGCAGGAACTTTTAAACAAATATGACATATTGCAAACAAAAAAGCTCTGAAATTCAACTCTCACGTGTTCCTGTGATAATATCAGCCTTGATCATTCTGCAGCTGTTAAATGCTACAAAATATTTTTGTTTCAAAACTTTATTTAATCAGAAAGCAAAAAGCTGCAGCTTTAGAGTCTCTTTGTTTAAAACGATCGTGGGATAAACCTGCATCCGCACAGGAAGCGATTAGCTTCCCAAACCTTACTTTGTAGGTAACAGTCGGCTGTTAACGGACAGACTCCCATCACATAAGTAACTTCTAATGTATTTACTTCCCTGTTAGCTGTCAGCCACCAGCATCCTGTGCTCTCAGTGCCAGCTGAAGTTGAGAAAGACTCAGACTTCTTTCTCATTGCCATAGTTTTTTCACCCATAGTCACTTTACGTCGCCAGATGTGACTGAATTTCTCTCGAGTTGCCAAGTCGTTGAAAATCACCCACTGTGTGGTTAAAGCTAAGGGAGACAAAGATAGGCATCAATGTCCCTCTAAAAGTGAGCATCGCCATTGGGCTGAGCCCTTGAAATGCCTCTGGGTTCTTATTGTGAAAACTTATTTGAATTGTGTGACAGCTGCAATTCTGAACTAGACATCTGAAGAAAACCCTGCTGTTTACCACCATATACACACTACATGAACAAAAGTGGGCCGCCTACACCTGTACCATCGGCCATAGAAACTCATGCCACGAAGCTTTAGTGTGTTTGAAATCCCGTAACTGTTCTGTCAGTGCAGTGTTGCTAAACCTACACAGAGATTATAAATAGTAATGCCTTTAGTTTTGAACTCACTTTTGCCCTCTACATCCAGGAGCCTCAGGTTGGCTTCGCTGTGGGCCAAAAGAGACACAATGGGATGGTTGCCCAGCTCAGCAGCTAACATAATCGGAGCGCGGCCCCTTTTGTCCTGCACGTTAGGATCTGCTCCCTTGGAGAGGAGGAAGGTGACGAGCTCTGCGAGGAGAAAAAGAGAAAGCAGAAACAATCCGGAGACAGATCATATTTGGGCTTGTGGTAAATTCTCAGACCAACTGGGCTTGATGCAGATTATGTTTAAAAGTAACTGGAAATACATGTTTATACCCCATGTCCTCTTTCCCCAGTGTTACTGCAGGCAGTGATTAAGATGTTTAGCAAACTTAATAACATCCATTTTCCATTGCGCTGCCGTTTTTGAGAACTCTACATGCTGCCACAAATCTCTGTGGACATATTTTCTTTGGCAAGTAATGCGGCATGCAAACAAAGACACAAAGACTAAATTCACTCGTCCTCATTTTAGGTTTGACAGCGTTTTAGTAGGTAAAAGTGATGCTTTGACATGAATTGAGCTGCAGTTTGGGGAAGGCCTCGAAGGGGACGGCTCCCGGGCCTGGCAGATCCCCGTGGACTAAATAGAAATGAAGAAGTTAAAGAATTGAGAACAAGGAGGGAGGGACGGTGGGGCACGTAAACGACAATGAACAGTTTGCAGAACTGGCGGAACCTATACAGATGACAACCGGAAGGAGCGTGTTTGGAGGCGTGGTCCCGCTCCTGAAATTCCGATATCTCCAATGAAATAACCTGTACTGTAAATACCCACAGTATTTGAGCTGAACAAACATAGCACTCGTCCAACCAAATGTGTGTGATTGTTGCAAAGGAATGAGTCTGCCACAGCCAACCCACAGGCATACATTACCTAGGTTGTTGGCTGAAACTGCCACGTGGAGCACCCCCACGCCGTCCTTCGGCTCTGTGAGACTGATGAGGTCTTCCGCCCCGAGCTGCACCATCTTCTCTATCTGTGCCGTATCCCCTTCATGGACCAGCTGAAGCAGGCGGTAGATCTGCAGGGTCTGCAGGCGGCCCTCTGCCACTCTGCTGCTCATTGTGGACTCACTGAATGCTGGTATGAAATAGGAGCTTTCTAACATGCACGCAAATATTTGGTTCTAACATGTTTTAATTGAATTACAATTTTTAGGTGCTTTCTTTTCCTCTGAAAAACTGCAGTTTAAATAAGCTAGTTGTTCATGTTACCCATGTGAATGGCGACTTTCATACAAAGTGGCCCAGTGCTTTTTCTGGTCTCTTTAAGACAAACATCACCACAGTACATGAAAAATAAAGTCACGAGTATTGTTAAAAATCTGTCAGTACAGACGCATAAACCCTCAAGCTCATCACGCACCTGCACGCAGACACGCACGGGTTACACGGGCTCCCCTTGTTTGACAGACACTTGCTGCTGTGGTCCACAAACCCAGGCTTGGTCAGCGAGAGGGTCCCGTCTGTACCTGCTTTTCCTCCCAGGCTTTTCACTTTTCTGTGCGGGCCGTTAGAAGGAAACAAAGTCGGCTCCATGGCAACGGAACGCGCGAAAATCCCGGGCAGGACCTCGTGCCCTCGGCAGCGTCTGATGCTGCTTTCAGGGTCTCTCGATAAGCTCGGCAATACTGAAATTGTCGTAAATGAAAGCGTCACCACTTTGCTTCCATTTCCCCAAATGGATTATTTTATTTTTTCAAAATTGTCAAAAGTTAATGACAAAGTTAAAATCGTTTGCTTGAAATTCTTGCAAACTGACTAAAAATAACAGATCATGTACATGAGTATTCACAGCCTTTGCCATGACACTCAAGGTTGGCATCATGTTCATCCTGTCTCCACTGATCATCTGTCAGATGTTTTCTGTTGGAAAAGCACACACCTGTATAAATCAGGTCACAAAGTTGACAGTGCATGTCAGAGCACTAACCAAGCCATGAAGTCCAAGGAATTGGACAATCCCAAACCTCCGAGACAAGATTGTATGGAGGCACTGATCTGGGGAAGGTTACAGAAAAAGGTCTGCAGTTTTGAAGGTCTGACTGAGCTCAGTGTCCTCCAACATCTGTAAATAGAAGACGTTTGGAACCAGCAGGACTAGAGCTGGCTATCAAGCCAATCTGAGCAATCAGGGTAGAAGGGCCTTAGTCAGAGGTTTTAGAGAACCTGACAGAACTCCAGCGTTGCTCCGTGGAGAGAGGAGAACCTTCCAGAAGGACAACCATTTCTGCACCACCAGAAGTTTCTCCACCAATCAGGCCTGTGTGGCTAGATGAAAGCCACTCCTCAGTAAGAGGCAAATGATTGGACGTCTGAAGTTCTCTGATCTGATGAAACGAAAATTGACCTCTTTGGCCTGACTCATGTCCTCCATCATGTCTGGAGGAAACCGGCCACCACCATCCTCACAGTGAAGCACGGTGGTGGCAGCATCATGCTGTGGGGATGTTTTTCAGCAGCGGGAAGACTAGTCAGGATCAAGGGGAAAGGAATCAAAAATGAATACAGCAATGTGCAGAGAGTCCTTGATGATAAGCTGCTCCAGAGCTCTCTGGACCTTATACTTGGGCGAAGGTTTATCTTCAAACAGGACAATGACCCCAAGTGCACATCCCAGATAACAAAGGAGTGGCTTCACTCTGTGAATGTCCAGCCAGAGGCCAGACTTGGACCTGATTGAACAGAGAGCCAAAAATGACTACGCAGCCTGGTGGGGCTTGAGTGGTTCTCCAAAGAAGGATGAGAGAAACTGCTCAAAAACAAGAGTGCTAGCTTGTAGCATCATATTCAAAGACTTTAGGCTGTGATTGCTGCTAAAGGTGCTTCAACACGATGTCGAGCAAAGTCTGTGAGTAATTATGGGCATGTAATATGTAATTATATATTTTATATACTTCCAGCAAAAATGTTTTTCACTTGTGTAGAATTTCATTTTGGAATGAGGCTATAACATAACACAAATAAGAGCACATATCTTTTCTTTGATAAGTAATGAGCATCTTGACTGTTAAGCTTTTCCTAACAGCTGCTGGAGTAAATATCCTGAACACTAGGGGTCACTGCAGTGCAGCATATGAAAGAAAAACAGTTTAACAGACTCCTTGTCTTGTCTTAAGCTAAAATTAGCCTGTTGAAGTCGAGGGAGGAGATGATAGAGGTTTGAAGTAGGAGCCAGAAACAAAAGTCAGCCCAGCTGTGTGTATTTGTGAAGGCCAAAGAAGTGCCAGATCAAATAAGTGAAGTCCAAAGCAGGCGGGGCAGTGTGTAAAACCTGATGCATACCAGCTCATTTAATAAAAGAAACCAAATCCAGATGAGAGCGATACTGTTGACGTGAGCCGTATAACATGAGCCGTATAACACTGGGTATCTGTATTTGTAGCACACGTGGCAAAACATACAAAACGTATACAGTACCATGCAAGGTGAAGTGGCAGTTCTTAAAGATCATAAAAATATGTACAGTCTGTTAAGGTTACACAATGCTTAGACACATACACTTATATTTCCACACTAGAGTTGATGACAAACATGTCCTCCTTGCAAAGGAAAACGTGTATGATACGAAAAAAGAGAAAATACACTCTTAAGCCATAATGTACAAAATGCATTATGAATCTGCAAACAAGTGTGCAAGCCATTTAAAAATATGTACAACACCTTTCAAAATACACAGTTGAAAAACAGACAACCAAAGGCAGGATGTGTGTGTTCAATCAAAGAAATAGGCTTTGTATACTTGATATAAGGATAAGTGTAGCTTCTGTATTTGTTATTGTTTGCTTTGCATAAAAACTCCAGCGTAAGATCGACTGATAGTAACAGCGACATAACTTTCACCATCTGAACTCTCACAAACGTCCTTTAGAAGAACTGTTCTTGCCCTTGGCAGTCCTCCACGTCCTCTTGTGTTTCTGGGCACAGCTAATGTCCTATAATGCTCTTATTGTTTTGTATGATTTATAAAATCCTGTGGTTTCTCCACCAAACTATCAGTGACTTCATTTGCGCATTTCCTCCTAAAGAATAGTGATAGTGGTTTGGACTTCATCACTCTGCATTTTTTCCAATACAATTGGCACTCTGCGTTGTATTTCTGGGAATTTACTTGTGGTAAGAATGAAACTCCAAGGAATAATTCAGGAAGTGTGTGTAATAACCTCTGATCGTTTGGTATGCTGTGGGTGGATAAGGGACAAAAAGCCCTCACATTAATCATCTTTTTATAAGATAACCTTTCTTTAAATGGCACCGGTGGTGCTCCCTTCCAGCTCCATGTTTTCATTCTTGAACTCTGCTTAGCTTTGTAGCTTTGAAGGATCCCTGGTTAAAAATAACCCTTTTTTTTTTATCTTACACTGGTCCTTGGCGTAGCCCCGTAGTTCATCCTCTGTCTGAAAGAAGCAATTTCAGCTCCCCCGCCCCACTTTGAGCCAACTTTCTTCCTATTGGCTACACAACTAAGGTGCCCATATAAGGGATATCCATTCTCAGTGACATAATACGGAGCTAAAAGTAGAAAAAAAACTACCTGAACCAGTTCCAAAAATGTTGGAATGGCATGTAAAATGAAAATAACAACAGAATGCAATGATTTTGAAATGTTATGGATCCATATTTTTACAAGTTTAAGCTGAAATTATTTTGAGAAAAAAACATTAGCTCTTGACTTGGTTTGCATCAGCAAATCTCAAAAAAGTTTGGAAAAGTTAACGTTACTAAAAAGAAACAGCTGGAGGAACATTTTGCATCTAATTGTAAGGTCCATTGTCTGTGACTACAGTCCGCCGTGACATCCACAAAGGCAGGATAAAGCTCTATACACGAACATGATCCAGAAACTTCTCTGGGCCAAAGCTCATTTAAAATAGACTGAGGCAAAGTGGAAAACTGTGGTTGGAAGAACTGAAATTTGAAATTCTTTTTGGAAAACACGGACGCCGTGTCCTCTAAAGAAAAGGGAAGAGGCACCATTCGGCTTGTCAGCAGCTCTCAAGTCCTGCCTCTGATGGTGTGGAGGCGCATCAGTACCTATGAAATACATACAGGTGGGAGATCAGAACGAGTTCCCACCCAGACATCTTTTCAGGGAAGGCCTTAGACAATGCTAAGCTGCATAATGCATCTATTACAGTGCAACAGAGAAGAGCCAGGACTGTTGAGCAGCTTGGATCCTCTAACAGACACCAACGGGACAACAACCCTCTCCCAAAAGTCCAGCATCTGGTCTCCTTAACTCCCAGCTTTTTAAAGATGAGGGATATAGTGATAAGAGTCACAAACATGTTTTGTGTATTCGATTGTGAATAAAAAGGTGGATTTATGACATTTGTGACACAAATCATTGTGTTCTGTTTTTATTTCCATTTTACACAATGTGCCAATTTTTTTTAATTTAATTTTGGGGGAGGGATTGGTTGTAGATATATATGAAAATATTAGTGAAAACATGTGACATTATTAGATAACCGTGCAGTGGCTTCTTCAGGATACAAAAACACACCAATGGCTCTTGCCTAAAATAGTTTTCCTTAAAGCTGTGAAACACAGAACAAACGACTGTGGTTACAAAGGACTTCTGAAATCCTTCCTGGCACTGAAGGTCAAACATAAGCTTTTGTCTTGCTGAATAGATCCAGTCCAATAATCTGCATTTCTCAGTGGCACTGTCTCTTGGACAAATCAGAAGCTCTCACGCTCAGGATTTTTACACATCCAATCAGATGGTTTCGTAGAGCAGCATCCCACTGAAGATGGTCAGAGGTTCGGAGGAGTAGGCCAGCTTCCCAGTTACAAGGTCGATACAGACCGTGTCCCCTTCCTCCATGGGTAGGATGATGTTAAAGACAGCTAACGCTCCAGGGATGTGCTTTGCCTCAGCCATGGGCTTCTCCAGGCCTTCAGGCTGATATCCGGCCGAGTCTGCTCGGGCCACACCAGTGTTGGACTTGGACAGCACTGCCTCGATCTTTATGTTTTTGTGGCCTGTCAGGATGCCACTGAAGAAGTACTTCCCACGCACAGGAGCTGTGAAATAACCTGAGGGACAGGACGAGGTCATAATGACTGACTGCAGACACCAAGTTGAAATAAAGAAAACCTAAAACTATTGAAACGTCCGTTGTAGTGAAACTCACCTGTTTTGGGATTGTAGGCGTTATTTTCATTGACAAAGACTTCATTGAACACTATGGTTCCCGTGTTCCTCATCGGGCGGGTCATGGCGGCAGAGAAGGAAAGGCGTGGCACGTGGGCATCGGAGCCTGGAGGACCTGATGATAGAGCAGAAACAAAGAGCAGGTGTTACCGTGGATTCGAGATCAAAGAGTTAGTCGCACTTTGATCTGCTGTTTGATAAGAACACCACATACCCTGTTCCCCTCTGAGACCTGGAAAGTAAGATGAAAGACAACAACAGCGAGTTAGACCCAGCGATACCATTCCTCATGTTTATATTGTACATATGCAACATGTTAATGAAGAGACATCAAAGATGCACCAAATACGTCTGTTAATACACGTTTATTTATATAAAAAGTAAATTCAAACTAGTAAGAAGCAGAAGTCAATTTATGGTATTCGTCATTACTCTGACCTAAATTTACTCTTCTGTACTGAAGTTTGTGTCCCAGTGGGAGACGGCTCACACATGTGCCTTGTCCCATGGCTGGGTCGCATTAGAAATTCATAGTTCTATAGTTTATGTTTTTTTGAGTGAAAATTTAGAGCAAATCACATTCTACTGCATTTTAGTTGGTGTGATGATTTAAGATTTCAATGGTGATAACGTTATTGTCCCCAATGGGAAATCGATTTGCAGTATGTCCATAGAGAGATATAAACAAACAAACAAACAAACAAACAAACACACACAAAAATAAAAAATAAGCCCAGAGAAAACTACCTAAATTTGATCATCTAGTTGAGAATAATGCCAATTATCAGCCAAATAAAAATGATTTGCTGCTGCGGTGTTAACAGATTGTTCAAGAAGCCTCTGTTTGGTGAAAGGTTTTACCAGGAGTCACATCCTAACGGTACAAATGCACATTCCTAAATAACATAGCTAACTTTAGCTAGCTTGATTAAGCTTAACTTCCATCTTTTTGGCCTAAGATGATCACTACTCTGGTTCCAACACTGGGCCTACAGTATTTACCTGGGGGTCCCATTGGTCCCTGTTCGCCATCTCTGCCCTGAGGTCCTATCCTCCCTTCGGGTCCCATCGGACCCCGGGGCCCTTGCTCTCCTCGGAGCCCAGGTGGACCAGGTGGACCTGAAGGAGTGCAATGTTTGGTGAGACAGCCAGGAAACACTCCAGTACCAGTAACACTATCCTTAAAGAGAACTCGTGGGACTTAGCTTTTAGGCAGAGAGCACCATTTAAATCATTTTATGACAACTGCCTGGAATCTTTCTTTCATCTATTTTTCCCTCAGTCCAAACGTACCTCCCTTCAGTTGGGAGCAACTATCTCTCGACCAGCATTCAAATCCCACGCCATCTGCCCTCTGTGACTCACCCTTAAAGTCCCGTGTTTTGAATCTGTGGAAGTCTCTGACCAAGTCGACCACTGAAGAGTTCAGCCTGTGTATGTTGGAGTGGATGTGAGGCAGCTGGACGTTCTGGATATTTTCAATAGCATTTCCTTGAGAAGTAACTGTGACATTGAGTCCATTAACAGAGGTCCACAGCCCAGACACGTGTCGGTCCAAGCCCTCCTTGATGCCCTCCAGCTTTCCAGAAACCGAGTCGAAGCGCCCAGACACTTTTTCGAGGTTGGAGAGCCTTCGATCTAGGCCGTCACTGGACCTCCGGCACTCCCCGATCTCAGTCACATGGTTGCTCCTGATTATTTGGATCTCTCTGCCCAGATCGCTGAATCGAGTGTCTGAGTCAGCGACGTGGTCTGCCACGACCGTTTGCAGGTTGTTCACCTTGAAAAGAGTGTTGAAAGTTCTACTATGAAAAGACAATTTATTCTCCTACGGTCAGCACATCATCTGTCAGAAAACCCAAATATCTGTAATATCCTATTTTCATAACTGTATAAATATTCTATGAAAACAGTTCCAAAGGTAACCACGATGCATTTGGAAATTTTTATGAATTTCTCTTGTTTTTTATTGAACTTCTGTTTTCTTTTGTGTGCTTTTGCATCATTTTCTGTTTGCTGGTGTTTTCTTGACTTGCAGTGCATTTGAACTGAACAACTGCGCAGCCCGCCCAACACTGCTCTTTCTGTTTTTCCAGGCAGTTTCCGCTGCTATGCCTGCTGATCCAAGCTACCAACAGTCACACTGATATAGCCTCCTTGTTTTGGTTCATTGCTTACTTTATAGCCACTCCACAATGCAACGCAGAAAAAGCCTTTAGTGGCTTTAAAAGGTTCACATGTCAAACAGATGTGTGCATAACTAGGCTATTATCTGCATCACATATTCTTACCTCAACGATGATATTGTCCTTAATGTGGGTCAGATCTGTTATCGTGTGCCCGTGTGTCTGCACAGTCCTTCCCAGGCCCTTCAGAGTGTCATTAATGGAGCTAAAAGTATCCATGACCTCAGCCAGCTCTCCTTGGATAGACTTCAGATCCCCTCCTAATTTTCCACTATGTACAGTGTGACCTTCCAGACGTTTCTTTAGATCATTTATGTTGGTTTTACACTGCACCGTGCACTCCTCCACGTCCTCTCTGAGTCGTCCCACCTCCTCCTGGAGGTTGGAGCAAACCTGAGAGCAGACAGATTCTCCCGAGTCGACTTTTCTCCGCAGATCCGTCAGTGCCGTCTGGCATCTGTTGAGGCTGATCGTGGTGGAGTTTTTAAATGTGAGCAGGTCCTTTTCTACAGTGCTGCATATCAAACACTCCTTAAAATCGCGGCCCAAAGTTTCCACTTCAGTGAAGATCCTGTTGAAGTTCTCGCCATCCTTCCCGGTCACAGCTGTTATCTTTTTCACATCAGTTGTTAAGTTAATCACTCTCTCAAGCAGCGAGTCTCCTGACACCGACAGGTTGTTCAGCTTGGTGTTAAACTTTTGGATCTCATCCTGGTTGGCCACAACCCTCCACTCTAAAGTTTTCACAGTTTCATCACTTGTTCGGTCTCTTGCGTTCGGCCCGCAGGTGTCTCTGCACATGTCTGTGGTCGATGTTAGCCGTCTGTCGAGGAAGGTCGTGATGTTCTCCAGCTTGCTTAAACGTCGACTGTGGTCCTTGACCGTGTCTGCAAGAACAGCCACATCCAGCTCTACTTTACCGATCTTGTAGCTGTGGTCATCGAGCTGAACGAGGACCGAGTTTCGCAGCTGAGTGACGTCTCTCTGCACAGTTTCTTTCATGTTGTTCCCGGTGTTAGTACACCTCTGCTCCGTCTTCCTCATTGTGGTATTCATCCTCTTTTCCAGTTCTCTTAGCCTGCCGTTCAACCGGTCCTCTGTCACTCTTCCCTTTCCTCCACCCGTCCCGAGCTCCTTATCCAGCCGCCCTTTAATAGCGTCACACTTGTTTGCAGTGGAGGTGAGTCGGACTTCGACATCAGACAGCCTCCTTCCCAGCTCGGTGACTGTGTTGCAGCAGGCCTGTGAGCGCTCGGTCTCGCTGCGAGAGATTTCCAAGCTTTGCCTCAAGTGCTGGTCTATGGAGCTGATCCTCTTTTCCAGGGCTGCGATCCGGTCCCTGTCCTGCTGCTGCTGGCGCCTCATGTCCTCCACGCCGACCTGGTGATAACGAGACATACGAGACATAACCGTCATGATGTCAGGCTCATATTTTTTCAGCGTCCTTGAAACTTTGATTTTTTTGTGATTTCTAAGGGTTTCAAAGGTACATTTTCCTGAACTGTAGGTTTGCTTTGTTGTTCTGCTTCTCAGCAGGAGTGATTGTATCTCTATACTAATACCATCTGTATTACTTCACTCTATAGGAGAAAAGCACTGAGCCATCTACACACCAACAGGAAAGCTGCGTAGCCCTGGAGAGTCACCCCACGAAGCCCCTGGTACAAAGTGTTTGTGCTGATGTTTTATTATTTTTATTGTTTTATGGATCACTGTTTACTTAACACAGGCCAGGAAATCAAGTATGGGATGGTGGAGGTGGGGTTTCCACGACCAAACCCCTCTTTCATCTTCTTATCAAAGGTTACAGCGCTCCGTTAAAAGGAAGGACGTTCTGATTCAATATTGTTTCCCTGTAAATATCACTCGTTGTGTAATATTGCAAAGAATTTTTACATATATTATGTATACAGTGCAATCTGAGGCTATAGTAAAGATAAATATTTTTGTCTTGAGCAACCATGTTTGTTTACTTCATCCAATCCCAGACTGGATCCTGTAACTAGCTTTTTTCTTAAATGATGTCATCTGCTAACAAACTCACCATCAGCAGATTTGCACATCCAGCTAAGCTGCAGGTGGATGTGTAATCATATCCTACTGCAGGGGTAGGCAACTCCAGGCCTCGAGGGCCGATGTCCTGGAGGTTTTAGATGTGTCCATGACCCATCACAGCTGATTTAAAGGGCTAAATGACTCCTCAGCATTTCTTGAAGTTCTCCAGAGGTCTGGTAATGAACTAATCATTTGATTCAGGTGTGTTAACCCAGGGTGAGATCCAAAGCCTGCAGGACACCGGCACTCGAGGCCTGGAGTTGCCCACCCCTGTCCTACTGACTGAGATCACAGCTGGCAAAAACACAGACAGTAGAAAGTGAGGCTAAGCTAATGCGTTAGTGCCTTAAACCTGCATTCTATCTGAAGACCAACAGGTGGCGACAGCTGTGGCTATAAAAAGACTGACGTAGGCCTGTGGGTCAATGACTTTGTGCCTCTGTAAACACTTTCCTGCTTGGTTTATGGGCTCATTTACTCTTTTCGTGTCATACTGAATAAAAAAGTATATTTACAAACCTTCGTCATTCCACCTATTTTTCTATTGTGCGAAAGGCTTTATAGCCTTGTTTTGAAACAGGTGCTATATAAATCAAGTATCAGTCAGCACGGGGTGGTTGGGCTGACAGCTAGCCAAAAGTGTCCGAAGCTTCCACACAGGAAGTGACTAACAGTGACATGGAGACCATGGGCAAAAAACCTGCTGATGATGTAAAGCGCTCAGGCTAAACTTTTCTCATTTTTGAGGTAAATACATTCGCTGAGTGCCAATAAGAGCAGAGTGTACATACGGCGACAGACGCAAGACGATATAACGTCCTCTAGTTTACGCAACAGGTGTAGGTGTCATTGTAGAAGCTGCCCAGTGTACTAAGACAATCGCCCTGCTACGACGCTTTGTATGCAGCATTTTAGGTCATATGTGCTCAGAGTGAAGATCTGACAATGCAGGAGCACCTGGGACAAACAAAGGAGTGGCTTTGTGCTATGGTGGGCGCAAGTGTGGGGCCCTTTATGTGTCGACGCCCACAGGGAGCCATGACAGCACACGAGGCAAATGAAAACTCACTTTATCTGATTTATGTTGAATCCCAACAAAAAAACGTAATGCAGCTGGTAAACTGTTTCCTTATTGTCGCTGCACTTTTCTCATCTTTTTCTTCAGTAATCCTTTTTTACTGTTTGTTTGTGCAGCGGTTTATGCTGCAGCATGGGGCCATTATCTTTTACTGCTTTGGGCAGAAGAAATCGCTTCCCACAGGGGCAAAGGCATGAACATCGAACTGCTAGTAAACGAACCACAAGTACGCCTTCATGTCTTATTGGTGGTGGGGAAATAATGGTGATTGTTGCCATATTGATATAATTATGACATAATGAATGAGGACATATTGGACTTTACCTGACAGGAAGAGCAGGACAGAGACACCCTCCTCTCCAGCTCTGTCAGTATCTCTTCCTTTAGGATGTTCAGCTGGTCACCTCCACCTCCTCCTCGGTCTGCTCCATCCAGTTCATTACCTCCTCCATTCACCAGGTGGTTGTTGATCGTGAGCAGCGTCTGATCATGTGCCTAAACGACCACAACAGTCACAGAAATGAGCATCATCCATGCTTGCGTGCACAAACAGCAGACTTCTGGACAGCCGCAGTTACCTGTGTTCTGTTATAGAGATGATCCAGCTTTGTCTGGATGCTGTTGATGGTTTCCTTCATGTGTGGTTGAGCTGAATCTGCAGGGACAATGGCCCCAGTCAGCCCGTGCCTACGAGATAGAAACAGTTTTGATTCCCTCGCGTGTGAGAAGTTTTCATCCACTCCAAAGCTGAGGTATATCTCCAGTGCAATAAACAGGAATTGAAAGTGTGCCGTCCATGCGTGACCCTAACAACACTTTAGTTTCTTTATTTCCACTAAACAGCGTTTCACTAACACTCAACTCAGTCCATGAAATAAAGCGTGCACGTGTGTTAAAAACAACAGTGACGTACAGCCTCTGGTTTATGCCATTGATGGTGGTCTGCATGTTGCTGAGGTCTTTGGTCAGGCCATGAATGGTGTTCTCCAGCTGTCTGATCTTCTCTGTGTCTCCTGGACAAAAGGAAAGGAAGGTGTGAAATGTGCTGCTTAATGCTGTAAATCTATTTGCTAAATGTCTCGACATGTTTTTCAGTCAGCTACTTATACTGACTGTTTTCATGTTTCCAGATTTGGACCATTTTGCAGAAACACACAGCTCACTGAGGTTCAGTACGTGTGACGCACATAATACGGCAGCCTGAGCTTCTTTTTTTAATGTTATGACCATTTGAAGCAGTCGTCCTTTACTTTATCAGAGGCCACACGTCTTCTTTCATTCTTGAGGTATCAAAACTCAGAAGATAAAGAATATTTTATGATTTGTTTGTAATTTCACCTTCTCCTCCCCGCTGCCCACCACCTGTGTCCGCGACACCAGTCTCAGGTGTCCCCTGTGGTCCACTGTGGCAGTCCTCCCCGGAGTAACCATGGCAACACCTCCACTCCATTTCTGTCACCATCTTGTAAGCTACTTTATATCTCGGTCTCCTGTACGTCCGATAGCTGAGGATGAAAAAGGAGTTTGTGAAACGACATCCAGATTGGTGTTTTCACTCGTCCGACCCCGTGACCCTTTCATCTCGATTGTTTTTAGTTTGTGTTGGTCGTCTTTATAGTGTCCCATATGGAAGAGAAATAGAATAAACTTATAAAAGACTTGCATCAGATGTGGCCTACTTCATATAGTGACTCATATAAGGCTGATATGATTTAGTCATGAACGTGGCCACTTTCTCAGTACTTTCATATATTCTTTTAGGAAGTATCCAAAACATACAAGTTTCATTTTTATAATTTTTAAGGATCTTATATCTGTTTTCACTCTCTTTTCATACAAGTTTCACACAAGACAGATACAAACTTTATAAGATTTATATTTATCTTTTCCATATGGGGTGGCTCAAAAATTGTTTCATTTTCTATGGCCAGATTTAGCTTTATATTACTCTTTTTTTGGTATCATTGTATGGAGTGTAGAAAAGTCAGGATAGATTTTAGAAAAAAATCTATAGGCATACATGTATTAGCCTGTCAGCATGCTATCATCTGTGTTTGGTTTCAAGGTGCAGCCATGCCTGAGTACAGCCTCACAGATCACTAATACAGCACCAAACGTTTCTGCCTTCAAAAACTGCAGCCAACTTGTTCCCGGTGATGACACTGCAAGATTTAATATTTGCAATGTAACCAAGTCAAAGACCTGCAGCGGCCCCTAAACCCTGCATGAGACATCATCATTGTGCTGTACACTGATATTCATGTGCAAAGGTCATTATATGTGAGGAAAATCACAGCAAATCATCTACTGATGATGAATGAGATTACAGGGACTTTAAATTCCCATTTTCCAAAGGAACTGCACTGAGCCAGTACAAAATCTCGTTCTTAGAGCATTCCTTTGCAAAAAAAGAAAAGCATGTTTTATTTGGAAAGCTTTGCTGGAGTCGTATCATTAATGTGCCACTCAGCTCTGCTTCTGAAGAGGTCTTATTTGCAGTCCTAACGCAATAAATAGACCAGAAATTGGCCAAAGCACTCCATAAAGATTTACCATCACAGGCATGTTAACAAGCCGCGGCTGCAAAAGTTTTTTTCCTTTCGTGACTTTACTGTAGGTAACACAGAAAAAAGATTTCGTCTTCCAGCTCCCTTTTCTGTGAGCGTGAGAAAAAAGGTCCTCGTAGAAGAAAAACAAAACAGGGCTCGAAGAAATGGGAGCAAGAGCTGGGCAGAGTTAGCAAGTGAAAGTGAGAGAATCATAAAAGGAAGAAACAGAGAGCAAGAGAAGATTGTTTTTGCAGGGTAGGAGACGAGACTGCGGTGCCTGGAACTCCTGTTGGCTTCATTCTTAGCATAGCCCAGGTTTAGACTGAGGCCCCTGGCAGGCATCGGGATCAAGCGGCAAGGCCAGGGTTAGACAACACAGTGAAAACTTCAAAGGAGGGAAAACATCAGCAATGCTCGATTAATGTTTTCTCCAAGTATTACATCCACGACTGGAAAACCCATTTAGCGAGTCCTATCTCTAGTAAATGTGCTCCGTTACTTGTAATAGTAGATATTCACCCGTCTGCACCAAAGAGACTTTATCACTGAGATTACCCAGAGACCAGTACGGAGCTGCAATCATGTGGAAGCCCAGCTTCAACCAGGCGCCCTCCTGACCTCGTGGTTGAAGCCCGGGAGACAAAAGATTGAGAGAGCTGAGTGAAGTCTACAGACAGGAAATAGAACAAAATGATGGATACAGGGTGCAGGACTCCTGCGGCTTTGAAGACGGCAAGGCTAAACTCGGGGTAGAATCCGGAAACACGGAGACGAGGCATAGATACTCACGCTACTCGAGGACACTGTCCCCAGGCACAGCGCTGGTAGTCCGGCTTGATGTACGTCTCCACGCCATCCTCCATCACGCAGCTAACCGTGCGCGTCACCACATAAGCGCACCAGTTCCTATTGAAGCAGGGAAAAGGAAATGGCAGATGAATGAGTGTGTGATGGCTATCGGTTAGCTCAGAGTTTCGAGTCAGGCGTTAACACAAACATAGCACCTCGCCCTCACTCCAGTTCTGCTCTACGTTCCCTGGCACAGAAAACAGGGAAGGAATGACAATCAAAACTCTGGTCACACATTGAATGTGAGTCTCCACTGTTTGGAGTTTTTGTAGATTAATATCTCAGACCTTAGACTTGCAGTTATTGTTCTGTGCTGCACTCCAGGAAAATTGGTGCAAAAGTCAGATCATGTATGATAAGTACATGAATTTAACAATGACTGCAACACACCAAGTTCACTGCAGTATTTATACTGCATCTCTTTGCAGTAAACACAGAGTTACATTTATTCACAAATGCCCAGCATAACATTTATAAAAGCCTGTCAGATGCATGATCTCTTTCCACAAATCTGAGAAGTCGTGAACCAGGGAAAGTAACTGCAAAAGTAAATTAGATTTTCTCTGCAAACAGTTTTCAGTTCATTACATCAGTTTTAAAAAATGAAGCAATACCTTCATAAACCAATGAAGGTAGATACACTGTAAATGTGCTTTAAGTATGAAAGCGCCTGTTTGCGTTTTTCCTTACAGATAACAATATAAAAATAAAAGAAATATTCATTTCAGATCTGGCCCACATACCTCAAAGGTGGCCCAGATTTGGTTTGCCAAAGGTGGCCCACACATGGGCCAGCAGCAGACACGCTGCTGGCCCTGTGATGGCCCAGAACAGATGTCAGCCTAATGTGTACCTTAATCGACCCATGTAATAACTACATGTGCCGGAACATAATAGTGCAAAAGTAACATGACGAAACTCTGCTCAGACAGTGAATGGACTGATTCTTATATAACACTTCTCTACTCTCACAGATTACTCAAAGTGCTCCATACAGCATTCACACACTCGCTCTAAGCTAAGTGCTTCCTAACTACATTCATGCACATTCACACTCTTGACATCCTGGAGGAGTCAGGGATCGAACCACTAACCTTCCGATCAGTAGGTGACCTGCTCTACCTGCTGAGCTACAGCCACCCAGCGGCAAACATGAGTGAAACCTCACTGGGTTTTGGATAAAGTGTACACTCACAAACCTGTCAAACCTGCGTTTGAAACATTAGCTACCATAGCAGTATAGTATTGCAACATGACATTTGGGTCTTCTACCTAAAATAGGAAAATAAACAGTGTCATCATTGCCAGACCTGGCCCACATCTGGTTGACACACACTCTGCCATGACACCAGTCACTCAGAAGTGCCAGCTTGATGCTGGGCCAGACCTGTTTTCTATGAGCCTGGGCCACATAACCCAAACCATAATCGGCCCAGATATGGCATGCCATCACATAGACAGTGCCATCTACACCTGGCTCGTATCTGGATGACATACCACTTACTATGCCAGAAGCCAGCCAGCAGTGTCAGCTTGACACCAGATCCGGGCCAGACCTGACTGCTATGTGGGATATGACCCCCTATGAGCAAGCACTTCGGCAACAGTGGGAAGGAAAAACTCCCTTTTAACAGGAAGAATATATAACAAAATATAAGAGTAAGAAAACGTTTAGCCTAGTTAAGCACATAATGTTAACCCGGGGATGCAGGTCGCTTCGTCTAAGCAAACAAATATCAGCAACATCAGTTTCCAGTTTTTCCAAACATAACTATATTTCCTGTCTTTGTTAACTTTGATGTTCCAAAGCTACAAGCTGGTTGTGCTAATACTGGGTTACTTAGTGGACTTCACACAAGAATCACACAAAAAGCTGAAGTTAGTTTATGATAGTAACCTCACTGTCCACATGGTGTTCTCTCTGGTTGTTTCACTGTATTTGAGCCTACAGCAACTCAGTGCACTTAGGTGCGTAGACATGGTCAACATGACCTGCTAAACTGCTAAACTGCTAAACCAGACAGGTTTGATTGGGATTATCGCACATGAACACTTTTTCTGATTTTTCTGTGATCAAATGTTAATGTCAGAGAGAGTGTCCAGACTACTTCAAGCTGATAGAAAGGAACACTGCTATCAGCTAAGAACAGGATCCTCAGACTACAGCTGGCACAGGCTCATTAAAAAGAAGATTTGAAAACCATTGCCTGGTCTGATGAGTCTGCATTTCTGCTGCAACATTCAAACAGAGTCCAAATTTGGTGTAAAAACCATGAAAGCATGGATCCATCCTTCCTTCTATTAATGCGTCAGGCTGCTGGTGATAAAACTGCGTTTGATGCCACTTTGGGCCGCTTACTACGAACTAAGCCTCATTTAAACAACCATCCAATTATGACCACACCTACCCATCTCCTAATGGCTGCTTCCAGCAGGAAAATGGACCATGTAACAGAGGTACAATCATCTCAAACTGGTTTCATGAGTTCACTGCACTCAAATCCCACAGTCACCGGATCCCAATCCTACTGGGTCACCTTTGGTGCAAGAAGACATTCACATCATGGATCTCAGCAACTGTGTGATGCTGTCATGTCAATATAGACATGAATCTTCAATGAATCTTTACAGCACTTGATTGAATCTATAGCATCGAGAATGAAAGTAGTTCTGAACGCTAAAGGGAATCTGACCTAATGTCTGTGAAGGTTCTCAGTCATCATCGTAGTATAAGGAGCTTGGAAAGCTCCTTAGAAGTTCAAACTGAAGGTGAAACATCTTCAAGCAACTTAAAGAAGTCCAGACGCTTTTCTTTCCAAGCTCCTTAGACCAATCTGACCTAATACTAACAAGGTGTACTATATATGGTGCACACACGTGTCACTGCTGACAGGGTAGCCCTCTGATCAACCCTCTGAACCACCGATTCCCACCTGTTCAAGGAAGCACGATGTTCATTGATCCTACAGTACACACATGGAAAACCACAACACCAAGCATAAAGTGGCTGCAAAGAGCAAAATCACAGATCAACAGCAGCATGCATCTAGAGTTATGTTTCCCGGTGAAGTATTCACTCGCGTCATGTACTTCCCCTCCTTCACTGAGCCCTGAGGGGACTGTAAGTAAGTAAAGTTTATTTATTAAGCGCTCTTCATAGACAGGCCGTCACAAAGCGCTGTACACAGAGATTAAAATAAACAGACAGTTAAGTAACAAAATAGACAATATACACAATATAAAAGGTTAAAAGTAAATAAATAAGTAAAATAGTAAAATAATACTGCAGCTCCTAAGAGCTGGTGGCTAACTTTGTTTGCCAGTGACTTCAGTGGAAACAGCTGCCCGCTGTGGCTCAAATAACACTGGCTGCTTAACTGAAAAGAACTTTTCACACTAAATTAAATCCAATGTTGATAAAATAATGCTCATTATAGCAGCTTTCTAATGCTAGGTTCAGGTTTTAACTTAATCCATACTTTTCACGCCAACTCAAATATTAATCCTAAAATAATTCCCATGAAGTGGACGGTCAAACATTTGTTAAAACAGCAAAAAAACGTCCCCATAAACATGCTTTCATAGCACGACGCTCCCACACACTCCCACAGTCTGCAGGCTACTCCGTTTGTCCTCGTCTGCCTTATCGCCCTTGACCCTCTGATGTCTCTCTTGATAACGGCTGCAGATAGATTTGAGACACAGACGTCCTTCAGTCACTTTCTATCATCATTTTCATATTACCCACAATCCCCATCTGCGGCTATTTCTCCAGTGGTCATTACGGCCAATTAGTGTCACTCCCAGAGTCATCTACGCAGAACTATGAAGTGTTTTATGGATAAAATTTGGAGAACACAAGGAGCTCCTTCATCCTGGGAAGTCAGTCAGCAGCTTCAGTCCCTCTTCTGTCTCGTCCTTTCATCCGTCTGTCTGTCAGTCTTCACGTCTGTCACTTTTCTCTCTGTGTTACCGTCTTGTTCAGTCTCACACAGGTTTTGGCACCCGAGCGCCTCTCTGTCCATCTCTGTTTATTATCTGCTACTCGTCTCCTTTCCTTTTTTCCTCCTCCTGTAGCCTTCGTTCTCACCCCGTAAACTGTCCCCCTCCTCATTCCAGAGCTTGTTTCATTGACAAGAAGAGTTTATCATGTTCTGACCCCCATGACCTATTACCTCTCTTCATGGGAAAGTGAACTAATTAGTTGTCAGACTGCTGTTAATGTTTGTTGATCTGAAACATAACATATGCTACAGATGGATGGAATCAACCACATCCACACCTTAAACATGTCAATTTTCAAAAACTTTACTTATTGTTGGAGCTTTTTCCCAAAAGGTTTTCCCAAAGTTCTGGAGAAAAAACTGTATCTGCTTCGGGAAACTTTGCTGGGTCAGGACATTTGCAAATACCCCATCAACCTGATCGCGGTGCCAAAGCCTGTGCGTTACATACGAACGCTGAGCCCATCAGCTCCGTAACATATGCCAAGGTCGCGAATCTGAGACATCCACTTCATCCATCCATCCATCTTCATCCGCTTTGTCCGGGGCCGGGTCCCGGGGGCAGCAGCCTAAGCAAAGAGGCCCAGACCTCCCTCTCCCCAGCCACCTCCTCCAGCTTATCCGGGGGAATACCAAGGCGTTCCCAGGCCAGCCGAGAGATATAATCTCTCCAGCGTGTCCTGGGTCTGCCCCGGGGCCTCCTCCCGGTGGGACATGCCTGGAACACCTCACCCAGGAGGCGCCCAGGGGGCATCCTTGTCAGATGCCCGAGCGGCCTCAGCTGGCTCCTTTCGATGTGGAGCAGCATCCACTTCATTTAATTATAATCAATAAAAACAGTTAAAAACAACCGTTGAGCATAATTTTCTCTTGCAGAAAGCAAAGAGGTCCAGGTGATGGTTAAAGAAGCACCTCAGACAACATTTTGGTTTAAATTCATGACGTCAGTCCAACAGTGAAGAAAGGACAGGAGGGCGGGGGCAGAGCGAGGGGAAGACATGCGGTAAAGGATGGATGCTCTCAGCCGTACGGCACGTGGCCGCCCGCTCAGCGCCCCGAGCTTTAAAGTAGTTACTGTTACTTTTCACTGTACACTTACAAAAAGGCTTTTCAACAACTTCTGTTGAGAGTAGAAAAGTTAAAGCACACAGGGATTAAAGTTTCATTTAAAATGGAAACAGCCTGTAAGATTTGTTACTCTCTTTTTTAAATGGGACTTCTTTATGTTTTCTGTCCACAATAATAGATGTTCATAGACGTTCATGGCTCTACGTGACCGATTAGGCTGTTGTTAGTTTTGTTTTCACAGCTTCCCTCCTCACGCAGCCACAAACTGACCTGTGTCTGTTCTGTCTTCTGTTAGGTGCATGTGTAAACCACTCACTCTACAGCCACGGTTTACTTAATGTGATGACAGATTATCACTGACATGTATGAGTGGGTCAAAAACAGTGGTTACATCTGTTAAATCCGCCTGTGATTCCCCCTCATTAACATCTTTTCGGATTGGCTGAAGGGAGCGTCCTAACGTTCCCTCTGATGTGTGCTATGATGTTGAATTATTATTTATAGTGTTCCTGCGCACTGTTTTGGTAGAGCAGTGGCTTAATGAAAGTGAGCTCTGTGGATCATAACCATAGTTTCCTGCTGACTCGATGCTTGATGTCAGCTGAAGGGTGAGAAATTTCATGAGGATAATACATTTTGTTTCAGTGAACACAAAAAGTATTTGTTAATTATTTAGATCTTTAGTGTCTGTCTGTGAAGCTTTTGTATCTGCGTGTCAATCGAGTTGATCCCATAGAAAATAACTGTGCAGATGTTGATTCAACCTGAAATAACCCAACAGCTGCTCTGACCTCCGATCTTTGTGTCATCCTGTGGCGGGTTAGATCGATCAGTAAGGCATCTAACATCTAACAGCATGTTTCAGACAGAGGGTACCACAGCAAGCAGAAAAACTCAGACGTGCTGTTGAGATTTTACTTCTTTATCTCATATTGACACATCTCAAGGATTAAATGTGTAGTTAAACATCTTTAGACTGAAAGAGGAGTTTTCACTGTTCGTGGTCCTTCATGTAAAAGGCTAATAATACATGTGATGGTTGTTTCTCTTTTCACCAATAAGACATGGAGTTTGAGTGGAGGGGTTATGGGAAAAACACATGAAATATTGATGGCAGTTAAAGGCCGTGCGCAGAAACTTGTGGCTTATTTGGTCCGTTTACAGCATATCACGTTGCCTCACACTGATGTGAAGTGGTTTCTAGCTTTCAGCCTGGAGTCGGCACCGCTGAATGATATTTGGCTGAAATCACCCAGCGCCCATGCGTCCAAACAGCACTGGAGCTGCCTCTATATGCTTCCACAGATGCAGCACAGACACTCGTGTGATTTGTTCCACTAGCTGTGCATTGCTGTTTTTAATATATTACATTTTCCTCAGTTACATTGTGTTTAATGTCTTTGTAAAACTCGGTCTGGTGGTCGGTTGCACTGCATTATGCTTCGTGGTGGTTTGCTGGGTTACCGCTGGTCTTGCTCTCTTCTACTTAAAATGACTGAGAAATGGGAATCGAACATGTTCATCAAAGCAAGAGTAAAAAGAGAGCGTTTCAAGTCACACAGCCGTGGTTAATCGTCACCGCTCATCCTCCTGTTCTCGCACTTTAGCTGACTTGTTTTCGTCACAGGGATTCAGTGGGACAGCGCTGCCGCTCACTGACAGCAGATAAAGCTTAGAGCTGGCAACACCCCGCCCGATTTTCTCTGACAGAGAACAGAACGTCTCATATAAATAAACGTAACCATCGATCATTTTTTCACTTCTGAGCAGACACAGATGTGCAAACACGCATTCGTATCCATATACATCCAGAACTGCCTCGATCTGGCAGCTTTCAAACACTTAGTGTACACACCGCCCTCACTGTGGGCTCATTTTCCAGTCTTTCCATCATGGGATGACAGCCGTCTTTATATTTGTCAGATGATGACGAAGTCTAAGCGCAAAGCTCATTGAGTGCATGTCTGTCCCAAAAGCAGACTTTGCTGGATTTGTTGAAGTTTTCAGGCTCTGTGCTGCATAGATGACACATCTGAAACGTTTCAGCAAACCCGTTTTCTCCTCTCTGGCTAATCAGCATGAAGTTAGGCTTTCTCAGCCGTAATCCAATAAAGTCCCAATAATCCAAACGGCTGCAGAGAAATCACTCAGATGAAAGTGCACTAACTAGACTTGGCATCTTTGCCCATAAGTGTGAAACACAATTGCACGCACACTCAGCTGTGCATTCCTAAACAAGCACTAGCACACGCACAAAGGTAGACGCAAACCTGAGTGTCACCTGCTCATTCTTCACAAACACACATTACTATTGTGAACATCATCATTAAAATCACTGCTCAGAACATAACACGGCAGGAACACGTGTTCCTCCGTGGACACACCGTCAAGACCGTGACGTATGGATACTAAAATACTTGCTTTGGATTTCACAGTGCCGGTGTTTGGACAGTGACACGTTTTTGTAGTTTTGCCTCTGACCAGCACGATGGGGGACTTTAAATCATACAAGCAGGATGTGATTGAAGAGCCAACTGTCAGCGTTATTTCAGGCCGTTTAACAAAATTGCTCCATTAACTGTTCAGCATTGGCAGATGTTTTTATACATAGTGCCCCATTTTCAGATGGTCGAAAGTAATTGGACAAACTAACAGAATTTTAAATAGAAGGAATGGTTTTAATATTTGGTTGAAAGTCAGTGAGTGAAGTGTAGAACATTTCCTCCAACGATATTTTTCTCTTCCTTCTATCTGCTACATTTCGTTTGTTTCGTCTTTCCAAAAAGTTGTGTTTTGTCCAAACTGTGTTGGCTCTTTTCCGTGAAGGCCAGCCTGTGCTTCCTGTTCCTGGGTGTAACCAGCGGTTCACAACTATGAACTTGTTTTTCGTAACCAACTAAAGATTGTCGATTTGATCGCTCCTTAAGTTTTTGCTATTACACTCATGGGATTATTTTGGATTTAATGATGGGCATGTTCACTTGCACTGACATCTCCTTCAACCTCGTACTGAGAGCTTGAGTGGACAGTACCACCAAAACATACCAAGTTCAACACTCAGAATCAGCTCCAGACCTCCAGGATCTGCTTCATTTACCATTAGAAAAATACAGTAGCAGGTTTCGCCTGGACATAAAAGAGCTTGTCGGTCAGTCGTCCAGTTACTTTTGAGCTACTGAAAAAAACTGGCTTTGTGTAAAAATGGCTGTAGTTGATAAACTGTCACAGTCGGGGTGTTTGCGGAGTGGACGCAGAAGCAGACACAGGAGAGAGAAAATGAAGGTTTAACAAAAAGCCGTTTATTTGGCTGATAGTAAAAAACCACCAAACAAAGGCGAGGCGAACTGGGGCAAAACTAAACTAGAAACTAAACTGGGAGCAGCTAAACTTACTATGACGACTAAGACATGAGACATAACATGTAAACTGAACAGCAGCATGCAAAACTTTGAACATGAAGTAAACTAAACCTGCCAAGAACACGAACACGAAGAGTAGAAAGCAAGACTCTGCGACCCGATGTGAAGTAAACAGACGACCCAACAATGAAGAGAGGAACACAGAGGACACATGCACAGAAGGGTAACAAGGGAAGTGGAAACACCTGGAAACACAGCTGATACAAGTGAACACGACGCCACAGGGGAAGCAAAACTAAACACACCGAACATGGAAACACAAGACTTTCAGACAAAACAGGAAACATGGAAAGACGTAGACTGTGACAACACAGGCTTGACGACGGGACATGGAACACGCAGACATGAAACGCACAATAGACAGAACGATACACAAGGAGAGGAAGATAGAAACAGGAAGCAACACATGAACAAGGGAGCATGGATGAAACTAAGACATACTAATAATACACTAGAACTTACCAATTACTCTAATAAATCATGAGGAATCAAAAACAGTAAATAAACCTAAAATGCTGGTCACAGTCCCGCTGTCATAAACAGCTCATGCATTAGTTTTGTTAATGTCCTTGAATCAGAGCTGAAGGTCTACACGAGGGCTGTTCGATATAACGATATAAAAACATTTATCGTGTCCCATCACGCTATCGTTGGTTTCGTGGTGTCGTAAAATAAACTGTTTATATTAATATTGTTTCATCGTTTGATGGTCACTGTAGTGGCTACATTAATTTCTTAAAGTAAACCTTTCACAATAAAGCTTAAGATCCTGTTGAGACTTTTCAAAATAAACTGAATCATGTGAAAGAGTATGCAGAGTTTATGGATGAGAAACAAAAAAGAGCCGTCAGGTGCTAAAAAATAAACCTTAGACTCAGACCTTGAAAGGAAACGGCGGCCGTTACAACTTGTGTCTAAAAATGTGTCGTTGCATGCATCGGTTAAAACACTCGACTCCAGCTACACGACGCCCAGCTGGAAACACTTCAAGTCGAGCTGCCCGAGATTCACAGAATTTACAGAAAATGTTACATTTTTGTGATTTATATCGTTATCGGGAAGACAGATGTCTGATATCGGGATATGGTCATATCGCACAGCCCTAGTCTACACTTACTGAAGCTGACCGATTGATCCAGCGTGATGGCATACAGAGGCAGAGCTACAAAAAAAGTGTGTCACTTGCCAAAATTGTACCAGTTGGATTGTATTCACATGAATCCCAGTACGCTGCTGTACTCCCAAATTAAAGTGCACAGCTGTTGCCAGTATTGAATCCTTTTTCTACAGTTTGCTTACAATAAACATGATTTACGCTTTACTGCTGTTAATGCATTTTAATGATGAGAAAGCTTTCCTTTCTTTGCTTCGATAAACTAATAAAGCATTAAAAAAACTTGGATTGTTTCCGAATACTCACATCCCGTTAGATAACTCACCGACTGAAACTCTAAACATGTCTAAGAGTAAATGACATTAAGACATTTGGACTTTGGAGAAGTTTGTAAAGCTAAAAAGCTAAAAATCTGAGTTATTACAGGCAACTGAGAATTAAAGCGCTCGTGTTTGAAATGCACAGGTCTCCATGTATGGGTCTGTACTATTGCCTCCCATCAGGGGCCATTCAGCAACATTTCCTTTACTATATCAGCTCCACAGTATAATACTGCACATGTGCAGAGCAGTTCCTGCACATGCTTCAGGATGTTTATGGCTACATTGTGTATTTTCAGGATGCTTGTCTGACAGTAGTAGATAGAGCCAGAAATGTAAAGCTAAAGTACAATGATATTCAATCCATATTCAAACATCTATTGTGCTGTGCAACCAAACATTGTTAAACCTGCTGAACTGTAGTTGAAACTCACTATGTAGGCTGAGTCTGTAGACGCTTTCCTTGTGCCAGTGCAAGTGGAAAGAGTTCAAGTGGAAGTGGACAAACTGGTTCAGGTAATTACAGAAGAAGGTGTGACTGAGGCTGGGGTCATGTGGAAGTAATCCAAATGGACACACAGAGAAGGCATTTCAAAAATCCACATCCATTTATTAAATTGCATTATGTAACCTTTTTTTTATCATAGCGCTAAAAACCCTTTAAATCCACACATTTGTATCAGTATTTCCTGAGCCGCTCCTTCCCTCAGACACTGTCACATTTACAAGTGTAACTTTGTTCTCACAGCTTTGAACCATCAGCAGTAACAGAGACTTCTGTCAGATAAGAGGACGTACAAATGCAGCTCTTTGGAGGTGTTCATTGCACAAACAGTATTGTCTGGCTTTTTCTTTTTCGAGGCAGGAGGTCATGTGATGAGCCGATTAGTTTTTATTGACAGTTGTAATAAAGAGATTAGCGATGGCACACTGGAAATGTTCTGGGATTGAGAAACTCACAGCATCTACAGTAATTTCCATCACCTGTCGACCTGCCGGACGTACTGCAGAAAATCAGCATCTGCATGAGAAAGGCGGGACAGGTTTTTTACTTCATTTCAAAAACTAAAAAAAATGTCCAAGATTTTCTCTAGCAACTTTTTTTAAACACCCATTTATCGGGGATTAGCTCATAACTCATGTGGTGGCACAGTAAAGTCGGGCCTGGGTTCAAAGCTACCAGCTGTTAAATCACAAATTAACTTTGACTTTTGTGGAAAGCTGAATTCAATTTCACTTAAAACACTAAAGCTACAGACCACAAAACCAAAACAAAATACTGAAAGGGGCTAAAAAGTAGAGTAAAGGTGAGTAAAGTGAAGGTGAGTATAAAGTTACTTTAACATGATAAGACATACCTGCTGCCTTGCCGCCTTAAGATGTTGCTGATTTCTAAGGATGAACCAGGAAATTGCTTAGAGTTTGTAGCTATGAACAAGTGTTCTCTTGTAAACAGTAATGTGAGTCATTGTTACCAGAAGGTTAATGATTATAGCAGCTTTAAGTCAACGAAACGGGAAAGCCGCGCCTTTGCAATGCAAGAAAGTAACCAAACGATTGGCCTTGAATGCTGGCTTCACATCCTCACATCCACGTCGTCAGTCTCCCACAGTCACAAACATGCAAACTATGCCTTCATTAGCTCTCTGGCAGACACAGAGCAGGGAATCTTTGAACGTATGCGTCTTGTCTTTATATACAGAGCTATAACTCAGCGTGAGTGAAAGTCTTACACCTGCCTGAACCTTGCTTTAATGCCCAATAAATTTCAGCTCCCTGTAAAACAGCAGACAGAAACTTCACAGCCAAGCAGGAAGTTGTGATCTGACATCTCTACCCACGCATTCCAGGTTCATTATATTCAGCAGCATCACTGCATGGGACCTGCACAGAGAACGTGCGGGTAAAGTAGAATATTCGCATCGAATGAGTGGGCGGAAGAGGGAGTGAAAGAAAGAAAGGAGTGGGCTGAGGTTTAATGCTTAAACAAAGAAATCCTTTGGCGGCGTCTATTGTTGAGGAATCTTTCACTTATCTTCAAGGAGAGGCCTCGACAGCAACCTGAATGAGTGGGTTGAAAGGGGTAGGCTAGCATTTGAACTGTGAACCGGAGGTCGAGCGTCCCTATGAAGTCCTTGTACACACAGTGAAAGGCACACGGATCGCCACGGATGACTCGAGTGCACTCACTCATGCTTGAGCGATCCCATTTGGAGAGGCTAACGTACAGAAAAGGCAGGCGCACGCATATTTCCAGGCTCTGCACACGTTTTACTGGCACGCACACCAGGACGTGCGTGACTATGTAAACTTCTCTCTGATTGTTTAGCCTGACGGTCACCAAGATATACTGAGAATGTCTAGGATTCTGCCATTTGCTTTAATATTATTGCTAAGACACATCAGCATTCGGAGGTCTGCGGGGGATTTTTGGTGACCCACTTGAATTTTAGCCATTTATGGAAGCGTGCGCATTTAGAGCATAAGTGCTCAAAGCCTTAAAATCACAGTTGCCCAGAATAGCAAGGTAAAGCTCTCCAAGCTGTTTGTAGTACAAATGTCCTGTCATGGCATCCGTGACCCGAGTCGAGGCTCATAGTCTCAGCTGTTGAGCTGTGTGGGGGGATGTGATGGGAAGAAATCCCAGTCTTTATAACTTTCTGTAGGTTTATGTAAACAAAGGACGGCTTCCTCATATGTGATGCGCGCTGAAACTATGGTAATTAGGTTACAAAGGCTGTGCCTGGAGAGCATCCCTGTTCCCACATGGCATTAGCATATTTAAGGAGATGTTTTTTATACTGACCTAATTAACAGGAAGCAGAAAATACGGATAAAGTGAATTTGAGCGCGTTCCAAGTTTTGGTTCAATAGGAGACAAACAGCCTGATCCACCGGCTGCATAGTGCAGCGTTAAACATGTTCTAACTGTGCAGTCCTATTAAATTTACAATGAAGTTTACGCCCCTCACTTCTGAGTAATTTTGTGGGTAGATGTGTCATATAGATGGGTGATTGTTAGGGAAATATTACACTGACAGAGATGAGCTGGAGCTGATCAAACACGTGCCAAAAAGACAAATAGAGGACATGCTAATCACTTCTGTGCCAGTCAGACAAATCAAATAATTATGTTCTTCAATTCTGTTGCAACAAGAGTTAAAGTAATAGCCATGCTTAGTGCAAATTAGCAGATGTTACCATAGTAACATGCTAAAACTAGAAAGCTCATTGGAGCTTCTTAGCTGCTGCTTACATGAGATGATATTTAACACAGTCTTCAATTTAAACTGTCAACGGTTGCCCCAAAGTGCTTCATATTGGTAAACGGCCTAAAAATCTACTTGAGCATTCAAACAACATGTTACGTTCACGTAACCACCGAGATTTATGCACATTCACAACACTTCAGAGCAATTTGGGGTTCAGTATCTGACAACAGTCAGTGTTGTCTTGTGTTGTGGGTGTCAGCCACCAGGTTTAAATAAAGATAACCAACACATCAGCCCGGTTCTTAGTCTGTGTACAGATCATTGTCCATTCACACTATGGATGCTTATCAGCTTTGATAAAGTGATACAAAGCAATAATATCTGAGTAGGCCTACAGTTGGTGATTTTGAGATTGGATTTCAGCCACACAGACCGTTTGCCCGCATACAGACAAACTCACTCAAATGTTACAGGTCGACAATTCTTGGACTACGACAGAAACGTGAAAGCTTCCTGCACCCATGCCCCCTGATTCTGCACATTCATATGCAAACATCTCTTTAACAACACTGTTTACTTTTTACCCTGAGAGCGACATCAATTTCTGCTTGGAATTTCATCGCAAGTCATCCAAAAGTTGTTGAGACATTTCACTCAAAACCACAAATTTGAACTCCACGGTGGTCCTAAAAGAAAAAAAAGCTACCACGAATGCTGAGATCATTCAGCCTGTATCAGCTGGCAGGCATTACCATCCACACAGCCAAACTTAAGCACTTGAGTGTGTGAGAAATTCAACCCCCTCATTGTTTAGTCTCACCGTGCATTAAGATCGGCTGAGGGAGCACTTTATGAGGTGTTTATAATTTATAAACGAAGAGCACAAAGTGTTGGATCACATGTGGGTGAACAACAGTTGTGAACATGATATTTTGGGCTAATGCTTAGTTGAATCTAAGGATTAGTTCCCTGTAGATTTATGCAGATGTGGTCAGTTAGGTTTTGCATGCATTGATGTTAAATAAAGAGGACTAGAACCACCGAACGCTGCCTTTAAACTTCTGCGATGCTTAATGAACGGATGCTTGCTCAGACGCAATTAAGACAAGCTAAGTTGTGGACAGCAGCTCCCACATTGCTGAACAATCCGAATCTGCTCCTGTTTCCTTAATAATTCCTTAAACAGAAGAAGAGCGTTCTAAACAGAAAACCACAATGAGAAGGTTAGAAAGTGAAACAGAGTCTTGTGGTTCTGCCGGTAACTTTTGGTCAAGAAGCTTTTGGAAATTTCACATTTGATTCATTTTTCAGTGGATCCTTAAACCTTAGGCCCAGAACAAAGAAGCCTTTGTCATTCAGTTATGAAGGACTGACAGCAAATCTCGGTGTTTACGACTGACGTTTCAGTTCAGCCACAGGAGTAAGTACCAAAAACCATCAGGGCTCCGCATTCAAGACTTTTGTTCTCAGTGTCATGTTTGAGGACACCAAAATAAAAAGTTTAGACTTTTGAGTACGGAGAGAGGCGACCGACTTATTCCAAAGCCATTTGCTGCACAGGGAGGTACAACAAAGTTACACATTCATTTCATTTTGCTCCAGATTACTCCAGTGTCTGAATAAGTGTACAGTGCATTTGTCTCCCTTTGTGACCCATGTATAAGGGAACCTAAGTGTGATAACTAACAGACGGTGACAGTAAGCATGTTCTGCTCCTTGCTACCCTCCAGTGGTGATAATGCCTCGTCCATCAAACTACCAACGAGCCAAAACAGGTCTGCAGTCCACCTGCATCCATCTCCAACATCTCCTCCGCTCTTCCTCAGTCAATATCTGCAGCTTGGAGATTTTGGCAGGAGATGTGTCAGAAAGCTCTGGGTCCTCCTGATCCCGCAATCAAACCTCTGCTGGATGTCTCCAGTTCATACCAAAGCCTTTGCCGCTTTTGGAATACTTCACACATCTGTCAAAACAGATCACTTGAGTTCAAACAGATGTCAGAGGGGCAAACTGCACCGTCATGGGCCAATACATTCTTCTTCCTGATACGTCACTTTGTGTGTGCGTATGTGTGTGTCCATCACAGGCCAACCATGGTGACTCCTTCATAGCCTGCTGGTTGCAGCAAAAGGAAGCCTTTTAAGAAGCAAAGCCCCCCCTCTGCCCCTGTCAGTCTGTCTTTTTTCTTGTCTTGTCTCCCCTCCCTGCCTTGTTGTCACTCTTTCACTCTCTTTTGCCATGCCCGCTTGCTTGGTCTCACTCCAGATAGCCTTTTATACCACTTTTTCTACTCCTGCAGAGACAGAGAACGTTTTATGCCTACTTGTCTCCGTCTGATTTTTTTTCTTTTAGCTTCCTATCTCTTGCTTCCACTCGACCAATCAACTCGTTCTCCATCTCCATCTTGTGTCCTCCTGTCTGTGGTTACAGCTCAACTTGAATGCACACGTGAACAGCTGCTTTTCGTCACAGACAGCATCAGCAGCACAGAAACCTGATAGAAACCTCTGTCGCAGGAGCTCAGCTCCCAGAAGCTTGGCCTATCCTGCCGACACATACACACTAACTACAAACACATGCAGGCCTCGAGGCAGACCCACACCACATGTGAGTGCAGTGAACCTTTTTATTCACACACATGTGCGACTACCTACATCATCAGATCAGTTCTTTATTCATCCATTTACAGCCGTACAAGTCACTCGCATTGTCTGAGGGGGTCGTCCACACACGGGCCCCTGAAGGAGGCGATCAATTACATGCTAATAACAACCTACGGGGTGGATACAGGATAATAAAAATTATACGCCCACTACCAATATCATTGGCCGGGTCTGAGCTGGGACGCCATCAGTGACTACTAAGCAGCTGTCTTAGGATCAAAACGGGAATGGTGCAAATCCAGCTGAACCAGCAGTTCTGAAAAATGAAGCCAACATGAAAGGTTAAAAAAAAACTAACAGAATTACAAAGCATGTTTACAGGATAGAACAGACGGGTAACAGACGTCTCCGAAAACGTCGGAGCGCTTTTGAAAATATGCGGTGTCCTGATAAACTGAGCAGATATTTGAGGTTTACACAGCTACATTCTCGCCTGAAAATATGTTAAACGTGTATTTTGTGACCCAGAAAGAATAATAAGAGTAACATTAAAACTAACTAGCTGCCGCCATTGTTGGAAACTTAACAAGCTCCAAAGCAGAATGATAAATCCTCCTCTGACACTTGAAGCCTGTGAGAGATTCAGGGCCTCCTGAAAAATTTTCACTTGGGGATCTGGAACAGTAAATGTCTGTAATTCCTATAAGCTCTGTCCAGCTCCGGGGCCCCTGAATCATCACACTCCACCCACCCACTCACTCACTTACTCACGCTTTATTCCCGATTCTCTGCTGCGTAAGAGACTTTATCACCAATAACACATTTCATGTGAAAATGAGAATTCAGACCACGTGTGAGCTGCTTATAAACGGCCCATTCATCTGATGCTTGAATGGTTTAAACAGATACAAGCAAACTTTAAACAGTTGTTGACTAATAGATTGTTGCATCCATGAGTTCATCCATGAACGGACCAGTGGGGAAATTCACAGGTCTCGAACCTTTCTTTGGAGAAGAAAAAATAACAAAGCAAACTTTTTTAACCAAAGAGTTTAATTTGAAACTATTTTTAGGTAAACAAACGTTTTAAACTGAACGAGTCACAGGTTGGTGATCTCTGCGCGCGGTGGACCTTACCTGTGCCTGCTCGCCGCTCTCTGACCCGCTGGAACTGTAGACTCCGCGTATCCCAGACCCGAACACACACGGGCTAGTAAGAAGGTAAGCAGGTAAAATAAATGCTCCATCATTAAGTCCAATGTAAGTCAAAGACAAATGAAAGTCATTTAGGTCCAAAGTCTCTCCAAGAAAAAAGCCCGCTGGATCCGTTCAGTGACGCACAGTCGGTAAATGCAGACGCAGAGCCATGACTTCACAGGATGATGAAGACCCGCAGAGTCCAGTCAAGTGCATTTCAGACGCTAAACTGCGAGCGTGCTGGAGGCAGACTTCCGCTGAAGAGCGAAGGAACAAGAAGCAAGTTTGCTGAGCTCAGTGAGCCCCATGCCAGCTCCCTCCCTCCCTGCATGCCCCCTACCCTCCCCCGTTTGTCTGTTTCGCTTTGATACTCAGTTTACTGGAAGTGCACTTCGCTTTCTACTCTGCTTCCCAAGTGTACTCATGTCGACGTGCGTGACGCTTTTCAGTGTGTTGTTATCTTTTTAGTAAGTAGTAAAGTTGATTTATTAAACGCTTTTCATAGACAGACAGTCACACGCACAGAGTAAAGTTATTTTTAAACTTTACTTAATAAACGTTATAACCTAAATCGTCAGAATACGAAGTAGACTCCTCTGCTCTCAGGCCCTGCGCCAAAATCACAGTGTAAATATAACTGTGGATAAACTGTATAGAAAAGATGGCCATAACTTATCTAGATGGATGAGTTAGAACAACAACCTGTCTCTGAACTATTAAAACCGCCCAAAAATATACTTTAAAATGTGTCAGTTTGGACACATTTCAAAGTATATTTATTTTAATATGTGCTCACGTTAAAATAAATCACACTGAGCTAAAGTCAAGGCTCTGAGGCATGAAACATGCTTATTTATTTCTGATATTGTCCCAGTTACTTATTTTACTTTGTTTTACACGCTGTAACTGTAAAACTTTTAGTCTCATCTTTTAAGCCAGCCTGGAATAGAAAATCGATTAACTCAAAGTAAGGATTTTATATCGTAGGCTGATGTCAGATTTCAGTCTGAGAAGCAGATGACATCGAGCGACTCCAATCAAACGCACACAGACAGCAAGTAGTCGAAGCATTGTGGATATTCTTGTGCTCTCTGAGCCAAGAGAGAGCTTTTATTCATGCCATGATTTACGCTGCTCTTCATTTCCTGCTTCAGTTCTCTTCCTGCTATTATACGTATCCAAAGTGGGCCAACATGCCCAACAGTTAAATATAGACGGCTGCGATCTCAGCAGCTCTCCTGTGAGTGACACGGTGTCCAAAGTCGGTTTAAAAACAGTCGTTTTTATTTGTACCGTGCTTTCAAATGTATTTGGAAACATTTGCTGAACTCTAATTGTCCACACTCTGTGATTCAGACGAAAGAGGGGGGAAAGGACACACTGGCTGTCATGGTCCGTGGGAGTACCCGGAGGGGTTTTCCTTCTGTGGCTGCTGAGCCATCCCTTTGGGGCGGAGACTGCAGTGCTTCACCTGAGCCTCTTCTGCGAGCAATCAGCGGGAGACCTACTTAAGCTGACTCGACTGCTTCTCCTCGCCAGTTTGTTCTACTCTTCTCGGTGGTAAATGACGTTTGCCCTTCGTGGTTTTCCTCGTGTGATTTATCTCTTGGAGTAATTTCTGTCTTCCCTTCATTCCGTGGAGTTCCAACCCTGGCTTCACCTTACTTGGACAGTCTCTGTCTCCCTGCCTGCTCACCCGCCTGCCCTCCGAACTCCACGCTTGAGCTTGAGACCCTCCAGACACTTTCCACGGACCTCTCTCCCCTCCCCTCAGTGATACTAACCCGGACTGGCACAGTAAGGCAAACAATTCTCCAGTTTCTAGTTATCAAGCTCCAGTTTTCTCTTCAGACTATAGCTCCCTCTCCCTCTGTTACAGAAAATTCTCTCCGACCTCTTCCCCATTCCTGCAACTAGCCTTATTGGGCCTCCCTCGTCACTTTAGGTCACTGTTCCAAATAAATATCGCTGTAAAGCATTCCTCGCCCGTGTTTGTCTGCGTTTTTGGCTCCACTTTCCTCGCAAACCTTTCGGTTCATGACACTGGGTTTGTTTTTCGCGTTTGGTTATTCATGTTCAGAGAGCCTCGAACAGTTTCTGTGTCCTGATGAGCAACTTTTGTGAGACTGGTTGTAGGAGGCTGTTTTCTTTCCCTGGAGTTCTCTTGGTCTGTTGGTTTATTTCTTTCACTCACTGAAAGCTGTGCATCTCCTCCACTGCTGCCACAGAAGAATGCCCAGCTCAGCAGCCCTCCCATCAACCCACAAATGAGATCAGCTCTCCCAGCTGCGCTGTTGCCGACTCCCCACTGAGAGCAGAGCCAGGCATGCTGAGGAGCATAGACCATAACAGGAACATGCAGCTGTACCTGCAGCTGTATGCATGATGATAAACGGATAGTTGGCAAATTAAAGATAAACTCTGCTAGGCCATGACTCAGATATATCATTGAAATACACCCAACAGTGTTAGGAAGCCAGGTGTGGTACAAGCTGATGCATGACTGCCATGCTTGCCCTTTTTGATGTTTTCTACCAAGCAGCTCAGCATCCTCATAAGTCAGAGTGACAGTTAGCAAAGCATCTGCTGGGCTTGTAAAATTGGCCATTGCCCAGTTCTAGCTTTGTGAACTGGATTTCCAGCGCAGTGACCCCTGACCTACGCAGATCCATACCAAACTAAATTCCTTCCAAAGAAACGCTGGAACATATTTATCAGATTGGGAAGTAGTGGCCTGTGTTTAGCAATGGTAGAGCCACTGTACTTTATTCCACAGGCTCATGGCTCATTAACTGCTGCTGCAGGCTGTAACATTGCTACTGTACCTTTCAAATGACCTGTTGCTGGTGTGAGATGCAGGCCAGCCTGCAGTCGAGGTGATAAGAGTGAGAATGAATGAGCGGCCTCACAAACCACGTGGTGTGTGACACAAGCCAGATATAAGAAGAATCTGAACTCGAACTAAATGACGGGGAGCGCTGTGAAAAAGACGTTCATCATGTTGGAACGTGCAAAATACATCCCTCCCTTTGTTTACAGTGAATCTTAAAGAAAGGGATTTTTCTGGACAGCAGACACGGACGTGGTGACGCCCTGTTATTTTCAGACAAAACCCTTAACTTGCCTCCTTTTCTGAAGCCAAACTTTCCCAAGATTAATTGGTAGCAATTTCCGAATTGCAAGTACTAAGATGATGAAATTAGTACCAGTTGGAATTTAAAAGTGCAACAAGTCCACGAGTCAACTGGAGACAGGTGTTGCCAGCTTATCTACTGCACATTTTTAACACTTAAGCTCACTGTGGAGTGTTTGCTGTGGAGTGGACTCTACCCTTCACAGAGAAAACTAAACGAGACAGTAACACAGAAACCTCTTACTGCATTTATTTTCATCGCCATAATTAATGTGCTGGTTATTTTATCTTATACATCTAAGAATATACAGAATATGTGCTCTTTTAGTGCTCTGAGCTAAATGCTAACAAGAATATGCTAACAAAGGAGAAATCTCCGGGGCTGAAATGTTAAGTCGGCTCAGAAGTGCCAAAAACTGCGGTTTCTCTAATGACTACTAGACGATGACTCCAAAAACAAGCCAGGCTCCATCACCCGTACGTGTGCTGACGTAGAAAGGCCCCAACAGCACACACATGGTGAAGAGGTCCAGTTCTAACAGAGGTTAGGCCTAACACAGAGGCTGCAGCTACAGCTGGCTGAGACTTGATTTGTATGGAGTTAGCGATCAAATAATAACATTTTGTTAAGTAGACTGGCCAAAAATCTTTGATTTAGTCTAGGTGAAGGTGTGTGTGTGTGTGTGTGTGTGTGTGTGTGTGTGTGTGTGTGTGTGTGTGTGTGTGTGTGTGTGTGTGTGTGTGTGTGTGTGTGTGTGTGTGGTATGCACTGAAAAGCTTTAAACTTTTAGAGAAAAAGATTTCCAGAAACATCAAATGAGAAAATAAATAAAATTCACAACTGGAAATGAAGTAACAGGTCACGGTTGAGTATTGTAGGAATCAAAGTCTTTTTTATTACCACAGCGATTGCTCCTGGTAGCCTTTAAAAAAGAAACCAGGTTTAAGCCGTGGCTCAGGGGGTTGGGAAGTGCATCTGTAAGGTCGCCGGTTCGATCCCCGGGCTCTCTGTCCTGGTCATTGTGTCCTTGGGCAAAACACTTTACCTACCGCCTACTGGTGATGGCCAGAGGGGCCGATGGCGCGATATGTCAGCCTCGCTTCTGTCAGGGCAGCTGTGGCTACGACTTTAGCTGCCCAGTGTGTGAATTGTAAAGCGCTGTATGAATGCAATCCACTATTAAGCCACTTGGCTTAATTGGTCTTAATTTACCTGAAAGCTTCAGTCATTTCTATCTTCAAAATGTGCACTAGCTGACCTTACATTACTCAATGAGAGTAACTATTCTGAGTACTTTGGATTACTTAATATAGTACCATGCTTTTTACAACCACATGAATGTCCTACTGCTGTGTGATTTATTACTATTACTGAAGGTTACTCTCCACACCAACACCAGCTAGATGTTTAAACCTTAATATAAATGAGTAACAGTAGGTGGACATTAGGTAAGGCTGCACTTTTTGCAGCGATCTTGTGTAGAAAACAGGTCTGTGGCTCTGAACCGTAGTAAAGGACCTCTGACTTTGTGTCGGGCTCGTAGCCGAAAACTAGCTTTACTTTGTTGTCTGGGTCAACTTTGCTAGCAGAGACAGAGAGAGGCGTTGAAAGGCTGCTTATTGTTTCGGAGGAAAACACGAACACGCCGTACAGTCGAGTCTTAACAGCTTACTTACAGCTGGGCTCGTCAGGCTCTCTGTTTGGCTGCAGTGGTTATTATTATATTTACATGCTTCCAGCTCCCGTTTCTGCTCGATGACAACTCGTACTTTTCCTTTTTCTAAACATGTAACAGAAAACCCAAAAACCAAGTCAAATCAAGCCGAGCTGACTGAGCAGGAACTAGTGGACGGGGCTGTAAGAACGTCGAGCGTCTCCACACATGTCAATCCAAAGAGAATATTTCCATATCTGTTATTGTGGAGCCATACTGATAGAGATAGCATCTTGATGCTACTTTTTTCCCTCCGGGGTCACGAAGCTTGACCTTTCTCTGACCCTAACACTGTTTCTATCGTTCATATAGACCTAGAGCCAGGACGCTCTCCGCCATCTGCTGCTGTGGCAGCCGTTCTGTGCGCTGACACGCTGAAAGTTGCTGATGAGCCTCTTCTTCTTTCCTTCCTCACATTTTGCTTCGTTTCACAGGAATCTCTGGCGCTTTCATTGGTTTGTGTGGTTGCACTGTGAGGCTGCCTTTGAAAAATGTGACTGGACGACGCATCTTTTCCTTTCCTGTGGTTTTAGATTAATTGCATCTTTCTTACAGAAGAAGTTTGCACAGGGATGTTCTTGGATAGACTGTGGAGCTGTGCGGCGTTCGCTGCATGGGCCGTTGGACTCTTGACCAAAGCTCTTTGGGGAGATTAACATTCCTGTGGGGAGGGGGGACCACTGCATCACTGCCATTATAAATAGGCAAGATTAGGCCATACACAACAAAACGAACAACAAGCCTCACTGTGGTAGAAACACACAATATGTGTGGATGAAGGCATTGTTCCTATAAACAGCTAGTATACAAGCTGGTGTGTGTTTAGAGAAAAGTGCATTCGGTGCTTTTCTGTCGCTCCCATTGTGCCCGTTTCAGTTTTTATCAACTCCCACCGCTTCCCTCAAGTCTTTATCGAGACTTTGTGTGTGTGTGGTTTTGACCGGTGCATGTTTCTGATGCTTTGCAGCTGCCATGTTGACATTCTTGGTGGCTTGGCCTGCATTTCACATTTGTGCAGGTCAGAGGATTTTGTTTGCCTTAACTATTATGGGAGACCCCCAGTTGTTATTTCGCACTTTGGAGGAACCTTTAAATGCCTCTTCTAGTGTGGTATGCTCTGCTGCACCAAAAGGAGCCTCGGGGGAGGCGGCTCTGGAGTGCATTTCTATGAAACTCTGGACTCGCTGACTGAGGTTGTTTCTTTGAAGGGTTTATACCCCCCCAGGCCGTTTGTACTCACAATACAGACTGGATTAATATGTCACACTGCTTTGTGTGTACAGCAAACATACAGTAGTACTAAGCAAACTCACACACAAAGTGTTCTTCATGTTGTCCAGACTTTACACAAACAGCAGGAGCCACTGTTTCCGAAACTTATCTAACCTCCAACAAAAAGTCTCCAATCTCTGAAGTTCACCTCGAGCAGAGACACGAAGGATAGAAATGAACATGAGCCTGTTTGGATCGAGCGGGAGCTCCCGGCTTCCATCATTAGGAACGCTGTCACCCAGAGCCACAATGTCAAAAGCTCAATTTAGAGGAAAACAGGCAGCGGTGTGTTCACAGTCCAAATAAAGTTCATGTGAATATCCATTCCTGCTTGTTGTGGCCGTCCCTCACTTACTGCAACAAAAGCTCGATAATGTTGAAATTTCAGTGCTGTCGTGTTAACGATGGCTCACATCCTCCCAGGATTTCAGGATCGTGATCAAAGAATGAAAGCATCGTAAGGATGATGAATGTTGTTTCATTTCTTTAATCCTGCTGAGTTTCTGCTAACACAGCAATAAAATAAAGCACACCCTGCCAACCCTCTTACCAGTATTCACAAAAATCAGGAGTTATTGGCCATTTGCTACTTTTCAAAGAAAAGACTCAACACAAAACCCGTTCAAGGTATTTTAAAGATACATGAAAGGATTCTGCTTGAAATAAAAATCTCAGTCAAACATCGTTTCCCCCCCAAAAAGTTCTGATTTTCAAAAGACGTGCAATCAATCGCTGTCATCCACCTGATGTTTCGCTATGATGGCTAATCGAGCATTTAATGGAACCCATCCATTCAACTCAGGGGGGCGGGGCTTATCCCAGGGAGGGTGTGGGCGCCACTCCATTGAATCAGCAGCTAACCCCACTAAGAGCATGTCTTTGTACTATTGCCTGAAACTCAAGTACCCGGACACAGCGCGATCATGTCAACTCTGCTCCATCAAAGCTTTTTTCCTTATTTTCAGCCATGTTGGATGTTTATGGGGTAGATTGTTATACAAAGCACTGCTAAGGTTTCAGACTGCTCCAAATTAATGTTTCTTTTCTACACAAGTTGATTTACTCGTACGGTCAGCTGCTCCCAGAGTTGTAGTTTAATCTTTAATCATTTCTCGTGAGTTTGCTCGTTTCAGTTTAGCTGTTTGAAAATGTTTAATTTTAGTTTTTCGTAGTGTCAGCGTTAGTTTTATACGGAGCCCCGCAAGGGACATGGGAGGAAAAAACATTAAGACGGACTTTTGCGAGATCTCGCAAAAGTTCATCGTAATTTTTTTCTCCCATGTCCCTTGCGGGGCTCCGTAGTCTTAGTCTTTTTCATCATTAAGATTTAATTGGCTTGAGTTGAGGAGGAGACACAAACACAGCCTTAGGAGGCCAAAGCTAGTGCCCTCGTTGTGCCAGTCCCAAGCCCGGAAAAAAATGGGAGGGTTTTCTCAGGAAGGGCATCCGGTGTAGAAGTGCCAGATCAAACAGGCAGATTCATCCGCTGTGGCGGCATTAGATTTGTGGCGACCTCCAGGGACAGCAGGGTGCAGTCAAAGTAAGTAGTTTGGCTGAACAAGTTGGGAATGGTATTACAACATCCATTCCCAGTAAAGAGTAAGAATTCAGTTTGGATTTGGGAGATACTTTCCTGATAAAGCTCATAGTTAAGTCTGAATTGGGTGACCCTCAACCTTCCCTTAGGCCAGTGGTTCCCAAACTTTTTTTGCTGGCCCCCCTTGTTTTACAAGAAAAATGTTCGCGCCCCCCACAAACACACCCTCCAACCACACACGCCCATATTTTGCTCCGTTGCGGTTTATTTCACACCTCAAACATTTAGTAAACAATTAAGTAAATACAAGTAAACTGCAATAAATAACCACAATAGCTCTGCGCCCCCCCCCCCCCCCCCCCACACACACACACACACACTTTGGGAAGGTCTGCCTTAGGCTCAGGCTGCCAATTTTTACTCTCCTTATAAGTAATGACATGCAAGCTTTTGTCTGATTATTGGGGCAGTTTCTCTCTAATGTGGTTGCATCTTTACCTTATAATATGAAGCACCTCGAGCCACCACTGTCATCTTCTAACAGATGCAGCAGATGTATATTTCCTTACTTGCTTCAGATAGAAGATAAGCAGACCGGCTGGATAAAGGTCTGCACTGAGATAGCATTTGATGAGCACAACTTTATTTAATGATGGCTGAGAAAAGTCCGATGAGAGTGAACAAAGCTGCAGCCCAGAACAACAACACTGAATACCAAAGACTGTTGATAAGTCTGTTTAATCTCCAGAGACAGCTTAAGATAAGATAAGATAAGATAAGATAACCTTTATTAGTCCCACACGTGGGAAATTTGTTTTGTCACAGCAGGAAGTGGACAGTGCAAAAGTTATGAGGCAAAAATTAGAATACAATAAGAATAAATACAGTACACAACTGTACAGAATAGAATAAAATAAGATAAATATACAATAAGATAAAAATAGAATACAAATACAAATACTATATACAACTGAGTAAAAATACAACGATGACAGAAAGGATTATTGCACTTAGTATTATTGCATATGTATGAGTTTACTGTGAGTTTGTCACTGCAGCCCACGCCTTCCACATTACACGCAGTTTTCTTAACATACAAATACTGACTACAGCAGCTTTATAACGGACTCTACTGCAGTGCAGATTCATGTTTGGACTTTAAAAACATGTAAAACCTGATCGCTTGTACAGAAACACGGGCACGCCTCCGTTTGTTTTTTTTAAACGTGATGTCTGTGTGGAAATAAACAGCCCGAGCTGGCTGTGATATCTATTCTGCTGTGTTTTTAGCTGGTGTTCCAGTGATGCCGGGTGGGGCGCAGGGGGAAACAATTTCTCTGTCATTATAGTCATTACCCCGGCCGTTATCATCACGGATGTTAGTCTAAGAAGTCTGCATTAACACAGGCCTTGTGAAGATGGGATAGTATTATCCTTCACGAGGGTGAGGATGCTTCCCATTGGCTCAGTCAGAGAAGTTCAGTTAGCTGAACTCTGTGTTCATTGGTTTTATTTATTTCCTCCCTCGATGGCAGTGCGTCGCACTCTCTTATTGTCCCAGCTTAAAAGAAAGCAGGAGATGGAAAACTGAGGCAGGTTTTAAGCTATCACTTTGCTCCAAAGTGCCACATAGCGCTACAGAAGCAATAATCAGGCATATTCTACAAAGGAACTTTTGTGTTCTCGACTTTTACGCGTCTACGGGAGTTTTACTTTACGATCCTTTGTACGCTACCTAAGCGACCAATGATGGCGCAGCACGCGAACGACGGGGGGCTCTTTAAGTGTGCCCTACAAGATGAAGCCGGCCTCCTGTGTGGGCTTTGTTTGAAGAGGTCGCGCTCATAATCAAATCGTCGAGGGAGTTGCAGCAGGATGTTTATGGGGATGTGAGGTAGAATGATTTAGGAACCGCAGGGGTTTACGCACCACAGACGCTACTGTGCATCCACACGTATTCACGCTCAGTCCCACATATAAACACATGCATGTCCCTCTGCATTCTGCAAAGATCCCCATAATCTAGTGAAGCCAAAAACCGCCGCCTAGCTAAACTCCACCGACACCACTTTTATGTTCAGTAAAATATCTTAACAAGTGCTGTTTCATTTTGTTGTGCTCGGTGGCTGCGCTGTAAAACGTGCCTTTCCCACAGTGTGAGCAGGGGAGGCCAGGCGGGGAGGAAAGGGCAGACAGACAGGAAGCGAGAGAGGAAGAGTCCATCAATTCAGTGTCCATCCGCCAAAAGCTAACCTTGATCCTACACCTGAACCGAGTCCAGCGTTAATCACCCGCACAGGGTCAACGTACTCGAGCGCAGCTGTAAATAAAAACAATTCCTCGATTTATGTGTGCCTCACTTGCTGCCTAATGGCTACCATGTGTTTGCAGGAATCGCACACATCCCTGCCGCGGTGCGCAACATCCCTCCCGTGGGAAAACCACCTAAGCCTCACTCCTGTTGGAAACTAAGTAGTCTTTATTATCTGCTCGTCCGTTTGGGTGCAGCCCGATTTGAACTTTCTCTCTGAGGCTGCTCCTCCGGGGAAAGCATTCGCCTCAGCTCCCAACTGCTCGATTCTGGTACAATAACAGCTTGTTCTGACATTTACACAGTGCTCCACAGACTGTGCTTTGTACTGGCAATGAAAGCTTGGACCTTTGAATTAGAAAAACACTATAGGACCTCTTGTCTTAACATGTTAAGAAAAAGTGCTTCCTCCTAAACTGGAGGAGAAGCAGAAGTGACCCCTGTGGGACCAAATCAGAAGGTCAGAAGAGACGTGAGCGTTCCTGCTATTATTCCATTCTCAGACCATCTGCAGTCCTCCGCTATATCCAACTCCTAAAAATATTTACATCCTAAATCAGAGTCAGGTAGGTCTTTCCCAGGAAAAAAGAAAAAAACCCCACGGAGGTCATGTGTTTTGTTTCCAGAAGCAACAACGGTGATCCGCATGGTGTAATTAAAAGAATACGTCAGGGTATTGATGGTTATTATGGCTACGGTAGCTGAAAAAAGACAAGTCAAAGAAAATAAAAAAGGAGAAGGTAAACAAGATAATGTCATGCAATATTCAAGATTCATGCCTCGCACCTCCACAGAGACGATCACCTTACAGAGGCGTCACACATTAACCCAAACTAGACACCGAAGCAGCCCACACTCAAGCCCGTACAAGGGAAAGTCCAGCTGTGAGAGTTTGGGGTCTTATGGGGCCAAACGTGTGCTTGACTGCACTCGGTCCAACCCGACCGCTCAGCGATTGCCTCGAGAACGGCGGACTGGCAGCAGCAGCTGGACCTTTAATGAGAGCTTAAAAAAAGCTAAAGGCTTAAGTGAAGAAAGCGCTCTTTTGTGGCAGAGAGAGGAGAAAAACACACGTTTAGCTCTTTCTGTGTTCGCCTGCTTGTGTTTGTGCACCTCCACCTACACCACCCGTCGCCTCCAGCGGCAGACGCAGAGTTTAACAGTGAAACTCCATCCAAAGCAAACAGCACACTGCCTCTGTTTCACTCTAGATTTCCACTACTTGGAGTTTTTGTTTTCTAAAAGGTGCTCTTTGTCCCCGCTGACGTGTTTTATCTGGCGAGGCGCGTGGGAGTGCCCCTTACTTAAAGGAGGCCTGTTTGGCTGCAGCAGATACAACCACGTGAATATATTACGCTGACAGTTGGGAGCAAATTGGTTATTAGCCCTCGCAGACCTTTTTCCAGCACCCCACACCTCCACTCCTGCAAAATTTACCTTGAAGCAGAGCTTTTAGCCAGACAGCTGCAGCGTGTACCTCGCAGTTGCAACAACTTCTCGCTTTATTCGCAGCCCATACAGATGAGCACACAGAGCCCATTTCAGTTTGAAAACAATAAAAGGTTGTCTGGAATTTGGTGCTAAAAATAGGTTTTTATACACTATACTAAGACAAGCTCAGTGTTTTTTCCTTCTCCACCTAAACGGCAAGCCCAGAGGTGATCCCAGCCCACGCATGTCGGCATACAAAGCCAGACATTCATACGTCCGCCGTCCTTGACGCCCACAGCTCTGACAGCATAGAAAAGGCAGCGGCCAACGGGATGGAGAGAAACGTAGAGCAGATATTTCATGGAAAGGAAAAACAGAGTCTGCTGAATGAATGTTTTTAGCATTGAATTCAGAAGGAGCAGTGTTTCAAAGCTGACCACTTTTAATTATTGAGAAAAGCAAAGGTGGAACTGCACAGTAGCACTGGAAGAAAAAGGTTGTTCATACCATAGAAAGAAATACTGTCTGAGGGGTTGGGGCAGATATTTATCCACTCGTACAGTTTGAAGGCACAGTCTGCTTTTAAACCTCCATGTGGCTGTAAAGGGAACCGATCAAACGGCTAGCTTGGTTTACAGACGTGTTAGTCCATACGTACGTATTTAACCTTCACAAGAATTTGAAACGATCTCTGTGAAGCTTGTGGATGGATCTGACTTAGTACTTGAAGTCACTGGCAGACCGAACAGCAGAGGAGTTTGAAGTTCTTGCTGTCACCGTGTCTCTTGATCAGTGTTTTGGTCTTTTATAAGATTTAATTTTCTGTTCTGTGGCGTGTCGTGCACTCGACGCCTGAAATAGTGTGAGGTGGAACGTGAAGCTAAACTCTGAGGCTTTTATTCTTCTTGGCCTTTCCTTCAGCTGTCGTGGCTTGGACTGAACTTCACCTGTTTGATTCAGTTACATTGAATCCTCTGGTATAAACTTTTTTTCAGGAACTTTTCCCAATTTTAAAGCCTAACATTCACAAAACTGTTGCTTTTAATTTTACCAGTGGCCTTTAAACTGCAGCAGCATCCTGTTGCCTGGGTTTTAATTCCCAGTGAAACTGTTAGCCAATGACCACACCCTGATAACCGTACTCTCTGACTCTTAGAATGACCACAAATCACAAAACTGAATTTTTTGACTGAGACCATAAACTCATTAGGAGAGTGTACTGCAGTTAGGGGGAAAGGGCTGTTTTTGGTATAAACCTCTACAGGATCTTGTTTTTGCAGCTAAAAGTATCGTTGCCTGGTGGCCATACAACAACAACAAAGAAGATCCATGAATTGAACTTTATCCAATATAACAGGAAATCCATCCTAAGACATTCAGATAGACTTTAGTTAACCAGGATAGTTGGGCATGGTATAATTGTTTAACAGTTAATAATAGTATTTACTAGGATGCTAGCAATCTCTTTGCACACTGGCATCATGTTTAATACTAGAAGCAGGTTTCACAGAAAACTTGTCTGTAAGGCCTCAGCTGAAAAAATAGCAGCTTCTTCCTTTAATGAGCATCAAGAACTTTGGCCGTGGGTGTGGGAAGGCAGGGCTCACTGATCTGTGTTCAGCTTATCTCTGAGACCTGGCAGACAGAGAGGTTTGAGTTAAGACTGTTCTCATGCCACGCCATGACATCACTGCCTCCGAAGCATTAAATACCAGGCACTACAGATACATTTCTCCGATGGGGTTAAAATGAAAGTCTAAAAACCTATAGCTAACAGTTTGAAAACACTGTAAATCTTTCACCTCCGTGCCTTCATGCTCTAGTTTGTCAGTCATTTTAAAGCACCTCTGTTATCTTCATGCTTCACTGGATTGTGGGAAACATCCACAGTGAGTCAGCACCCGCTGTTATGGCGAAGCATTCCTTTGCCATTGCTTTATTTCTTCTGTTTTAATTTAGAGCTGCACTTTGGGAATCTCCCTTTCACGGGGGGCAGCTGATGCATGTCTGCCGAGGTTGTGGGGTCTTTCGGTGTGGCTGTAGGTGTACGAAAGCATGAATGTGTGGGAGATGGGACATGATGCTATATGTCCAAGTGTGCGAAGCTTTCTAAAAGCATCTTGTTGTAAATTATTTCCCATTAAAAGTCATCAAATAACTAAACCCAGTCTGTGCAGCAGGGACGTGTGCACTGAGTGTGGTATCAGTTACATTAGCATTAACACTGTTACTGTTGTCCAACGGGCCCGGCACACTGGACACGCGGCCTAGCACCAGGTCGCTAACGGCCTGCTATTAATTTGTCACTGTGTTCAGGAGGGTTGTTTACAGAGGAATTGACACCAGTGTATGAATGTGAGAGTGAATGAATAGTGGAATTGTACAGCGCTTTGAGGGCCCCGAAATGCGCTATATAAATGACATCCATTATTATTATTATTAATTTAACCTACACCATAGCATATTAACTTCTGCCACCAGTGTTGATACTAAAAGTGGTTTTAAATTGGCAGCAGCTTAGTGAACGGCATTCCACTTTTTTCTGGATACTTGGGCTGGAGCTGGAATAACAGTCAGCCTCGGACCATTTAGGGATGTATATGGCTGCTCGCTTCAACTCACCCGAGTTTCTTTTAGTTGTTACTTATTGAATAGTCACAATTTACATATCTGAAGAAGAGTGTAAACTTTCATGGCTGTTCTCTTATCTGTCACTTAGCACGTAAGAACGCCGTAGGCTTGTGTGATGTCATTTTGATGCATGTGGCTAAAAGTGTTTCGGTTTTCGTGTTATTTTGCTTCTCAAACTTCCATATGTCTGTCCCCTCACAAGAATCTCTGCATCTCTTACGTATCCGTCAGATTTTAGTGAAACAAGATTAATTTGTCTTCGATGTGACTGTTTGCTCGAGTGAGACAGAACATGTGAAGGACAGGGAGGGACACATGTCACCGAAAGAGAGCAGAACGAGTGACAATGGCAATGAGACCTGCTAAAATGGTCTGTAGTCGGCAGCACTGACAAACAGATGGGAGGCCGAGATGTCCGCATGCCTCTATAAAAGCAAAAAATCAAGGTGGCAGAGTTAAAGATGTGGGAATTACCAGGATGGACAGGATTAGGAATGAGTACATCAGAGGGGCTGTTCAGGTTGAGCGGGTTCTAACGTGGACTTCCGGTTTGGCGATGAGTGAGTGAGGAAGACGCAGCAGTAGCTCCGCTTAATTTTGATCTTAAAACTCCAAATAGACCGTAATTATACGCTGTAACTGAAGGTAACTTAAACTACTATCTGATGAAGTGGCTGGGTGTCTGCAGGCCAGCTGAAAATGCCCAAAAAGGTTTAGCCAAAGTTGGACACGCTGGACGGGGAAGGCCCGAGGGAAGCCTCCGGCCACAGTAAAGACGCCAGCGGAAGCGTCACGAGCACAGACAATACAGTGTTGGGGGCTAGTGCGGCACTCCGCTCCGAACTGGCCGGTGTTAAGGCTGAAATTTGTGACAAAATTGAAAATAAGATCTCAGAAGTCACAGCAGTATTAAGAGGGGAGATAGCCAGCTTGAAAGCTGAGAATGACAAAGCCATAACAACCGATAAAGCGTGGTAAAGTGTTGGCATACCTAAAATCATTGAGATCAGATGTAATTTTCTTACAGGAGACACATCTTAAAAATGATGCACATTGCAGGACTACAGCTAAGTGGATAGGGCAGGTTTATCACTCAAGGTTTTCCGCAAAGGCAAGGGGTACAGCAATAAGTATTCATAAAAATGTGCCATTCATACATAAATCTACTGTGGCAGATAAAGAGGGGAGATATATCATGGTGGTAGGAGAAATTCAGTCTATAGCAATCACATTGCTGAATGTCTATGGCCCGAATAGGGATGACCCGGAGTTCTTTAGAAAAAGGTTTAGCTTGATCCCGGATATTTCAACTACAAACTTGATACTTGGGGGAGACTTTAATTTCGTCTTAGATACCTATCTGGACAGGTCGTCAGCTCAGAGAATTGCGCCATCAAATGCTTCTAGGTTTCTGAAATCGTTTATTGATCATTTCGGTCTTGTGGATGTTTGGAGAACCTTGAATGCAACCGGAAGGGAATATTCCTTTCACTCTGGGGTTCATAATACGTGCCCCCGTATAGACTACTTTCTATTAGATAGTAAACTGTTACATGGAGTCCAGAGTAGTAAATATCATAATATCCTTATATCAGATCATAGCCCAGTGTCTATTTCACTAGTTTTACTGGAATCAGGTGGCATTATAAACACTGGCGATTAGACCCTCAACTTCTTCTTCAAAAGCTACTGAAAACAGAATCAGTCCTCACAGTTCCCAACTAGGATAAATGTGAAGCCAGAGGATAAAAAGCTACCCCAGTGAGCTGAAGGCACTAAAGAGCTTTAAGATATTATGTGGATCTTTTTCACTTCTTGGTCACCTGCTGCACTCTGACTGTGTTCTTACTGTCTCGAGGTGCCTGCTGTTGTGACTTGATGCTATATAAATAAAACTGAAATGAACTCAGGATCATAACCCGCTTGTGTCAGAAGCTGATGTGTTTAAGCTGCATGTACATGCAGACGCCAACCCAGTCACCTCACCCAGCTTTGTTTTTGTCACTGTATGTGTTATGTCTACATTATGTCTTCATAAAAAGTCTGATGATGTTACAGCGGTGGGCAGTGCTACTCCTGTGCAGCGTCTCTGATCATACGTGGTCTCCAGAGTGGGACGTTATGACACTGCAGGGGCTCATTACAAAAGGCTCGTGTTAAACACCCGTCGCTGCTGCTGCCGCTGTCAGATGGCCCGTCGTTGTGTTGTCTTTGTGGGTTTGCTCACAGACGTGTGGATTCCAGCTCAATATTTATCTACGTGAGTTCCACCGAGTCACATCATGATCACAGCCAGGAAGCCGTGGAGGAGCACAGCTGTCGACGACTGTTGTTTCAGGTGATACCAAAACAGCTCAGACAGAGATAAGAGCCGTATCAGCCAAATCAGGGATACCACAAATAGACTTAAACATAATTAACCACTTAACATCCACCAGGTCACAGGAGGTCCTGTTTAGGGTTATTGTTGGCTTTATGTTAGATAAATAGGAAGACTATAAAAAACTGCATGATGTTACCTTTCCAATAACTTTTCCTATTACGTTTCTTTCATTTTCCTCTCTCTCTTTAAAGTTTTTACACTTTGGTAATCGAAGTAGGCAAAATGCATATAAGAAGATTCCTACTCTTAACTAAAGATATATCACAAATTACCAGGAAGAGGTTAAGGAAATTTGAGATCTGAAGAGTCACCCATGGAAAAGGAATTAACACCTCATGACCAGCCGTTGCAGCAGAATGGCTTCAGTTAATCAGTCAATCAATCCCTTTGGTGGACTTAATATTATACTGAAGTGCAAATAATAATACAGTGATGAAAATTCTCAGTTAGGAGTAGAACAGAGTGGGAGATTGTTGCAACGTCTGCAGTGATGTGGTCACTCTGCACGTATATTCTGGTTAAAAGATCTACATAAATGTGAATGCAACGCAATCAGTTTACAGGTTGATCCTTATTCCTACCCCTCATCATGGCCATGAGCTGGGGGTAGTGACCAAGAGAATGAGACACTAGTTAAGATACAAGCAGCAGAAATTAGCTTCCGGTGGATGGATGCATGCATGCATGCATGGATGCGTGGATGGGTGCATGGGTTGATGGATGCATGGATGGATGGATGCATGGACCGATGGATGGATGGGTTGAATATTGTATATTGTATATTGCATAGCTTTTTTTTTTTGTTATACGTAAAATTGTATTGTATTTATTTAAATTTTTTCTTTTTAATTATTTTATTTGCATTTTTTAATCACTAGGGTTTGAGAGTAACGAAATTTCTATTCTCTGTATGTCCTGTACATGTGGCAGAATTGACAAATAAAGTTGACTTGACTTGACTTGATGGGTGCATGGGTAGATGGATGGATTGATGGGTGCATGGATGGTCAGGATTCAGCCTCAGCAGGGTCCATGCAGAGTCCTGCTGAGCTCAGATCAGTAGTCGGAGGACGCTGAGTGTGGAGGTCGGCAGCAACACTGTAAGCTGTCCATTACATTTAGGCCCCGAGACTAAATGGAAGTAGACAGAAGTTAATTTAACACACACACACACCAACAGTAACCTCACAAAGCACAGCTTCCCTGAGTAATAGACCCGACAGACACCGTAACAGACTTCAAATACTCATACACACATTTCACACTCTGCCCTCCTAAGCCTCTGCCCAATAAAAACCCAGTGCTGGAGCACACTCCCTGTAGTGCAGTATAATCATTCCTTCGAGCTGCCACAGTGACAGTTTGAAAAGCTGCTGTATTAATGTCTGGGGGGGCAGTGGTCACTTGATAGTTACGGTGGGTGTCAGGTGAAAAACTCGAATCTCCAATAGTCTGTTTTTTTCAGCGTCTAACAAAAGGAGCTTTGTGCCAGATGTGATTCAGTCTTGCGAAATAAAACCTGAATGAAATGTGTTTGTTTTGCCTAACACGGTACTGTTACATACACATCACTAAGAGGTTAAAGTGGATATGCTACAATCACAACAGCCCTGCTCATTGGGTTGCAACACTTTCTAGATCAGTACCTGTCCTGATGAGCTCTGAAGTGAAATACAGGGACGCTATCATAATAATCATAATAACAGTGTAAATGTGGCAGTGAGGTCATTCAGATACTGCTGGCATCACAGATACACAAGGTTGGCATCTATGTCTTGACACACTACCTGTGGTTATATTAGACACACACAGACCCACTCAAGCAGTTGTGATGAGTCCACATCGATTAATCACCTGGAAAAATCTGCCTGTGAGTTAAACTTCTGAGGTCTTAATGAAAAAGCGTGTTGTGCTGATCTGTTGTCTGACTGTGCTTTTACAAATGTTGCATCATTTAATGCTAAGAAGTCAGCTTTGTGCCTGTTTGTGTCCTCTGTAGTCAAATATAGCTTCTACCAACTTCGTCTTATTTTGAAGGCTAAGCATTACGTACCACATAAGGATCTTGAAAAGCTTATTCATGCCTTTGTGACCTCCAGATTACATTACTGTAATTCCCTTTACTTTGGTCTCCACGCTGCTCTTCTCCATAGATTACAGCTTGTCCAAAATGCCGGGGCACGCCTTTTGACTGGTACCTGAAGGTTTACCTCTATCAACCCTGTCCTTGCTGATTTGCACTGGCTTCCCATCAAATACAGCATCTAATTTAAAATACTGCTGCTTACCTTCAAAATTATAAATAATACAGCACCTAGCTATCTCGCCGAACTTCTTAGACCATACACCCCTGGGAGAGCCCTCAGATCATCTGACCAATTACTCTTGGTACAGCCTAGATCTCGGCTTAAGACCAGAGGTGACCAGTGCGTTTGCACTGGTTGCACCTAACCTGTGGAACAACCTTCCCATTGCTATTCGCGTGTCTGACTCCATCCAATCACTTAAATCACGATTAAAAACTCACTTATTTAATCTTTCTTTCCCGGTTAGTTAACACCTGTATTTTATACTCAATTCTAATTTTCTCTTTCTGTATATCTCCTTCTACTTAAAACCTGTGTGTTCTTAGCAAGTCTGATTTGATACTTTCATTCTTGTGTAATTAGTGCCATTGACCTGTTAGCATATTCAGTACTTTGTTAATGGTCTTATATTATTCATGTTTTAACCTGCTGTTTTATTGCGAAGCACTTTGGTATAACGTTGGTTTTTAAATGTGCTGTATAAATAAAGTTGTATTGTACTGTTTGTGATGCTTGTGGCTTTGGCACTACTTGAAAATGAGCTGAATCATGACCTGACTGGATCACATACTGGAAAATACTTGAATAATAATGTAGAAACCTCACTGACTCCTGTTAACCTCTTTTTTCACAAATCCATCTTTATTTTAATTGGTTAGCATTAGGGATGGGTATTGATAAGATTTTAATGATTCCGATTCCATTTTCGATTCTGTTTAACGATTCGATTCCTTATCGATTCTCTTATCGATTCTTTTTTTTTTAAAAAGGAGAACACTAAGTTCGATTAGCTTAGAACTTTGTTTTATATCTTCTCTTTGAACAAGATAGAAATTTAGGAGTAACATGGCCTTACAAACCCAACAGTGAGATCTTAAGAGATCCAGCCTACGGCTCTTCAATGGGGTGTCACAGGGTCCCCAGGAAAAAAATTGTAAATGTAAAATAATAAAATAAATATTCTTCTGTAGCAATAACAAAGTAAAACATAAATTATTCTGTAGCAATTACACAAGAATATCCAGTAATGTCCCTGCCTACAATTAAACACATTCACTTACCAAAGTGAAATCGGGGGCATCTGCTGTGGCAAATGGGTGCAAGCCTTTGACCACAAACTTAGACACTGCTCGGTGACATTCGTCTATCCTGGCCTGAAAGGAGACGCTACCGGTAGACTGCAGCGAGAACTGCCAGCATCTGAGCCAGCCAGACTCTGTCTCTCTCATCATGGTTATCTAAATGCACAGTAATAGCAGGTTTTGTAATAAGGTAAATCGCGCTAACATAATGTGCAATGCTAATTGATTAGTTACCTGCAGTATTAACGGGAGAGGACGTGGAAACGCTACCGCTGCTGCTGGGTTGAGCTTCGCTAGTCCGGAGCGGATCAAAAACACGACATTCGTTGAAAGCAATCGCGTGTTTTTTGAGCAAATGCTTTTGCATGTTCGTAGTGTTTCCTCCCTCTGATGAAATCTCTACTTTGCAAGTATTGCACGTTGCCCTGTTGTCATCCTTTCTCATAAGTTGTAACCAAACTTTTGAGCGTTTGCGCCGCTCAGGCGCCGTGTTTCCTACTGGGTAAAAGACGCTACTCAACGTGATGACGTCATTCGGGGCGACTGGAATCGATAAGGGAATCGTTTATAAAAGGGGCAAACGATTCCAAGGAATTGAAACAGTGGGAACCGGTTCTCAACAAGAACCGGTTTTCGATACCCATCCCTAGTTAGCATGCTAGCATTAGCCATGACAGACCAGTGATAGAAATAAACTGAACTATTAAATCAACTAACTTCAGCTAACAGTGTGAAATCTTCTTGTAGAGAGAAAACGAGAGCTTACAAAATCAGTTACATCGTCGGGAGATGATATTTTATTAAAAGATGTTTTTTTTTTATTTAATAAGACAAATTATATTCTATTATCTCAGATGGTGACTTGATGAAAACTTCATCACAGATACCAACTTTAGCGTCCATTAAGTTGTGTAACTTGAAGATGACGCGTTAAACCAACACAAACAGGGAGACGTGACACCACATTGACAGGGATGATGGGGGGAAAAAAATCAAAAGAATTATATTTATATATCATAAATATAAATAAAATCATAAATTATAAATCCTTTTGAAAAGCATATAGATCTTAACATTCGCTGTATATGTGACGATGTTTGTGGAAAGTTTTGTTAGACTGGCGCTCCTGTTAGGGAAAGGATAGGCTACATACGTACATGTATAGTAAAATGTTCCTAGACCTCCATCCTCTGGAAACCTTCTATATCACTTTATTTTATATCAAACAAAACCAGTACGAGTCTGAAGTCAGCATCAAATAAAAAGGTTTTTTTAAACATGAACAATATCATATTGGAATATATGGAATACTATAATACAAATCAAATCAAATCACTTTTATTGTCACATCACATGTGCAGGCACACTGGCACAGCACATGCGAGTGAAATTCTTGTGTGCGAGCCCCACAAGCAACAGAGATGTGCAAACACAACAACACAAACGAGCAAAATACAAGATAAGATAAGATAACCTTTATTAGTCCCACACGTGGGAAATTTGTTTTGTCACAGCAGGAAGTGGACAGTGCAAAAGTTATGACGCAAAAATTAGAATACAATAAGAATAAATACAGTACACAACTGTACAGAATAGAATAAAATAATATACTATATACAGTAGAATAAAATAGAATAAAAATATACAATAAGATAAAAATAGAATACGAATGCTATATACAACTGAGTAAAAATACAACGATGCCAGAAAAGATTATTGCACTTAGTGTTATTGCACATGTGTGGATGTGTGTGTTTGTTCAGTTAAAGTCTTTGTTGTGGAGTCTGACAGCAGTGGGGAGGAAAGACCTGCGAAATCTCTCCGTCCCACACCGTGGGTGCCGCAGTCTCCCACTGAAGGAGCTGCTCAGTGCTGTCACAGTCTGCTGCATGGGGTGGGAGATGTTGTCCATCAGGGATGACAGCTTAGCCGCCGTTCTCCTGTCACTCACCACCTCCACTGGGTCCAGAGGGCATCCTAGAACAGAGCTGGCCCTTCGGATCACCCTGTTCAGTCTCTTCCTGTCCCCAGCAGAGATGCTGCCGCCCCAGCAGACCACACCATAAAAGATAGCAGAAGCCACCACAGAGTCATAGAAGGTCTTCAGGAGTGGGCCCTCCACTCCAAACGACCTGAGTCTCCGCAGCAGGTACAGCCTGCTCTGCCCTTTCCTGTAGAGGGCGTCTGAGTTATGAGTCCAGTCCAGTCTATTGTTCAGATGAACACCAAGGTACCTGTAGCTGTCCACAGCCTCAATGTCCATACCTTGGATGTTCAGTGGTTGCAGTGGAGAATGCTTGTGCCTGCGGAAGTCTACCACCAGTTCCTTGGTTTTACTGGCGTTGATCTGGAGGTAGTTCAGCTGGCACCAGTCCACAAAGTCTTGGGTCAGACCTCTGTACTCCTTGTCGTCCCCATCAGTGATGAGGCCGACTATTGCAGAGTCATCAGAGAACTTCTGCAGGAAGCACTGGGTGGAATTGTGGGAGAAGTCTGCAGTGTAGATGGTGAAGAGGAACGGAGCCAGAACCGTTCCCTGTGGGGCCCCCGTACTGCAGACGACCCTGTCCGACACACAGCCCTGAGTCCTCACATACTGACCCTCACATACTAAGAATGGCCAACCTGAAACTAATAAATATATGTACAATATATAATAGTGTATGCATTTCTGAATGTGTATACTAAATATTTTCCTACGTGTGTGTGTGTGTGTGTGTGTGTGTGTGTGTGTATACACATTTTTACAAATTAAATAGTAAAAAAAAAAAATAATAATAATAATAATAATAATAATAATAATAAAATATATAAAATATACAGAGTTAAATATGTGCAAAACAGTGGCGTTACTGTACAGTATGGAGTGCATAATGTTGAAGTTCCAGTAGTGAAGCTGAGGTGTCTATGACGTGTTCAGCAGTCTGATGGCCTGGTGGAAGAAGCTGTCTCTCAGTCTGCTGGTACGGGACCGGATGCTGCAGAACCTCCTTCCTGATGGAAGCAGTCTGAACAGTTTATGGCTGGGGTGACTGGAGTCCTTGATGATCCTCCCCGCTTTCCTCAGGCACCGCTTCCTGTAGATGTCTTGGAGGGAGGGAAGCTCACCTCCAATTATCCGTTCAGAGCACCGCACTACTCGCTGGAGAGCTTTGCAGTTGTAGGCGGTGCTGTTGCCATACCAGGTGGTGATGCATCCAGTGAGGATGCTCTCAAAAACTAAAACTAAACAGAAAACAGAAACTAAACAGGAAACTAAACAGCAGTGACGTTTGTAGGGTTACTGAAGTTGGACTAGCTGGTATATAATGATGTGCTACGTGACCGCTAGCGACACAGCTATGTTAGCATAATATAAACAAGCTAACTTTTTTTTCCACTCGATAAAAGTTAACGTGAGTGTTCTCGGTGGTCAGGAACAAATGTAATCGCATGGCAGGATGCTGTAAAAGGACCAAACTTCAGCCAGGAGAACAACTGAGATAATCCATCCACAATACGAGGTTAGTCATTCATAAACTGCTGCATGGGCTGGGCTGTAGTTTTATCCTAAGGTTTTAAAAACTGAGCTTAAATAAATGATTAGCGGTAATAAAAGCCGAGGGAGGTCAACAGTGATCACTGACTGTTTTAGGAGCTTTTTGAGATCAAATAGAAGAAAATACAAAACATTAAACATGTTAACAACACAAAGGCCATATTAAACGCAGACTACTTTAGACCCGGAAGTAGGATTCGTCACGTCATCACTTTACGACCGGATAGGATCTCCCTGTAGAATATTTTCCTCCCATTTTCAATCATTGATGAAAGTGTCCGTACATTTCATCATAGTTTCGATAGTCATGTATTACTTTTTATTTAGTTTAGTCACGTTTTTGTCAGGGAAAACAGTCTTTGACAAAAGCTATGATGAGCACTAGTGGTCAGTGAAATTAACACTCATTAGTGCTAAGTAACAGATTAATAACACAGCAGAATTTCACTGAAACACAGACTGATGGGAGGTCTGCAAGAACCATATTGCTACTCTTCTTCATCTTTTATCCAAGTGGATGATTTTTATGAAAAGGGGGGAAAAAAACAAAGAAACCAAAACTGAAGCTTTTTAACTATGTAAAGTTGGACATTTTAACATCACTGCGCATTTAACGTAACTCTCTTACAAGGTCAGCCTAAAGCACAGGGGCAGATCTACAGGGGGGCATGAGGGGGGCAACTGCCCTGTTTTCTTAGAAGAGATAATCATACAATAAATAGTTTTAAGGTGTTTTTGTGGATATTGTCTTGACTCCATTTACATATCTGGGATTTTCATAAACTTCACTGAAGAAGTATGTGTAACCCCCCATGTAAAAACCCAGAGTATCGACTTCCCTCAAGGCAAGGCAAATTTATTTGTATAGCACAATTCAACAACAAGGTGATTCAAAGTGCTTTACAGAGACATTAGAAACAAAAACAAATAAAAAGCATGATTTAAAATTGATTAAAACAAGCAAACAAACAAACTAACTAAACACACACATTTCACACCTGTTCGCGTGATCTGAACCCTTATCGTAAGGGGAGCTACCAGTCCTTCTGTGGACGAGCTACTTTCTATTTTAAATTCCCTGAATTTAAAATACTCTCTAGACCCAGTCTAGACCCAGTTGGGGAGCTACCCAGAGCTCTACCCAGAGCAGACAGACATTGCTGTCCATTTTAATATTACATCTTTCTTATATGTGTATCAGTCTTTTTAAATCATGTGCTTATTGTTGTTAAACTAAATCCATATAAAACTGTGTGTGGTGTTTTATGTATACACACACATGCACAGAAACACGCAAACACACGCACACACACATGCACAGACACACACTCCTGTGCTGCTCCCGTCTTAATTGATTGTCCATCTTGAAACATTTAAGCTGCTGGTGAAAGGAGGCAGTGAGTAAAAAGGAAATAATCAGCCTTTAAAAACAAAAGCAGCACACGATAAGCCAGAGTTTCGGGAAGCAGCTGCAGTGAGCTCTGAGAGTGATTGGAACCAGACCTGACCAAACACTTTTTGGTGTTTTTCTCCTTGGGCCAGATGGATGGGCTTATCAGAACAACTGAGATTATATCAGGTAAATGAGCAATTAAATCATTTGAAATTGTTCCTTTAGCAGCAATCTGAAACAGTTATTGAATGTCTCGGGTCCTGAGATGCTGAATAGCTTTACTGAAACACGAGGCTCCATCTAAACGTCAGCTAACCAGGCTTGCTCTCTGACACGTGTCTGAGTCGGGGGGGGCATTAGGTCGGGGTACCCATCCATCCATCTCTCCTCCACT